>NC_140452.1:37027542-37565042 GCF_963576455.1 Neolamprologus multifasciatus | reverse complement strand
CGCACGCCAAAGCATGCATCACCACGCCTCTGTCCAGCCTGTCATCCAGAGCAGAAGCACGTCAACAGAAAACAAACTGCGGGCTCCCTCATCAAAGTTTGGTTTAGGCACCAGAAAACACTTGGTTGAGGTTAGAGAACCTTCATAATACAGTGGACCACTTGTCAGCTAGTCATATAACTTTGGAAACCCCCGTCCCCTGACATGTTGCTTTCAGAAACCAAAAGTCCAACAATCACCCCCACTTCAAGCGGCGATTGGCCCGCTGTGTGGAGGTGAGAAGGGAGCCAGGGTTTGAACTTCACTCTGCATTTTATTTCTGTTCTTTTTTATTGCCTATATGCAGTTGCCACACAAAAATAATGCACAGGAATAATGCATATATGCACATATATGCACATATATGCACATATATGCACATATATCCCCAACAATGAATATAGGATTACATTCCTACCTGAAAAAAACTTCTTGAAAAGAGAGCTCTGTCAGCAACAACTTTGACATTTGGTTCAAACAGAAATGTGAAAAGTTGTTTTTTCCATTTATGCTCATTTTTCTTCTTTATTTATTCTCTTCTGGGGTTCCCGTAGTGGATCACTAGTGTCCTCTTTTGTCACATCCACCCTGTCCATGTCCTCTCTGATCCATAAACTTAATCAGTGGTCTTCCTCTTTTTCCTCCTACCTGGCACCTTTGTCTTTAACATTCCTTTTCCAACTATATCCACGAGCCTTCATCTACACCTGTGGAAACCATCTAAGCCTTCCCTCTATAACCTTGTCTTCAAACCACATGACTTGACCTGTACCTGTTGCCTGAGCTGTGTTAGTCATTTCTGTTCTGGTCCATCCTGGTCACTCCCAACAAAAATCTTGACATATTCAACTCTGCCGTGTGGTCTTAATCAATTATAGATTATAGATTTCTTTTATTTCAGGATTCTTTAAATAGATGTTTTCTATAAGCTTTAGGACCAGAGGAATGGTTTACCTGAAGAGTTTCAGTCAGGAGCTCATCGCTGCGCTAGTGAATGTTACTAATCATCTTTTTATGGCCTCAGACAGTGGACTCCTGTTTGTGCTGATTCATCTAGACTTCAGTACCACTGATCACAACACTTTATTACAGACACTATAATACACCGTCTATATTAAAGGAAATGTGCACACTAACTTGAATCTTCCTCAAGCACAAAAGTTGAATCCCTAGAAAACTATGCATGAATGTTTGTGAATGTATGAAGCTAAATGACGCGTGTGGGATACTTCCAAAAGAAGTGAGTTAAATGCGCTGCCATTAACAAAGCTTTTCATCTAATATGCATTACTTAAGTAATAACAACATGCAAGTACAAGCTAGACGATTAGCTCATATTAGGGTAGAACATTTGCTACAAAGTGAAACATCAATTGAAAAAAATTAGAGCCTGGTCACAGTGGCACATCGTTCGGCCACGTCATCCAGTGAAAAGTCCACATTCGTGGTAGCTTACTTTGACTTTAACAGGAACACAATATCTCCGCTGTTTGCTGTGTAATCGACCTACCAAAGGTTACAGTTACTGTCACTGTAACAACATTCCAAAAGTGTAACATTGTGTCTAATAGTGTTCTAAACAGCTGTGCAACGTGCTGCTATCTGTTAGGCCTTTCAGACGTATATATCTTCTACTCAAATTGGCTTTCCTGGATCCTATTTCACTTTTTTTTTCTCACTGCAGCCCTAAACAGTTTGCTTGCACCAATCCAGCCCTTTGTGTTGTTTTAATACGGAGCTGTTTTCTGTCCGAGTGCCTACTAAATGCCACAGTTTTTCATTTCGGGCTTTTGAATAAATGACCACTGCCTCTTTTTCATTTCTTATGGGGACCTATTGTGGCATCATAGAACACTATGCTGTATTTCTACCCAGTTATGGAGGTTGGAGGAGGGGGTGGATTGTGTATGAGTAAGTCAGTTTTGTAAATAACACTAAGGGTATTTATTTGTGCTGCATTGCATCTCCAGTAAACAGTGGATAACACTAGTTTATATTTGGATTGGACGACTTCCCAGAAAAAATATTAGAATCAAGGCGAAAGAATGACGGCGAGGAAGGAAGTGAACAAATTCTGTGTGATTGATAAAGGCCTGTGACCCTTTCACACACAGTCTGTAACACACAAACGACTGGGCACGCACACTTATGGTCACATACACTTACACACACAGGCGGTGACACACACAAACCCTGTAATTGAATATCGTGCAGAAAGCAAACATTCTCCTGTAAACATATCATCTGTCACCTCTACAGCTTAATCCATATTCTTTATGCCAAATGGAGAAACACACCCGCACACACACAACCCTGCAGCCTGTCAAACAAACAAATGAGGCTGGAGCCCCTGTGAAAGTCATCACCATGACCATCCCAGCTTCATCATCACGTTAGCCTGCTCCATTACACAGCAACACGATCCAGCCTGAAATCAATTAGCTGGCCATGCTAGCACTGTGAAGTGTACACTCCCCAATCTTTGTTTTGGTTTGATGGAAAACAATGTCTAGCGCCCAGAAGGGAATTTTAGTTGTGTGGGCGCCACGTCTCTGACCAGATGAAAGATGCTTTGTACTGGCTCTGCGATGACGCTGAGTGAGGGAAAACGATGCCTTTGGTTGTTTGTTTATCTGCAGTGTCGTTTCAAGAACTGATAAAACATTTCTAATATTGTTTCTTTTTTGTTTTAAATCACAAAAATTATGTCAGTACGATAGAGCGTCGTTTCAATCGACCTAATACCTGCTCAGATTTGAATGATGTGCTATCATGCAGATCATTAGTTAATGAATTAGATAAGTAAAATGTCATTTAGACAAAAGAATATGAAAGAAAGTTTCAGCACACGATATGGGCACTGTACAACCAACCAGAGTAGCAATTAATTAGCTGTTAAAGCAGGGGTGGGAATTCCAGGCGCCGAGGGCCGGTGTCCTGCAGGTTTTAGATCTCCCCTTGGGTCAACACACCTGAATCACATGATTAGTTCGTTACCAGGCCTCTGGAGAACTGCAGGAGCTAATTTAGCCATTTAAATCAGCTGTGTTGGTTCAAGGACACATCTAAAGCCTGCAGGGACACCGGCCCTCGAGGCCTGCAGTTGCCCACCCCTGTGTTAAAGTGTCTTTATTGAAATCATAATGGTCTTTTGCCAGATTTGCAGACTTTTTATTTTAATAGACAAATTAAGCATGCCAATAGTTCCACAGCATAGAGCTCTCATTTATTCATCAGAATGAAATATTTTACAATAATCACCATTTGTTTTACTTATAACTCAGCATTAGTTAAGTTTGGCATGTTAATCGCTAACTTAATTTTGCTGATTTTTGAGAGAACGTAACGGTGCACACTTTTAATCCTTAATTGAATTCAATTCAGGTACTTTACACTATTAGAAAGAAAACCCCAGAGAAACCCCCAACAGTCACACAACTCCCTAGAAGTACGCAGCTGACAAGGAAAAACTCCCTTTAAACAGAAAGAAATCTGTGGTACAACAAATAATACTTCCTTTAGGCTGATTTATATTCACTATGTTGTTGTCAAATGAAGCTACTGCTTTCTTCTTTCAAGAATAAGAAAATGAACATTTTAATTAAACGAATGTATTGGAAACAAAACAAAACAAAAAACAAAAAACAAAATGAAGGTTTCAGAGCGAACTGATCAAAACTCTGGACTGAAGTCTGAGATGCTGTGGCATCACCTTAACCCTGTATTTACCAAGGACCTGTTGACCCGTCGATTTTACAAGCATTTTGTAATTTACCCTAACTCCATTACTATTTGTGCTAGAGACAAAATTCAGATGGTTTCAGAAGAAAGAGAAGTTGCGCTTTAAACCGATTTGGTGTATCATAGGCAAGGCACATCTGTCTGAACATGCACAGGTGCGCTTCACATTATCATAATCCTCATTTTGGGCTAGAAAGAAAATTCAAATGGTTCCTAAAAGATGAGAACTTTGTCTAATATTAACATTTTCTTAATGATATGAAACACAGAAGTTTGGTAAATATAAAAAAAAAATCAGGACAAATACTTTTTCACTACACTGTAAGTAATTCAATTCAATTCAATTCATTTTTATTTATATAGCGCCAAATCACAACAAAAGTCGCCTCGAGGCGCTTCATAGATACAGAGAAAAACCCAACAATCATATGACCCCCTATGAGCAGCACTTTGGCGACAGTGGGAAGGAAAAACTCCCTTTTAACAGGAAGAAACCTCCAGCAGAACCAGGCTCAGGGAGGGGCGGGGCCATCTGCTGTGATTGGTTGGGGTGAGAGAAGGAAGACAGGATAAAGACATGCTGTGGAAGAGAGACAGAGGTTAATAACAGATATGATTCAATACAGAGAGGTCTGTTAACACATAGTGAGTGAGAAAGGTGACTGGAAAGGAAAAACTCAATGCATCATGGGAATCCCCCGGCAGCCTACATCTATTGCAGCATAACTAAGGGAGGATTCAGGGTCACCTGGTCCAGCCCTAACTATATGCTTTAGCAAAAAGGAAAGTTTTAAGCCTAATCTTAAAAGTAGAGATAGTGTCTGTTTCATGTAGAAGCAGAAGTTTACCCGTACCCTTTCCATGAAGTGAAATGTTGTGTTTTTCATTTCCTTATTAAATTTTGCACCTCTTCAAGGAACTGGACATAAAATGAATAACAACACATGCCAAGGAAAAGCATGATTGATTGTGACACAGTTAGGACGACACTGACATCTTAGAATTGTAACTCGGCAGCATGGCGGTTGAATAATCACAGGAAGGAAACGACACTCGGAAAGACGTGTCACAGCAGCAGCGATACAATTCAGAATTCTTGCTCAAATCTTCCGAGGATGGAAGATTGAGCCTGCATCAAGACATTTTACTCAGGCAACCTTAATTTTACTACTCGTTTCACCTCCACACCATCTTTTCCTGCAACAATCGTCAGTGCAGCAGAACCTTTAAAAGACAAGCCATGGCTGCATGACGACTTCCTGCCCGATTTGGACACAAATCTCTTTACAACAGGTTGGCAAAAAAGAAAGCAGTGCTATTTTTACTCTATATGTGCCAAACAAGCATGTCAGTACAGTAAGTCCCCTAATCACAGTCAGCTGTTCTCTATCAGCACAATTATTTTCCTCTTCCTTGGCTCTTTAAATCTGCAGCAGGCGTGAGTCAGAAATATACTCCAAATTTTATCTGCGACATAAATCTGTTTCATGTCCCAGTTGAACGTTCGTGTTTCTGTTTGTGCGAGTTGCACATAAACATCTGACAACTGTTTGCCGCTGCTTCCTGTTTGTGGCCTCGTATTTGAACCCTGAGAAGATTTGTTTCGTACTTGTCATTGTCTCGTGCCACATGTTCTCAAAATCAGGGTTTTTTCCACCAATGCAAAGGCATGTTTTTGGAAGTTTCTAACTAGAATTCTGATTGGCTGTCTAAACAGTGTCTGTGATCTCTTGAACTGTAACTGCAACTATCGTCATAATCTGGTTTTGGATTTAAAAGTATCCGGAACCCTACGATAAATATGGCACTGCACGCTGTACAAACATTTCAGTCATTTGGGTCTCAGGCTGACATTCGACAGAAATCTGCAACAAACGTTATTATTACAACTTTTGATCAGTTGGAGGTCAGACTTGGGCTTCAAGGAAACCTCTGCTTGGTCGCATGTGAACATGGGAGGAGATGATGCCAAGAAAGACGCCATAGATTACAGTTAAAACCTCATCCTGAGCAAAGAAGTGGCGTCTAATTTGGAACACCTCAAATTAACTTAGTGGGTGGTAGTGTGTGCATGTGTGTGTGTGTGCGTGTGTGTGTGCATGTGTGTGTGTGTGCGTGTGTGTGTGCAAGAGAGAACGAGAGAGAGTGTGTGTGTGTGTGTGTGTGTCGGGTATTCAGTATTCAGTGGACTCAATTAACTACATACAGGTTAATGCATCCTCACGTCTGAATACTGTATGTTTTCGTATATACGTGTGTGTGTGTGTGTGTGTGTGTGTGTGGCAGTGAGTAAAGAGCCTCGAGGCAGACCGTGGTATTGATGGAGATTACTAACACTTAGCTGACACCACTGAGACTGCAAAGGGAGTAAAAGGGAGTAAATGATTTAGAAGCACTGGCCTTAATGTAATGAAAGAAAGACCCTGCCTGTCAAGAACACACGCACGCACTCCCATATACCTACCTATGGGTGGGTGCTAATCCTGTGAGCTTACATCTCCATTAACACTAACCCTGCACCACAAACCTACTCTGCCAGCTAGCTAGCACTTTGTGTCTCCCCGAGGATATCAGTGACCCTCTCTCAGTCTTTCTCTGATAGGCGCACAGACACGCAGCCTAAAGGGATGTCAGTATGTGTTCACAGCAGAGTCATCCAAGAATGTTTAATAAAAGTGGGTTTTGGCCAAGTTAGAGCCATAGAATGTAAATGATGCTGTATTTGGCTATAAATTAATGTTTTAATTTGCAGCAGCTCTGTTTCAAAAAATCCAATTACAACTCAGCTCAGCAATAAAAACACAATGCTTCCAAATGTTGATCGTATAAAGAAAAGAGTCTGTATCAAACTTGTTAAATGTTTTCTGATAATGGGAGTTGACTGGATGAATGGCTTTACCAGTTAATCCAAGGCATAGGGCACCTTTGTTAAACTTTTGCATTCAAGCTGTGTTTCAGTCAGTTTGTGTGCATAAAATGTCTTTTCAGTATCAAATCCAGGCTATTTCCAAAATTGTACTATGGAGTCAGTAAAAAATGAGAAAAATTGAGTAAAATGAATCAAATTTTGTTTGATTCGTTCCTTTTTTGTCACCAGTTTGTGCAGCAATTAAGAGAAAGTGAAGATAAAACCTCCCGATGAAATGTCCAAAATCCTACCTGCTGTTGTAAATGAAGTGACACTTCTGACCCAGGCTCACCACATATTGGCTGTCCTAAGACAAAAACAGGATTTGCCGCATAGCCGTGGTGTTGAATAACA
This sequence comes from Neolamprologus multifasciatus, assembly GCF_963576455.1. Lineage (NCBI taxonomy): Eukaryota > Metazoa > Chordata > Actinopteri > Cichliformes > Cichlidae > Neolamprologus > Neolamprologus multifasciatus. The sequence goes on along the minus strand of NC_140452.1, from coordinate 37,558,000 downwards.
TTAGATTCTAGACATGTGCCTCATAAATATATAACTGAACGTGCATCCCACCAGAGCTGATTTATGATCTGTTTGTAGGTAACAGACTGCGTGTGTTTTCCCAGTGTCTGAATTCTCAGTACCACCGCTGAATCTCACACACACACTCACACTGTTACATATTATACAGCACCATAATAAAGGAATTAGTTCAACCAGCCCCCTTGCAGTAAAGCCTAATTGAATTAGCGCTAACGAGGCATTGGGCCCTTTACTGCACAGGTAACCCAGAAACAGTGGCATGAGCACTCAGGACATACATACATTTGTGTGTGTGTTTGCATGTCTGTGCGTGTACGTGTGACTGGAGTTCAACCGTGTGAGAAGCTTCATAACCTTTAAATGAAGACATGTTTTCAGTATTGTTTCTTCTTTAAAGGGCGACTTCATTTGTAAACTGGGTTCACAGTTAAAGATGTTTTTGGCCACCAGATTCGATTTACTGCAAAGTGCTTGCAAATAAGAATCATTACAACAAGACAATTAGGTTAAGATATAGATTACTATTCTCATTTCTTTACATAGCACCCCTAGTAGTAAAAACATTAGTAATAGATATGACCAGCTATAGGGCTGCTCTGCTCTGATTGGTTATTGTCATGCAGCCATAGCAGTTCTTTTACCCTGAGCCTTTTTTCCATACCTGCACAATTGAATCTGAAAACAATAGACAGTTTATTTATTTTATTTTATTTTTCTTTCCCTTTTTTACTTTAGTAAAACTGAAAACAGGATTCGTTTTGTTATGTGATTTCCATTTAGATCAGGAGTCTCAAACTTAAATGAGCTGTGGCCATCTCACCGGAGGCCCACTTTAGTTTGCAAGTAGTACAAAACAAACAAAAAAACACCCACAAATATTTACCAAAATGCCGTGTTTTGTTTGTTTGTTTTAGATTATTGTATAAGAAGACAAAACTGCAAATGCCTTTCATTAAACCACCAAATAAACACACTGGTCCTCTCCTTCTGTCCACACATGTGGCAGCACGTCTGTTATCATTGTGTTCATATTTAAATCAAACTGCAGACATTATTGTTCGTTTGTGACTCTGTCACTGAACTAACACAGCCGATCCCTCAGCGTGTTTGTGCTCTCTGCTCATATCGTCTTCATATTCAATCATTTTTGGCTTTTTAAAGAACTTATTTTAACATAACTCTGGACAACAAACAAAAAAGGGACAAACTGCATTATATTTCTTCACGTCAACGTATGGGCCGCAAGTAGGGGTGACGCGGGCTGCAAGTGGCCCCTGGGCCGCACGTTTGACACCCCTCATTTAGATAGGTAAAAAAAAAATCCACATAAAGGGGTAGATGTGAACCTTCCCCTACCCTAAACTGATAACTGGAGACTTGGTGGACATTAAAAGCTAAAAATTAATTTGTTTTTGTTTTGCTGCTTCTAATCTCAGCAAACAGCCTCAGTTTGACTGTCTGCAGTAATATTTTAAAGCACTCATTCTGGCGTGTCTCTTTGAGAGGTGACTGTGATGTGCACGCATGCTGTTGCAGCGTGATTAAATCTTTAAGTAAAGTAGCACTGACTGGAGGGATAAGTAGGGCCAGTATGTGAGGGCTAACAGCTGGGTGGAGAGTGGCTTTTAATCCTGCTGGGTTTAACATCACGAGTGAACAACAACAATCTTCCTCCAGCCACTGAATCATCTTTTCATTTCCAAAGATTTACAGGCAGAAATTAAAAAACGGAGGTCAGAGGTCAATAAAAACATGCTGATGCTTGTGCTGCTTATAAAAACACAGTGAAAAGATAAAGTTTTATTAATTAAAGTTGCATTTAAAATAAAGACGGTATGCACAGTATTACTTCATTAAAACAACAAAGTCAGAACTCTGCCAGTGTTTGCACAGATCTTTAAAAAACCACCAGCAGGATGAAAGTGCGCAAAAGTATAGACAGTAAATTAGTCAATAATTCTCATTTAGGGGTGAAAGTTGAGAAATTCTTCATTGTCAACGAGAAACATGAGAGCTAGTTAGGTAACGTGAGCTAATGTTGAGCCATTGCTTGGTTTCTTTAGTGTCAGTGACCTCAGTGATCTAGAGCAGTCGTGATAAACACACACTTTATGGAATGATTTAATCATAACGTGAGTTCAGATCACCTAATGTGGACAGCCGAGGCTGAAAACTAAAGGAGAGAATAATTATAATATAAGTGGTTTAAGATTTTCTTTTTAAAAAAATGATCAGTTGCATTCACATGTGTGCATTTAAAACGTTTTTGAGTACAGTGATGTGGTCAGTGTGATTATCCACAGTGCGTTTTGTGGAAACAATGCATTCTGAGGTTCACGTGAGGCAAACGTGAGGCTTTAACACGTGCATTTAGTGAAGGGGGTCATTTTCAAAGTTACAGTCTTTTTAGCAGAAAATACAGTCTACTTTTAGTTGACAGGGAAACAGGAAATGTTGCACTGAAATAACTGTATATTATGACGGAACAAATTTGTCTTAGCAGTAAAGCCTCATATTAGCTATAATTGAACGTTACATTTTTACACAAAGAGAGGATGAGGGAACTTTATCATTCGTAAGAAGCAGACGCAAATAGTTTTCTCCCAAAAAAGAAAAACAGCTCTGCTGATACTGTTGAAGAGATTTCTACCTTCTGAGCTTCTCTGCCATCGATCATTGGTCGTTTCAGCCTAAAGCTATTGGCCTTCAAATACCGATATTGGTCAAAGCCTGCCCTGATAAACCTAAAGCTCTTGCTAACCTTCTGCTCTTATCACCGGTCAAAACCTTTGATCTGCCTGCCTCACTTGCTATCAGGAAGCAGACGGCTGTGCGCTCCTGTATTGCTCCCTTCCTGATTTCTTCGTTTTTTGCGTGTTTGTCACACTTCATATAAAAAATCAAATACAACATTTTTTGGTAATCTGAAAACATGTAAGTGTGACAAATTTGCAAAAACCTAAAGTACACTGCATGTTTGTTGTGTGTGTCTGTGTGCATGTGTGGTTGAGTGTGCATGTGCATCCTGAGGCCTGGCAGATCTCAGCTCCGCTGTAGGCCAGTGACAGGTGCTAATGCTGAGGCGAGAGGTTACACGAGCTTCCGTTCTCCCTGCTCTGATAACACGGAGCAAAAGCATACAATCAGACCCACACACACACACGCGGCGGCTTAGCTTCCTGATAACTTCACTTCAGAAGCTTGTGTGTTTATGCGCGTTGCACCGATGGATCGTTTCGCTCAGATTCTCCTGAAGCTCCCCCGAGCCTCGCTTTAAAACCTTTGTAAAAGTCTGTGTTTTGCAATAGAGGTGAGATGTTATTATGCTTTGCACATTGCTGGATTTGATGCTTGTGAGTGTGTCTTTGTAAAGGCCGAATTGAATTTTGTAGTTGTAAAGAGCTTAGTGTTGCAGAGCAAAGTGTGCCTCATTGCTTATAAAGATACAACTCACTAAAATCACCAGCTGACCGTGGGATTGCCAAACGGTTACGCTTTCATTAGATCTTTTTTTCCCAAGATGTTCACACACGTCTGATGGCTTTATGGGGTCAATGGTGATAGCGTGATATGAATTTTAGTCTTTGGTTGCACTTCTTTCAATTTAGTGTAACAAATTGTAGCATTAGCAGGTAAACAAATTGATTGAATTTATTTACCCTCTCCAGAAGCTGCTTGTGTTAACGTATCGCTCTTATCTAGTAGCCTCGTTTTCATATTTACCAGTGATCGTCTATCTATATCCATCTGTTTCTTCTGTACTTGAAGCCTGGACACACAGATCGGATGTTAATCTTTCCAGGAAAACAAAGATCTCTTCTGTCCTGGTCTTCACTTTTTCCTTTGATCTCATCCTGTCTGTGTCTCACTGGGGTTTTCCTGATACCCACAAGACCACTGAGAAACCTCCCTGTATGTGTCCGTGTCCACTCGTCTAAATCAGCGTGTGTAGAAGAAGTGTGAAGCAGCATTCATCTTTTTAGATTTGTTCAGCAAATTTATTACCCCAAAGGATTTCTTTGTGTTAACTTTGAACACACAAAGGTCAGTGGTATTTCAAGTCATGAAGCCTTTAGTGTCATGAGTTCTCTAAATTTCACGCAGATTTCTCCAAGGAGCTCATTAAAGTTTCACTTAATTTACTGAACTTATTTTATTAATCCTCTGAGGCGATGTAATGATCTAGTGCTGAACTAGAAGAAGGGATGTGAATTTACAGCATGATTGTATAAAGTTCCCTGTGTTGCTTGTGTGGGGTGTTTTGATTTTTTTTAACTCGGTAACATTTTAGATGTTTTTTTGTCAAAAACAAAAAGATGTGCAATGACTCCTTTAAAAAATGAGATACCAATATTTATTTATACTGTAACAGTTGTTGGAATCAGGGATTGTGTAAAATGGCAGGATCTGTGTCAGCACTGATCATATGGTGTGTGTGTGTGTGTGTGTGTGTGTGTGTGTGTGTGTGTGTGTTAACATTTCAAAATTTGGACAGACTTTGGGTGGATGAACTGTTTTGCACTAAAGTTTGTAGAAGCTGTGATGAAGCTTGACAAAGCGATTTGTTGGAGTCTCCACATGGCCTTAACAGAAGCTCAGACCAAAAGTCTAACCTGCCACCACCAACCTATTTCTTATGTATGTGACTGATTCAAAGTTCAAAGTTCACTTTCTACCTGTTAAAATAAATATCAATCTCGTTCAGTTTTTTAGGTAATTTTGGTCCTCTGTAGCTCGAAAGGACAGTTGAAAAACTGCAAAACTGAATCGATCTTCATGTCTTTTAAATCCTGTTTGAGGGGCAGTACAGCTGGAGTTCATGTTGTCATTTATAGCCATCTCTAGTCATTTCTGTAGTGCTCTTTGTGGGGTAGTCTTAAATTATTTTCCCACCTCATTGTGGCTTCACAAAATCCTTAGTTAAGCTTTAAAAAAAAACCAAATACAGTTATTATAGGGATTTATCCATAGAGAACATTTTCTGTTCTGAGGTGCGAACATGCTTTTTGATTCTGTAAATCTCTATGAGATTGCCTCACTTTTGGAGGGAGCCCCAAGTGGCCATTAGAGGAACTGCAGTGACACTTTTACGGTCGCTTGATTTTTCATCCCTTGAAGTTGCTGCGTTTCTGGTCTTTATGCTGAGAATCCAAGTTCATCCTCCAGATGCACTTTTTGTTTAATCCCTGACAGTGTTGGTCAAGTTACTTGAAAAAAGTAATCAGTAACTAATTACTGATTACTTAATTAATTAATTACTAGTTACTGATTATCCGCGAGTAACTAATTACTGATTATTCCCCAAAAAAGTAATCCCGTTACTTTACTGATTACTTATTTTCAAAAGTAATTAATTACTTAGTTACTTAGTTACTTTTTAAAAACACGATTTACAACCTGAATAGGTGATAAAGCGATAGATCTTTCAGCCCAATTCTACTTTTTCTGCATAATCCATCATACAAAATGTAATCAAATGGAAAAGTCTCTTTTTAAAACTTGTTTTATTAGTTTGAATCTTTTAACTTTATGCATCAAGCAAAAATTTAATTATCTGCAACATTCTCTGACTGGAAGAAATTTGTTTAATATTTAAACCTATTTTCTGCACATTCCAGCACATAAAATATCATTTTTTTGTGTTTACACTCAGTCTTTAAAATAGATGCAAGTAAAACACAGCAGAAAATAAATAAAGTCAAAGACTAGCGGTCCTGTTGCTCTATTTTCACCTGTAAAGCAGGCGGAAGTTTACCCGCAGCGGTCAGTTGAAGAATCCGCGAGTTTTTCTGTGAGTTTCCCATTACGTCGTAGCTACTCGGTGCTTGTTTAGGGTTTTTTTCGCTGTAAAAAGAAGTTTTCTTCCCACGCACAACGGACACTAATGTTTTGGTCACTTTTTATGGAATCAAACTCAAAGTAAGGTCAGTACTTCCACGCTTTAAACGCTGCACGCTCATACTCTCTCTGCACTCGATATATGATCCATTGTTGATCTGCACACAGCTGTTGTCACGAACGTCGCACTCGCTTACGTCACTGTCATGAGACATTCTCGCAAAACAATCACGGTTTTAGTAACGCAGTAACGCAGCGTTCCTACGGGAAAGTAACAGTAATCTAATTACCGTTTTTGCAATAGTAATCCCTTACTTTACTCGTTACTTGAAAAAAGTAATCAGATTACGCGTTACTGCCCATCTCTGATCCCTGAATGTTTCACTACTCGAATGTTCATTTCACCACTCGCACACGATTTTGAACCAGCAAACAGTCACAATGATAACATGAAGCTAGTTCGACTCAGTGATTTTTTCGCACTCCTGTCTGTAACATATTTCTGGGCATCAAGAACGAGAGAGATGCGGATATGCAGCACTGATGATGATGATAAGCTGACTTTGAAGCCACGAGGTCATGTGTTTGTTTTGTTTGTTAGCGTGATGAGTCGCCGGAGCAGCTTCCCAACACCACTGCTAAATCTTCCCTTATCACCTCTGCTTGCAGGCATAATGACCTAGTCAAATGAACACACTAATAGAATAAAACAGTTGTTTGACTGCCTGCATGCCTGCTTGCTTGGCTGCCTGCATTGTCACACACACAAACACACACACACACACACAGAGCAAGTTGCAGACTCTCTGGCTCCAAACTGCAAGATCTCTCTGATTGCAGAAAATACAACAGACAGAAAGGAGAAAGATTAAGATGCAGCATCGGCCTGTGTGGATTTGGTTTGACAGGCATGAAGATTGTGTTGTACTTATAAGTTCCTGTGTGTGTGACTCAAAAGCAGCTGATCTACAGGGTTAACACAGATTCATTTACGTTGGCTGTAGGACGGATACGTGAGTGATATATGTGAAAATGGCAACATGTTTTAATATTTTCATTTGCAGTAGAGCTGCAGTATTTTCACGATTATATTTTGTTTTTAAAATGTAAATATTAAAGGAGAAAAGATAATATAATACACAGATTTGACACAACGAAGCATTCGTGCATAATTATACTGACAGAACAAAGGTGGACTGTGCTTTAAATTGGCTCGTATGTTTCCCTAATCCCAAATATTGTGCATCTGCTGATGCAAGTCTGATTCAATGTTTCTTTTTATGACATCTTATTACATTACAGAAATAAATACAGCTTTAAAATGTCACGATGGGGTCGGATCCCCATTGTGCTTATCAGCTCAGGACATCTCCAAATTACATTACACAACATGCACAGCTGTTATTGTTCTATCTTCTAATCTATTTGGTAATCAAGCGAATCTTAACTCCGCGTTTTTCTGCGTGTTTGTTTGCAGGGCCATTTGATGGACGTGGCGTAACCCTGCTGGAGGTATGCGGGAGCTGGCCAGAGAGCTTTGGCGTGCCGCGGCACAATGTTGGCTCAGCAGATGCGAGCGACGAAGGCCTGCGAGAGAGACTGGCTGACGCCATGTCCGAGTCCCCCTCTAGGGATATCGTAGGCTCTGCCACAGGTAAGCGAAGGATGAACAACACACAAAAACACACAGCTGTACACACAGGATGGTGTTTCAGCATTAATTTGTTTTCTGTTTAATTGTCACCTTAGGTTAAATGTTGGCACAAGAACAATGTGTTACTGCTGTCCATTTAAAATAAACGGGAATTATTTATATTTATAAAAGCAGGATTATGACATTTAGTGTGCCTACCAGTCAGAACAGCTGAGGAAGTGATGCTTAACCCTTTAAAGCCGGTCAGAGCGGGCACGCTCTGTTCTGCGTAACTATTTTTAAATCCCGGTAGCTCTGCAACCACGTAAGCTAGCGTAATAATTTTTTTTGCATATGAAACCGGAGGAGTTGTACTTACATCTTATGCCATCAGCTTGTCATCGGTCACAGTTTCCTTCCACATATAGTTTTGCAAAAACTGCATAAAAAGCGCTTGCAGCAACAAAAACATAATATTCCAGAAACAGCTTTGCTGATCCGATCAGCTGTTCGTAACACTTCCTAAGTTGGAATAGATGTCAGCGCGAACTTTTGCATGTCCGCCATTACCTGCCCGAAACCGGAGCCTATACTGGTGTTTTTAAAAGTTATGTTTGACTTTATGACTTTTTGTGTGGTTTCTGGGATGCTTAGGACTCATATTGCTCTGCTGGAAATAGTTTATTTTGATGCATATGCTGCTTTTTTGCAAATTTGCATTATAATATTTATTTTCGTTTTTCCTGCAGTATATAAAAATTGGTGTATTTCAAAAATAAAACTATGAAGACACTCAAAATGGGAAATGGGAAACTATTTTGTGCAACTTTTTTGTATTTACAGTTTTGAGGGATAAGCCTCTTAAATTTCTCTAACTAGAAATATATGTTAAAAAAACAAAAACGATTTTCAATTTTTTTGTAGTTTATTGCACTTTTTTGCAATTTATGTAATTACTATGCACTTAATGCAGACATATTATTAAAATCTGGGCTGTAATGGTTGTATTGATGTATAGCAACTTGAAATGCTCCCAAAAATGGCTCCACAACATGTAAAAATATAATATAAGCTCTGGCGGATTTGGTTCTATGGTAGGTCTTAAAGGGTTAAGTAGCTGGAACCAGTTATCCTCATCATGCCTGACTAACACTAAGAAAAGTTCACAGTGTTTTAAGTGTGTCCTAAAACACTAAGATCTCATCTCAAATAGTCATTTTCCTGTTTCTGTAGGTTTTTTTAGTGTTATTTTGTATCTTTTATTTTTGTATCTTGTTAGCAGAATGTAAAATAAACTTTCTTAGAATATTTCTAAAAATCAGCAGTCTGAGTTTAAAACAGTCAAAATCCAGTAAACACACTGTGATGAGCAGGCAGAAATTGACATATTTCTTATCACTGAAACACATTGTTGTGAATCACTGAGATTCTTTATGATTCTGAGTGTTGCAATTTTACGTGATTTTGTAGGAATCCATATTTGCACGCACAAAAAATGATCATCTGGGTGTTTTCCTTTCTTTTGTTTTGCTCATAGGTATTTACCTCATTAGAGATGTTTTCAGTGCAGCTAAGTGTTTGTTATGTAGCCTGACTTCCAGCATACAGTGCTTCTCAGGTCAAGGCCCAGAAATTGATTACCTCAAAGCTTGTAGGATGTTCTGCTTGTCTGAATGTGTACGAGGTTACGGCATATCAGCACACGACCAGCTTTAGTTTGTGGCTTCCTTTGTGTGTGTGTGCGCAGCAGACATGCTGTTGGCCCTGACAGTCCAAATGGTTAACTCATTTAGGAAGCGACAGCATGCTCAACCCCCCCACACACACACCCAACCCCCCCACCCTTTAAGTGAACAAGAGCTCCTTTGACTTAAATGTGTGTGGGGGGGAGGGGGTGCAGAGGGTTTTGGGGTAAGGGAGTGCGATGGTCACAAGGCCCTAATGGATTTAGCATCGACTATCAACCCCCACCCCACCCCTCCCAAACATCCCTGGCCATATCCAACCAAGTCCACCCCCGTCCTACCACTCCGCCCAGACTTAACCTCATTTGTAGCATCTCTCTCTCTCTCTCTCTCTCTCTCTCTCTCTCTCTCTCTCTCTTCTCATCACTCTTTTTTACTCACCCCACCTCCACTACCACCACTCTCCCCCATCTCCCTCTCTGAGTCTCTTCATTAGATTAGATGCTGGAGACTCGTGGACACTACTAGTCAGTCGCTTCGCGTTCCCCCTGGTATTCTCTCCCGACCACCTCTGTTCCCCTCCACTCCCCCTAATGCAACACAAAATTCATTACTGATCACATTACATCAAAATACGCCCGCGACGTATACACACACTCTCCCTTTCCTGCGCCTTCGGCCACGATGAAGACATCATCCACAGGGAATGCGATGGACTTGCTGGTTCCTCCATCCGTCCATTCATAGAGACGGAGAGGCTTCAGACTCTGTAGGCTAATCTAATAGCGCAGCACTTCTACATTGTAACATATGGGAAATGTTCTTGTTTGTACTATAAGGAGGAGAGAGCCCGGGATGGCCACAAGTTGTGGTTTCACAGGGAAGAAAAAGGAACCTGGCTCTGCCATCCGTCTTGGTTAGTGTGCAGTGTGTTTGATAACCTGTTTATTGAACAAGTGGTTGGTATTGACACAAGCTATACATGAAAAGCTTAAAGGAATAGTTCACCATGGTTCCAAAAGCAACATTCACTTTTTTCATCTGTCTTTGATTTTAACCCACAGAGGTTTCGAATCGTTTTTAAAAAATTTTCTATTATTCTTAAAGATTTTTTTAATGAGCACTTTTTATTGAAACTCTTGTACTGAAAAAGATATATTTGTTCCTTTGAAATCTGCCCCGTCACTGACTCTGAAAGCTCATTATGACCTTTTTTATGCCACGCCCACGCTGTAGTTACAGGCATTTATATACCGATGTGAAAAGCAACCAGAATTGTAACTAAAATGTAATTTTAGAATGTAAATTCTTTTAATTGTTGCCATTGTTTAAAGTAGCTCGTGAACATTGTCTAATGTTCTTTTGTTGGGAAAGTTCACAATAATCAGACAAGAAGGTGAAAAAAGTTTTATTTTGCCTGTACAGACTGTAGAAGTCAGATTCAGCTGCATGAATATTATTCCCGAGTATAATTTAAAACAAAACAAGCAGCAGGTATACACACCTATATGTGTTCCTGACACCACAACTTCTCAATGATCATATGTTAATTCAAGACGAGCTCACTATAGTGAGACCACCAGCTCTGCCTTTTTTTATTCTTTCCATTTGTTTCAAGAAATGTTAAAAAGCGCTCTTAGCCCTGTGTCTGTCCATGTCGATTGTGTGTCTGTAGTGTGTGTGTGGGGGTGCACGTGCATGTGTGTCAGTCTGAGGGTTAGATGAGCAGCAGCAGATGGTATCTTGCACAGAGAATCCATTTACTTGGGACCTGTGGCCCCAGTGCTTAGACACAGAGTGGCTAACATAGACCTTGAACATGAGTGCAAACACACTGTCACCTCACCTGCACGTGTGGCACATGTTTCTGCACAATTGCTGAGTGAAATTTTTACAAACTTTTCCATCCTGTATGCACAACCAGTCAACACATTATGTGTTATTATTTATGCTCCCCACTGATATTTATTACAGTTTTGTTCCTTTGAAAACTGTTTGCTCCCTGATAATCTACTGAAGTATATTTGGATCGGTATACGGTGGTGTTTCCTTTCTACATGTCTCCTCACACACACACACACACACACACACACACTCAGAGGGTCTCAGGGCTGGAATGCTCGCTGATGTAACAAATCACCATCTCTCTGACATTCTTCTCGAGAACACACACACACAAACACACACATACACTTTCGCAGATTCACAGGGAAAACAAAGCCTCCAGTCAGTGTAATAGGGCTCTCACGCTAATGCCGAGACCCAGCGTCGCCAGCTCAGAGGGCAGGTGACACTCACACAGAGAGATGGACGGATGGAGAGAGAGAAGAGAAGATGAAGAAGAGGAGGGGAGAGAGTCACTGACGACTAAAACACACCGGGACTGAAATTAGATTTGGCTCCAATGATATAATGTTGCTAATTAGATTTGTCTTATTGGTGCCTGCCCAACATAAATTCCATTGAAGCCATATGGACAGTGGACTACTGCTAAACACAACCTGGTGTATCTCAGCTGAGAGCAGGAACAATGGCACATACTGTGTTCATTTGCTCACATCGTGTTATTATGTGGTACAAATATTTTTAAGTGGTGGAGTATTTTCATCTCGTCTCCATCTTTGGTGTCCAGTGCTCATAGCTGCTGTTTTCCAAGGAAAGAGATCCCAGTTCCATGTTTACAGCAGGACATCAAAACAGTCCCATAATGAGTTGAATCAGTGAGGTGTCATGTAAACAGCCTTTGACTAGAGCTAAATAAAGGTTAGTATTTCAAATTTGGAGCTGTGACTTGCTCCTGGGCCTTTGTTTTATTACTTCATTTAATATGGGGCCATAAAACTTACATAAAACAACAGGAACTGCTGTGATTACATTTTTGCTTTCATCGTGTCTTTGGTGGATGGGTGTTTCAGGCTCAGTACTAGCAGTTTTGATAAGAACAAATATGAATATAAATGTAGAAATAAAAGCCACGTGTACATATAGTGCTCTGTCTCTGCTCTGTTTGGGCAAATATTATTATATTATTATATTTTGAATCAATGCAGGTTAATAGTTTTATTATATTGATTCCCAATCCAGGGGCAGCAACGATTACTTGACCAAACACTTGCAATAACTGCTAACAGGCTTTAAAGAAAGTATATTATTCTGAAGAATGCTCTTATTTTGAAACTCAGCCTGAACTGATGCTCTTTACAATTCAATTGAATTGAAACATTGAACTTCAACAAACCACATCGATTTTCAAACTTTATCACCGTCTACATACTTACAAGACTTCATGACAGCTTGTTTACACTCAATTCATAAAAGTACATCCAGTTTTAGCATCATTTTCTGTCAATTAAAATTCATATAATGCTTGATGTCCAGCTTTGTTTATCTGACGCCCGATCTGATGTCAAGACGTTCTCTGAATGATGAGCACAAGATAGAGCACTAACTCATAATCATCATAGCACAGAGCGCTGTAGCCAATAGCCAAATATCATTGAACATTATTTGTTTTTCATGTTACGTTGCTACAGACTGTGTTGAGTTCACCCTGTTTGATTGATGAGGGAAGGGTCCAGGGGACCACCCACACCCTGCAGGTCAAATGTAACCTTGTTTGTTGGAGCCCAGCTCAAAGAAACTGGGAGTAACAATAATAACAATAATAATAATAATAATAGTAATAATAGCAAAAGTGTCTGAACAGCCCAGAACCCAGCTGGCTCTTTCAAAGTCCGACTCAACACAAATATTTAGGGGAGCCTTATCAACACAAAAAGGCTGAGTGCTCTTCCTTATGTGTGTGTGTGTGTGTGTGTTTCTGTGTAAATGGTTGAGTGTTGGTGTATGCATGAATTTTAACTACCCTTTCCACATGTTTTAAGCGGTATGTGCGAATGTACACATACGAATGTGTGCGAATGTGTATACTAAATGTATATACAAGTAGGTTAGTGAGTGTGTGCCTTTACTTTTTTTTTTAAGTTATATACTGTTTACATACATGCATTAGCAGAAAAACAGTCTATAATTGTCTCTGTAGTGTATGCACATGTTTGCAATTACTTGAATTTGCATGTACACATGTGTGCATTCTATATGTTTTTGCACGTGTGTGTGTGTGTGTGTCTGTGTCTGTGTCTGTGTGTGTGTGTGTGTGTGTGTGTGTGTGTGTGTGTGTGTGTGTGTGTGTCCCATGTGGCTCTGTCCAGGTGACTAGCCTGCTGTACCTCTAAAAATGTTATTATTTATGAACTTGCAGGCAGTGATCCAAACAGTCACCCTGACTTAATAATTGGCAATTTGCTGGTCGGAGCCTCGGCTGTAGGCCTCTGGCTGGGTGACACACTGTAGGCTTTGGGAGAGTTCCACTGAACCTCTGATGTTATCACTTCAGAGAAAACATTGGCTCATGCGCTGCTTTGTATGTGTTTGAAAAAAATCTCTAAAAGATAAAGAAAGTTTGAAGTAGGAAATGTCTGTTGATGTATTTTCTCGGTGAAGATTGAGGGTTTCCTCTCTAACAAAGGAACTGCGCGTATGTTTGTTGGAACATATGGAAGCATGTTTGTTTTAGCACTTGTAACTATCTTAAAGAGATGGCACCTTGCTGCTTATCTCTCTCACCCCATTTACTAATCAATATTACACTAGACAGCATTGCACTTTAATAGCATGCTACTTTTCCATTTGGACCAAGTATCCCATTTGATGAATGTGCACTGTACAATAACCTATGAAATATAATGCTTTATTGTTCTAATGCCACTGGCTACTGCCAAGAGCCTTTAATCTACTGTATGCATCTAACTGGTGTTGGGCCCTTGACTGGAAAAATGTAATACATTACTCATTACTCTTACTCATTTCTAAAGCAGCATAATTGCTTTGGTTATTAGTCCCTATGGGCAATAATTGGTTGATGGGCCCATTATTTTTCTGTTACATTTTCAGATTTGGATCTTGTCTTCAAAACACTGAGAAAAATGTCTCCTGGTTAAAGTGTACCTTTACTGCTGCTGTCATCTCTGCAGTTTAAATGATGAGCTGTTCCCCAACAGAAGGTCTGTGCAGCTTCCCAGAAGCTACTGACAACGGCACTTTTGACAGCCTGGACTTGCTGCAAATCGTTATGCAAGAGTGTTGCTACTCTTCAGATATCTGTTATATGGGTCTCGCCTCAGTTGCAGATACTTTTGCACAATCCAAAAGTTGGAGCTTCTCATTCAGATGTAGTGTTTTGAATAAAACCAGACTTCTTTCAGAAGGGATTATTGCCTGTTTAGCTTTACATTCACCACGTTATCTTGTTAGCATGTTCGTTTCTCTCATTATTGTCATTATATGTTATTAATCAGCTGCCCCAGCAGACTGCAGCTTCCTTTAAATGGGAAATGACTTTGTAGTGATACAGTGAACTGACAGCTGCATAATTTTTGGTTTTAAACAACATTCAAGTCTATACACAGGGACAATCAAGGCTTTGCCAACCAGGTTCACACGTAACCTCACACTCACCATGACACCCACCTTCTTAGGGAAAAAAATAAACCCCCAGTGCACTATTATTTATACAGTATTTTGCTAGTTGTACTGACCACTCAAAGCACTTTAGAGTACATTTATACACTGCTTTATTGTATTATCTGCTTCATATTTGATGCAAACTCCACACAGAGAGGCCCCGGGCAGGCTTTGAACCAAGAGCCGGCTTCCTATAAGGCAACAGCACTAACCGTTGTGCCGTGGCTCTGTGGCGGAGCAGTGGTTAGCGGTGGAGTGGTTCAAAAAAAATATAATGCTTTTACTATTAATTAGGACCTGTTCTGAGGTCAGTGTGACCTCCAAGGGCTTCATATCACACATGATAGCCACTTAGCAGCTAAAATCTAAGTCTGCTGTGATCTTATTTTGGGAATGCACGTCTTTAAGTAGACGTGATTGTGCTTCCACCTGTCTTCGAAAGGAAACCTACAAGCACAAGACAACAAAAACGTTTGCTTATAAGTAAAACCAATGTTGACAGCACTATATTCGGAGGTTGTGTGAAGAATAATGTGAACACTCCAGCAAATTCAAAATAATTCTGGGACTTTAATTCCAACATAGAATAATATGTCACGGTTAAAAGGAACGCGTTTTCAGATTATCAGACACATGCAGGGAAAAGTTAGAAGACACTACTGGAAATGAAAATGGCAGCTTGAGACGACAAAGGAGCGCTTAAGTTGTAAGTTTTAGTGTGACGTCACCAACGTTCATATGCACTGAGCAGCTTTGTTCCGACTGTGAATGAAACGACTTGGAGACAAAGTATCTGATCTGTGTCTGCTCTTCAAGCTTGAAGTCATGCAAACAAGCTGCACAGGGGAAAAAATCGGTTAATCTTTTGAAATGAATTTTTTGTGTAAAAATGAATAGCCTCTTTTTGCAATTATATATAAATCATTCAATAGAAAACCTCATTAATTGGGCTATTACGGAAACATGGAAACGAAACTGCACGCCTGTTCAGACAGCTGTGTGATTTAATGGTCGCACAATACATCCTGTATTTGAATTGGCTGCGTACTCCTTTCACACAAAGCCATGTTATTATCCTGCCGACTGACTGGTTTCTTTGCTATTCAGCCTTGTTTTAGTACACTGATACCCATCATAAGAACAACAACATACAGGAATGAGTGGAGGATTTGGGGGTTGCTCAGGCTCGGAGGTCCTTCTTCTCCTATCAATCAGTGCAGACGTCTGCTGGCTTCAGTACTAAACATACACAAATAACCACACAGTAACACACACGCCAACGAGAGCAACATGCAACAAGCTTTGACCATAATCTGCTACGGCTTCTGGTACCATCCTGCCCGCCTTGTCACAGATATAACAGTTATATTTGGTCTAAATTTGTTTATTGGAATGTGAAAATTCTCGTCTAAGCATCCGTGGTGCATCAACGTGTCCTTTTTTGAGAACTGTTTTTTCCCCCCAAAGAATCTTGTACATGAGCAACTATTTTAGAATGAAATAAAGTCAAAGTGGGAAGAAAACAAGGTTTGATTCTGACGAGATATTTAAAGCTAGCTTTTGTTTCAGTCATTACCAAAGATTCCACACAAAAAGTCGTTTCACATAGTGCTTCGTGATACATCCGTGTTATTTATTGATATAGATTTGTTTCATGCAGAGGCATAGTGAAAAAAAACCTGATCATTGTCAGGTCCTAAAATGAGATAACTCACATAAGACATGATAGCACGTGACATTATTTATTTAACACAAACAAAGACACACTGGACTTTTTGTTTTCCAGACGTTTCGTTCTAGATTTTGTTCCAAGTGCAGTTGAAATGAGACGTTTGTGCTGTGGCCAGGCATCTTCACTTCGGCCTCGTCCGTTCGAAGGACATTGTTAAAGAAATCTTGTGTTTTGGTTGGATCCATCTTTGCAAACCTAAGCTGCGCTGCCTTGTTCTTGTTAGAGAGAAGACGTCCTCTCCTAGTACACTTGAATCTGTCAGTGTTTGCCACTTGTGAATGATTTTTCTCAAGTTAAAATCAAATAGAGCTTTTTGGATAGGGCCTTACTACAGGAAACTACAGATCTCTCTAAGATCAGTGGTGATGTCTTCAGTCCTTGGCAGTGTGTTAATGCTCTAGATCTCCAAACTGCAAAAGCCTCTGCTTTCACAGAGGTCAGCACATTTGTTGATGATCAGTTAATCAACTCTAGTTGAAAATCAGTCCATTTCTTTTTTTCACATAAATGACAAATGACAAAGCGTAACATGTTATGTTTTTTTAATTGATCGTCGGTCGTTAGCTCTGATGTCTCAGAGGGTCCAGAGTTCGACTCCACCACCTGGCCGGAGCCTCTCTGGAGTTTGCATGTTCTCCACGTGTTTGTGTTAGTGCAGTTAGGTTAATTGGTCGTTTTAAATTGCCCATAGGCGTGAGTGTGAATAGTTGTGTGTCTGTCTGTGTTAGCCCTGCATCAGGCCGGCGACCTGTCCAGGATGTACCCCGCCTCCCCCCCTATAGTAGCTGGGATAGACTCCAGCCCCCCCACGGCCCTGATAAGGATAAGCTGTAGAGAATGAATTGTAAGACTTAATAAGGAGCAGAAGATTTTTTTAATTATTTCTGACATTTAAAACCTTAAAAGTGAACGAGGGTGTATTTTCTCTTTGATATGACTGTGCTATCAAGGCAGGACTACATAATTTTTGGTTTGGGGGTAAATATAGTAAATAAAGTATTTTTGGCTCCCATCAGCTGAGCATTAAATATATAGCACAACTACACCACATATTAAAATAGCAAAATTGCAAAATGGATATTTTAAAACCTTTCCGGGTGGATTAAGGTTTTTGTGGCACTTTCTGATAGTAACAAAGAGGCATCAGGTTATCTCACAGTGATCAAAAAAGAAGAACATTTCAGCATCTTTACATTTTTAATGCCTTTTTTATTAAAAACCTAGTTGTCAGACTGAAACCAGGTGAAACCAGAACAACTTGTTCCTCTGGACGTTTGTGCTGTTCTGCTGTTCGGTCAGTTATTAACACTTTGCGTGGTTCGGTCCTGTCACTCGTGGTTTTCACATGGGCTGATCAGAGTCTTGAAAGCAGTCGTGCAGATGTGCTGTTTAGGAAGTGAAGAGATGTCCTTAAACGATCAAACCCAAACTCATTTTTCACACATGTTTGTATTACCTCAGGCACGTGTTTGCTGTACTCTGCTTTTGAGAGTGCCTGTATCATCAGTAGGGATGGGTATCGTTTAGGTTTTATCCAATACCGGTGCCAAACCGGTTAGCCTTTTCTGCAGCTATGGGGCATATATGGTATCACTCTTGGCTGGAAGCAGCTTAAACAATGGAAAAAACACAAACTTTGTCCAAAAACCTCTCATGTTTAACTGTTTTCCACTTTTTCTTTGGTCATTTTAGCCTTTTTGTCCAGGGTGAAGGGAGTATCTGCCATCAAACAAGAAGACAGCCGCATGTAGCTATGATGATGTTTGCTAGTTCACCTTACATACATTAATGTAATAACGTGGTTAGCCTACTCAACGTGAATTACACACGAACAACATTAAGCTACTCACGCAGAGAAGAACGGCTGCTGCTGCATCATCATCCTCATCATTTCTGCTACACTGGCAGGGCTAGGGGCCAGGACTCTCCTCTTCGGGTTTTTGGGGGATGTTGCTAACTCCGGGTCCGATAACAGGCACCACACCCGCAGTAGATGTGCTCGGTGTGAGGTCTTGCAGCAAGCTATCAAATACGGCTCATTTCTCAGCTTTAAAAAAACCGCTATGCGTCGCCAGGTGTTTCATCAGATTTGAGGTGTTACCTCCTTTGACAGTATCACAGTATCAGTTTAAAGCACTTGTTGCAGCTGCTGAGTTTACATCTTTTGCTGTGAAGTACAGCCAGACTTTTGACCGCTTCGCCTTGGGCGTTTTTAATCTGTAGCTCTGCTCTAAAAGAACGTACGTACCTGGACCCGCCTACTATCCTCGGAAACGTAAAATGATTGGCTAGAATCTAAAGTGTATCACAGCTCAGGAAAATAAAGCACCGAAATGTGCGCTGCTTTTCGGTCTGGTTACTACCGTTTATGTCAGAACCGGTGCCGTCATGGCACCGGATACCGGTACCCATCCCTACTTGTAACTTTAGGAGACAGAGTTTACCTGTATCATCAGTCACAGATGAAGACCCATGAATATGGATGTAAAAATGCCTAAAAACAGCAAATCTAAAGAACACAAGATTTTCAGTGCATCATATGAAAGTAAATCTTTGCTTCGTTGGTTATTTTGTTGCTGGTGATTGCGAGTGCTGCCTAACACCTCGCCCTGAAATCTCCCATGTTTTTCCTTTAATCCAAAGGTATAGCAGGATGGATCTGGTGCATGTTTTGAAGTTGGTTTAATTGTTGTTTAAACATGTTTTTAAACAAGCATGTTTAATTACTGATTTCTTCCAGACCCGCACATACTTGCTCTCACAGAGGGTTTATATGAACTCTGCTTCAGCTTGTACAGGAAAAGGCATCGGAGGGCTGAACGTGTCTGCTTTTGGTTTCCTCAAACCAGTCGAACATAATCCATAATCCGGTGTGATTTGTCATGAACTCGAAGTCTTTCTCGATCTGTCCAGAGGGCTGAATCAGACATCCCTACTCCAAATGTTACCCTGACCACCTAAAGTCTGACTGACACATGGCCAGGCTTTAGTTACTGGCTTTCTGGACGCTTCAATCTAAAGGCAGCTTGCATCTGTGGTGCATGACATAGCTGTGAATGCAGTCTCAATACGTCACGGACCACACGCACCATTTGGATACTTGACTAACTCAAAACTATTAGTTAATGATTTTGTGACATGCCCAGAGGGCCAAGTTGTCCCCTCGCTTTAACCAAAGAGAGAAGAAAGCAGCAGAGAGAGAGAGAGAGAGCAAATGAGTGCACTCTCTCCCTGAAAGCTACTCAGCCCTGCCGTGACAGACCGAAGGAACAAACGCAGCGAGGAAGCGAGGGGGGAAAAGATGTCAGGGACCAAGTGGAAGAACAGAAAAGGGAATGTGAGGCTAAGGCCAGAGAGGACGGTGCTGAGAGAAGAGACGGAGAGTGTGAAAGCAGAGTGTGGTCATTATAGCTGCCCCTCAGCGTTTCACCCACCTCTCTCCCCCCCTCCCTCTCCACATTGCCAGGCCACAGTTTGAGCGTAATGCGTGTCGACACGGTGAGACGCTGAAGAATAATTCCTGTATTCAGAGCTACCACCGCCTGCCCCTCCTCCCCTTCATCCTCCTCATCCTCTCTCTCAACTCTACTGACAAGTCAGGCCTGGATATCATTGTATCATTTATCCCAGCCTCATTTCTGCCACTCTGCCTCGTTTGCCCAGAGGGAAGTGTGAAAAGTGTGCGTGTATGTGTGTCTGCATGTGTGAGATACTCGCTGTGTGAATGTAACTGTGTGTATATACGTGTCTGTGTGTGTCAGTGTCACTCTGCGCTTGTGTATATGTTGTGTGGACTGCAAATGGGCTTTTGTGGAGTTTTTGGGAGACTGCACTTAACAGCTCGCTCTGGGGAGACACACACACACACACACAGACACACAGGGCTGTGAGGGTTCACAGAAAAAGAGGGCGAGGGAGAGCATAGTGAGTGAGAGAATTAGGGCGAGAAAGAGGAAGATGGTTAGAGTGGTGGGAAGCGCTTTTTAAAGCCCTGCTCCCGTGTCTGTTTTGGGTCGGTCGGACAACAAGAGGAGCGGGGAAACACTTTGTGCACAGAGTCAAAAATGGACTCGTGGCTAAAGGCCATCCACTTCACCCAATCTGCTTCACCACCGTTGGCGGCGGCGGCAGCGCGCAGCGAAATACTTGTTGTCGCAGCAGCGTCTGTTGCTCTGCTGACTCGAGCAGTGAACTCGCCGTGATCCGTGACCCGTCGCTCAAACTGCACGCAGGCCATTTTCTCCAAACTGTCACTCCAGCTGATACTAGCGGCTCTGCTCGCATGATACTAAAGCAGTTTGGGGTAAAGATACCAGACGTGGGCTGAGGTTATCTTACTTTGTGTACCGCTGACACATCAGAGGACTACATTATTAACATGCTGATGATATATGTTTTAATTATAGCACAAAAACCTGTAGTTCATGTGAATCGGAGCATTAAGTGAACTTGAAATTGTTGTAATCCACGTTCAGTCGTTGAACTTCATGGTTCTTCACTTCAAGACGACCCCGTTTCTCACTGTATCCTGATGCAGCAGCGCTGAACGAGTGAGAAAACATTATAAGCTTCCAGCTTTTCACTGTTAAAAGCAGCCTTAGTGCTTCTGTGTGTATTGGATTGTCTGACAGCACCTGAAATCTTCTCTCTTCACGCACTGACACTTAAATTTGTGTTTGAAACCAACTGAGGTGTGAAGAGTTGTAAAAGCAGGATGGATACAAAGATTATGCTCAAGATTTCTTTACTTCTACACATAAATACTTTTGTGCACCATGGGGGCGATCGTGGCTCAAGAGTTGGGAGTTCGTCTTGTAATCGGAAGGTTGCCGGTTCGAGCCCCGGCTCGGACAGTCTCGGTCGTTGTGTCCTTGGGCAAGACACTTCACCCGTTGCCTACTGGTGGTGGTCAGAGGGCCCAGTGGCGCCAGTGTCCGGCAGCCTCGCCTCTGCCAGTGCGCCCGAGGGTGGCTGTGGCTACAATGTAGCTTCATCACCAGTGTGTGAATGTGTGCGTGAATGGGTGGATGACTGGATATGATCTAGTCCTTAGGGACTAGAAAAGCGCTATACAAATACAGGCCATTTACCATTTTACCATCTATAGGTTTGTGGAATGACTTCATTTATCTGATTCCTTTGATTAACCATCAAAGACGGAGTCCTTGTGAGCTCAGGAAGGCCTCTTCTGAGGGGCGTGTCAGAAGCAGATTTTATTCCATGTGGAAAACACTTTGTTGGACTTCTTAAGATTGTGGAAAGCTACAGGACTCATTATGTAAACTACTTCAGGATTTTGAGATATGAAAACATTTTTGAATCTTTAAACGATGTAAGCTTCCTCCCTGGTGTAAAATTAAAAATATTTTTAAACAAAACACACTTTAGAAACTCTGTTGTTTTTTTTTTAATATTATATTACATGTATAACCCAGCAGATCGCATCATATTACGTTCTGCTGGGATCCCGTAATCCTCAATTTCATGTCGACACGCTGTATATAACACACACATGCAATCTCTCCTCACATGAGTCTGCATATAGGTATGTATTTGTGTGTTCATTAATAAAATATGGTGGCATGAATAAGTGATAGGATACATAATGGAGAAGCGGCTAAGCTAAGGCAAACGAGGGCGGCTTCTTCGAACACGGGAATTTCCTGTCAACAAAATGTCCAACTGTGGACGCGTCTGTTTGCATAAATGCAGAGTGAACAGAGGGAAAAGGTAAAAACTGACAAAATAACTTTACAGAAACAGAAAAGGTTGTTTTCAAAATGTAACTGTGTGTATATACGTGTCTGTGTGTGTCAGTGTCACTCTGCGCTTGTGTATTTGTTGTAATCTTGGAAAAATCTTAGAAAATCATATAAAAAGAGCAAACAATAAACTGACCTAAAAGAAATGTCCCTGCGATACACGAGTAAATGATTGCATTTGTATTTGTACAGTAGTTACATATTATTGAGTGATTGATATATGAACCAGATAATGAAAACAACCCGTACAGTCTGACTCTTATTCCAGTTACAGCATTTTAAGAGAAAAGAATAACTAGCTGAGCACATGCAGAGCTTGAATACAAACTCTGACTCTCGTTCTACTTCAAGAAACTCTAGAAATCACACGTATCAATGAAGAGAAGTTAATGTAGGAGAAATATGCTCCTGTCAGCACTCTCACTGTGGATTTTAAATCAACGGAAGATTTTCCAGACAGCTGTTGATACAAAGTTACAGTTACAGGTATCCAGACCTTTATATCTTTAAAACACGCCTGTAGTTTAACAACCTGATTTGTGTCATCTGGCTTTGTAGATAAATATAACTGAGTATCATCTGCATAGCAGTGGAAATGTATGCAGTGTTTTATAATATTGCACAAGGGAAACTCAAGTAACGTAAAAGGATCTGTCCCATCAAAGAAGCTCATGGAAGGCCTTGTGGAGGAAGACTGCATGTTTACATAGATTACATTGTATGAGATAAATATGTTATTAGGGATGGGTATCATTTAGGTTTTATCCGATACCGGTGCCAAACCGGTACTTTTGAAACGGTGCCGGTGCTTAAACGGTGCTCGAACCGGTGCTTAAAGAATGGAGAACACAAAATTAGTCCAAAAACCTCTCATGTTCAGCTGTTTTTTTGTAAAAAGATAACAATGTTAGCCTTTTCTGCAGCTATGGGGCATATATGGTATCACTCTTGGCTGGAAGCAGTGCTTAAACAATGGAGAACACAAAATTAGTCCAAAAACCTCTCATGTTTAACTGTTTCCCACTTTTTCTTTGGTCATTTTAGCCTTTTTGTCCAGGGTGAAGGGAGTATCTGCCATCAAACAAGAAGACAGCCGCATGTAGCTATGATGATGTTTGCTAGTTCACCTTACATGCATTAATGTAATAACGTGGTTAGCCTACTCAACGTAAATTACACACGAACAACATTAAGCTACTCACGCAGAGAAGAACGGCTGCTGCTGCATCATCATCCTCATCATTTCTGCTACACTGGCAGGGCTAGGGGCCAGGACTCTCCTCTTTGGGTTTTTGGGGGATGTTGCTAACTCCAGGTCCGATAACAGGCACCACACCCACAGTAGATGTGCTCGGTGTGAGGTCTCGCAGCAAGCTATCAAATACGGCGCATTTCTCGGCTTTAAAAAAAACGCTATGCGTCGCCAGGTGTTTCATCAGATTCGAGGTGTTACCTCCTTTGACAGTATCACAGTATCAGCTTAAAGCACTTGTTGCAGGCTGCTGAGTTTGCATCTTTTGCTGTGAAGTACAGCCAGACTTTGACCGCTTCGCCTTGGGCATTTTTAATCTGTAGCTCTGCTCTAAAAGAACGTACGTACCTGGACCCGCCTACTATCCTCGGAAACGTAAAATGATTGGCTAGAATCTAAAGTGTATCACAGCTCGGGAAAAAAAAGCACCGAAATGTGCGCTGCTTTCCGGTCTGGTTACTACCGTTTATGTCAGAACCGGTGCCATCATGGCACCAGATACCGGTACCCATCCCTATATGTTATAAAGCAATGTAGCACATTTCATTTAATCCCAACAGTGTACTCCAGTCTCCAATGTAAAATGTGATAGCAGTAGTAAAGCAAGCTAAGTACAGGGATGAGTTCACTATCAGAGGCCATGAGAAGATCGTTAGTAGCCTTCACCGGTGCTGCTTCTGCGCTATGATGAGTCCTAAATCCCGAGTGAACGTTTGCATATAAGCTGTTTGTTTGGTTGGTGTATACTTACAGCTGAATCAAACTGTGTTATGGTAGCATATAGAAGTTAAGATCCTAACTAAGGCATTTGATTGCAGAGTTCACACAGGCCCCAGAGGGGAGCTACAAAAATCACTGGATAGTTTAGCTGATACCAACAACTGCACGTCCTATAAACCCTTTTAATAGTTAGAAATGTTGAAGACGTGCTACAGTAGTGCTGAAAATGGTGGCAGCCCTACAGTAGCACACCAAAACTAACTGAAGGCATACAAATCTACTGAAACATTCAGTTTTACATTTCTCACTCATGTTCAGGATATTTCATAACCATTTCTGCTCATATTTGTTCAGTAGACCAGTATTAAGGTGCAGCTGTGCAAGCCGGTGCCGTGTGTGTGACTGGGAGCGGCTCAGAGTAGAAAAGCACTATACAAGTACTAGTATAGCATTTAGCCCTTAAATCACCTAATCACAATTCTTCAAACAGGAAATGGCATCAGGACGTAGCCTGTTGCCAGCCTATCAGTCCTTGACAACATCGACTGCCATTTCCTCAGATGTTGGATTCTGAAGATTTTCCCTCGTGCCCAAATCCTGGAAACTGCCCACCAGTTCAATAATGGGAGCATCCACCACTTCTGTTTAGGATCGGGTGGTGATGTTGGAGTACTGGCTTAAACTTGTTAACAAAGATCCTCTTTTAGCGAGAGAGTTCATCCTCGAGTAAATTCAAGGACCAAAAACTGGACTAAACTTCACTCTTCAGTCTCCGAGAACTGTAGCAAAGCCCGAGTCAGGAATTAGAGGGATGGATTGACATGGACTGTTTCTGTTTTGCGCTGTTGTCCACTGTGAGCGCTTCTTACACCCCTGTTCTTTTGGACATTGTGGGCTTGTTATTATTATTATTGTTAGCAGCCACTACAATCTTCCACGAGTGCAGGCTGAAAAGAAAAAGACAAAATCGACCCGGATCCATTCTGCTTATGAGACCCGTCTGTCCACGTTTCATATCTTTCAAACACTTATGTGCTTTGTATGAAGATTATTTAATAAATATTCATCTGAAATGGCTAACACGTAAAACATTCAGCACTTTATGAAGCACTAACTCCAACGATTCCCAACATTATTCTGTTCTTCTAAGTGCATTAATGGCTTTGTAATGCAGGGAAATAACCTCCTTACTGACACTGACAATGTGAAACAGGATGAGACAGCTTCTACACATTAGCACCTTTTATAGACTTCCACCCCTCAGAGGCTTTTGAAAACACCCATTTCTCCATGAGAGGAGGGAAGGACTGACCGACTCGAACACAGCCAGAGAAAGAAACGACGCACTGATATCATGTTCTGTCTATACTAATGCAGACTACTGGCTTTCTGTGTGTATGGAGGATCTGTGCAGCCACTTGTCCCAGATGAAAGCCCGTCCATGATTACACCATATTAAAAAAAATTAGAGCTTATGTATGAAAAGCATCTGATTCATGCTGATGCTATAGAGATAATGTTGTCTCTCTCTTCTACTCGATGTCACTTAAATGCAAACAAAAGCAGTACAAGGATGTCTATTTCAGTAATTGGGAAATGAGCCAAAATGATCCCAATGATGAGCGCAATAATCTTCTGTTACAAACTGACAGTAATTTGAGAGGAAGCTTGCACAACATGGTTAGCTCTTCTTTTTCCGAGCCTCTAAATGGCAGTTTTTTCTTTCTATGTTATAACATTTTAAAACCATCCTTGATTTATCCTGATTACAGGGACTACTTCTAGGAAATTATGAATTCCTATTGGACAAGCAGAAATAACTCCAACCCTTTATTGCTTTCAAACACTCAAAAACCAGAACTGTGTCCATCGAGTAAATGCACGTCTGACTTTTCATTCTGCCTCTTTGCATTTCTCACACAGTGGAAATATGTCTTATGTCCGTTAGTCTGCTTTTGCCTGTCAGTGGCTTAATGACTCAAGAGCTGTCGCTGTTACATTTACCTCATAATACTAAGTTCAGGAAAACAAATTTTCATCTGCGTTTTAAACAGCCCATCTTTTTGTTTTTGTTGTTTCTTTGTCTTTGTCACTGGGATGTAGTAAAGATCGAAATGTTTCAGGGTTTTTGGTCAGACTGTGTTTTGCATTAGTTTGATATTTAAAGTTAATAATCCTTGAAAAGCAGGTTTCTATAAACCTATGTGATATTTAAAGAGCAGTAACAACAACTAAACTAAAATGACTAAAAGGTGGTTTTTAAAATCTCCCATATTTACTGTTAAAAATAAGACCTTAAAATTTACAGAATTTTAATTGGGCAGGACTTGCTGGTGTAAACAAATGAAGAGAATTAGCATTTTTTAATTAGTTTTTGTGTGTGTGAATACTCTTCCACACACATCACCTGCTCTTTTGTGCAGTTCTTTTTATTTCACTTAAAATCTATTTGTAGAATAGAACACAATAGAACTTTATTACTCCCTTGGGGAGGTCCCCTCAGCAGCTCAACACCACTTCACCTTAAATACAAATAAGAACAAAATATCAGCAGGTTTAGAATTTAAACGGTAATAATTAAAGGAAGTCTGAGGATTAAAGTGTAATACAGTGGAAATGTGTTAGTGTGTTATACATATCAAAAGCAAAATATACCTTTCATTCTTAAGTCATGGAGTTGATACCTGTAAAGCAGAATTAGTATATGACCAGAGATGGGCACGTTACTGTAACGAGTAACGAGTAAAGTAAGGGATTACTATTGCAAAAACGGTAATTAGATTACCGTTACTTTCCCGTAGGAACGCTGCGTTACTGCGTTACTAAAATCGTGATTTGTTTTTTGCGAGAATGTCTCATGACAGTGACGTAAGCGAGTGTGACGTTCGTGACAACAGCTGTGTGCAGATCAACAATGGATCATATATCGAGTGCAGAGAGAGTATGAGCGTGCAGCGTTTAAAGCGTGGAAGTACTGACCTTACTTTGAGTTTGATTCCATAAAAAGTGACAAAAACATTAGTGTCCGTTGTGCGTGGGAAGAAAACTTCTTTTTACAGCGAAAAAAACCCCTAAACTTCCGAGCAAGCACCGAGTAGCTACGACGTAATGGGAAACTCACAGAGAAACTCGCGGATTCTTCCACTGACCGCTGCACACCTGCACCAGGGTAACCCTCCGCCTACCCCACTCCTGCTTTACAGGTGAAAATAGAGCAACAGGACTGCTAGTCTTTGACTTTATTTATTTTCTGCTGTGTTTTACTTGCATCTATTTGAAAGACTGAGTGTAAACACACAAAATATTTTATTTTATGTGCTGGAATGTGCAGAAAATAGGTTTAAATGTTAAACTAATTTCTTCCAGTCAGAGAATGTTGCAGATAATTAAATGTTTGCTTGATGCATAAAGTTAAAAGATTAAAACTAATAAAACAAGTTTTAAAAAGAGACTTTTCCATTTGATTACATTTTGTATGATGATTATGTAGAAAAAGTAGAATTGGGCTGAAAGATCTATCACTTTATCACCTATTCAGGTTGTAAATCATGTTTTTAAAAAGTAACTAAGTAACTAAGTAATTAATTACTTTTGAAAATAAGTAATCAGTAAAGTAACTGGATTACTTTTTTGGGGAAGTAATCAGTAATTAGTTACTGATTACTTTTTTCAAGTAACTTGACCAACACTGTATATGACACATAGAACTGGTTGCCAAGTATTTGACTGCACCAATCGCAGCACGTCATTTTTCTGCACATTCGTGAGCGAGCATCCTGCTAGGATGCAGACGTTTGCTGTCCTGACCTACGTGCTCTTGTTCAAAGGGAGCCACGGTGCCTTACATAAAAACAGTTAAAGGAAACCATAATTCTTAGAGGTGAAATCCTCCGTTAAAAGCTGACCCTTTTCTACCCAAAGTTGATCTTTCTGTGTGTTAAAACTCATAAGTGAACACGGCGTTTCTATTGTACGTAGAGGGAACAGCACATGCAGTGGAAGCCTGTCCTTGTGTCTCAGCGGCCTGTCAGTGACCCGTGCACCTTTATACAGACCGGCTGAACTCTCAGCCTGCTCACCCTGTGCTGACTGCTTTGGTGATTGTTTGTGTGTGTCTGTGTTTGCACAGTATGTTTGTCTCTCAGTGCCAACCTGTACATAAGTACTGGTACTGCACTGGTGTTATGCCTGATGGAACCTTGTTCCTCTTACTGGCTTTGTAGTTTTACATGAGTTTGCTTTCATTTGCTGCTCTTCTGGTTTCACACTTGTTGAGAAAGCATTGCAGAGACCTGGGTGTTTGTCTGCGTGTGGGTTTGCATAAAGGTGTGTTAAATGTCCGTAACACTGCAGTGGTTCCATTTAGACAGAAGCAGGATCGCTGACATTTTATTAAAACAGAAAGCGATTCTGTTGTGACTGATGCACAGATGTTGTTGCGAGACCGAAAACAATCTTGAAGAAGACTCCCTGTTAGTTTGAGCATGTGATGATGAGGAGGAAATACCATTTACAGTTTCTTTGTTTATTCACAGCATATTTGACCCAACCAAGGAAGCCATGGGTATGATTCTAATGAACAGCATCTACATATGTAGAACTATATATACAGAACAAGTTAAACATACAGATTTTAGCTAGTTGTGTTTGATACTTAGAGGTAGGCTCTACTTTAAGGAAGCTGAAAACCGTTTCGGGATGCGTGCTGAATGCTTTGATTTATTTCTTTGTATTACAAAAATGCAATCCTGAGTAGTGATGCAGTAAGTATGTCATTAATTCTAAATGGAAACTGGAGCTATAGCAGCCAATAAATGTCTCAAAAACAAATGTAACAATAATACACAAGAAAAGACACAAATACAGTAAATGTAACAATAATAGGAATAAAGTATAACTATGGATCTTATAAATGTCTCGCCCTATGACAGCTGGGATTGACTCCAGCCCCATTACGACTCTGAACTGGTCCCCCACCACCAGTGCTGGTCAAGTTACTTGAAAAAAGTAATCAGTAACTAATTACTGATTACTTCCCCAAAAAAGTAATCCCTTTACTTTACTGATTACTTATTTTCAAAAGTAATTAATTACTTAGTTACTTTTTAAAAACACGATTTACAACCTGAATAGGTGATAAAGTGATAGATCTTTCAGCCCAATTCTACTTTTTCTACATAATCATCATACAAAATGTAATCAAATGGAAAAGTCTCTTTTTAAAACTTGTTTTATTAGTTTTAATCTTTTAACTTTATGCATCAAGCAAACATTTAATTATCTGCAACATTCTCTGACTGGAAGAAATTAGTTTAACATTTAAACTAATTTTCTGCACATTCCAGCACATAAAATAAAATATTTTGTGTGTTTACACTCAGTCTTTCAAATAGATGTAAGTAAAACACAGCAGAAAATAAATAAAATCAAAGACTAGCGGTCCTGTTGCTCTATTTTCACCTGTAAAGCAGGAGTGGGGCAGGCGGAGGTTTACCCTGGTGCAGGTGTGCCGCGGTCAGTGGAAGGATACGGCAGTTTCTCTGTGAGTTTCCCATTACGTCGTAGCTACTCGGTGCTTGTTTGGAAGTTTAGGGGTTTTTTTCGCTGTAAAAAGAAGTTTTCTTCCCACGCACAACGGACACTAATGTTTTTGTCACTTTTTATGGAATCAAACTCAAAGTAAGGTCAGTACTTCCACGCTTTAAACGCTGCACGCTCATACTCTCTCTGCACTCGATATATGATCCATTGTTGATCTGCACACAGCTGTTGTCACGAACGTTGCACTCGCTTACGTCACTGTCATGAGACATTCTCGCAAAGAATCACGATTTTAGTAACGCAGTAACGCAGCGTTCCTACGGGAAAGTAACGGTAATCTAATTACCCTTTTCCAATAGTAATCCCTTACTTTACTCGTTACTTGAAAAAAGTAATTGGATTACATCTATGCCCACCACACATGCAGACACACACACAGTGTACAGCTTTATCTGTCTCTTATTTTGGCATGCTCACATATTTGATGTGATGATAAGCGACAGCCTCTTGACGATGTGCTGTCTGTCAGTTTTCTCAGTGGGCACCAACACCAGCTACCTCTTTCAGCTGAGACCAGCCCTCCTGTCCAAACCCACTGACAGAGGTCTCCCAACAAGCTTGTCAAACCATATGTGTGCAACTGTGTCCGCGTGTTCACGTTGGGATGTTTCAGCGGGCTACAGTGGATGATCTGTTCCTTACCATGGGCAGTTTGCTTATGAAGCGCTTACACAAGTAGAACTCTTTGAATGTGCTTACTGTCGATGTAGCTACTGTTAGATTAAAGTGCCTACGTGAGGCTTGGGTGGTTTTTAAAATGCACAGAAATGACAATTTCCACAAACGTCTTCACGTGCGAGACAGATGACCGAACGTTTCTGGAGGGATGGACAGCTTTTTTCACAAAATACACTTAGTTGATGTTCTGTTGATGATGATCAAGGATAAGAAAGGAATATAATGCATCATTTTAATACCCAATAGATCTTTCAGTGAGCAATGTAACAATTATGGAAGCATTTGATTATATTTATCAGCACATTTATTCCAGGTGTTCCCACTGAGCTTCATATTTGTAGTCTGTGATTGTGATGCACCAGCGGGCAGATGAAGCAAATAACAGCTCCTTCTCATACTCATGTTCGCCGTGCATATGTGCAAACCTAACTGACAAGGCCCAGCGTGTCATGGCCAAACAAACACAAAGCATGTGAGGAGCTTCAGTATCTACTAGGGGTGGGGGAAAAAATCGATACTGTGTAGCATCGTGATACTTTGTTTGCTAATAATGTATGGATACAGGGACAGCAGAAATCGATATTTTGTTACAAAAAGGTTTTTGTGCTCTGACTTCAGAGCATGTTGATCCTTTTTCTGAGCAAGAATCCTGACATTCCTTCACTGTCCAAATGTGTTTAACTTTTTTTTATGGCAGCAATAAACATGACAGTTTACTTATTTTCATTTAAGACATGTTTTATTTTAATTAAGTTTAAACCTTTTTTATTTAATGTAAAATTATATTTTGTTTTAATTTACTTTCAAATTCTTCAGTGGCTGAAGGGGCTGCATAGTTTTCATAAACTGCATAGTTCAGAATAGCTATAATTGTACCAGATGGTTGATTCAGTTAAGTTGGACTAGACTGTAATACAAACCGTTCAGTTTGTCAACAATCAAACTGAAATGAGAGAAAGACTGAGTGTGAGACTTTGATATTAGAGAAAATGAATATTGATAAAGTTTACCTTTATGTACAGAATCTGAATATCGCAAAATATTTTAAATAATATCGTATCGTGGGTTAAGTATTGTGATAATATCGTATCGTGCGTTAAGTATCGTGATAATATCGTATCGTGGGATGTATGGTGATTCCCACCTCTAGTATCTACTGACACTGGCCCAAAAAGTGGCACATCGTTAATTTGTAAAACGTTACTGGAGACTGTGCCGAAGCAAATCTGATCCAGGATCGCTCCCACTAACAAGGATGTGAAGCTAACCTGGTGATTTATCTTGGTGCCATATACAACAGGGCACCTTAAAGTCTTGGTGTCTTAATGAGCTGGAGCTGGAGTGGAACAGGTCAGAAACATATTTAGTTATTTATCGCTGAAGGAAACCCTCTGTGTGTGGAATTACCTCAAACACCATGGATCGAATATGTTGCTTCATCAAGAAATGCTGGTGCTAAACTCGACCGATTCAAAGAGCTGATTCCGATTCGAAGAACCTGAACTGTGGAGAAAATAAGAAACTTTACAGCATGTCATAATTTTCCCAAAGCCACATATATGTCATTAAATTCAGAAAATACAAATGTGTTTTAATCTGCAGTTGAGTTCAGCGCAGCAAACTGCGTGCTGGGCATGCTGCTGTTACATTACTCACTTGAGAGACCAGTCTGGGTCTGTTTGCTGTGTTTTGATCCATATCTAAGTGCAGCAGCCGGCCTATAAAAGCATTTCCATCCAGTGTCCAGTGGCGTGGCGGCTGTCGGTCTGCTCTGGGTAAGTAGCTAGTCAAAGGCTGGGTCACCACTAGGTTTTCATTAGAGCCCTAATTCAAAGCGGCCCACATAGAGTGTCAGGAGTGTCCCTGACTGTTGTTGGCACTCCTTATAACACACCCTAATGAGCAGCTGCTGGGAAACTTGTGGTTAGCTGCATATATGGAGCTGCTGGGTCAGAGAAGACGGAGAGAAAGTCTCTGCTCAAAGGCCTGAATTAGCCCCATCAATCACTTTCCTTTGCATTTGCTTCTTAATCACACTACCTGTTGAGTATCGTGATTGATGGGGCTGCGGTTTATCCCATGGAGTTTGAGCATGTGGCCGTCGTCCGTTCTCAGAGGACAGCTTGGTAACATGCGAGCTGGACACTGTTAGTGTGCTGTTAAATGCATTTTAAGCATCTTTTTGCTTCTGTAATTAGTCAGCAGAGATGTAGGTGTATGAATCCAGACCTGCAGCATTAACCTGTTTTTACACCAACTGGCCAGTTATACATAAAAATAAATTCACTGAGCTTGATCCAGGCAGCACGTGGCTTCGGCTGCACATGCCATCTCTGCTGATATACTGTACGTGGCATGTGTGTCTCCAGCCGCATTAATGTGTGATGTCCTTTACACAGGAGCGTGTGTTAAGCCCGGCTTTTCACAGCGCATCAGGATGATCTCCGGTAGATTTTAATGAGCTTTCCCACTAATGTGGGTTCAGTCTTCCAACTGGACAGCTTTCTAAGGATCGTGCACAGCAAGGATTCATACAGTCATTTTAAATGTTTTTATATGTGCAGCTCATTATTATTAGTCGCATTTTCACTGTCAGTGTGCTATAACATGCCAGTACTATAGATGATGAACGTGGGCGTCTCATTCTGAATACTTTGACCCCGTTTCCAAAGGCCTTGGAAATCAACTGCAAAGATCAACCGCCATCTTGACGTCTTCCAACAACGTTGTCTTCGACGGCTGCTCAAGATCACATATCGGGATCGCGTTACCAATGAAGAAGTATATCGCCGTGCGGGAGTAGAGCCGCTCCATGTCCAAGTCACCAAGCGTCGGTTCAGATTTGCCGGTCACATCCTTCGGCTACCGGACCTCAGACCTGCCCGTGTCACGGTTCTGTGGAACCCGAAGAATGGAAAGAGACGGCGAGGAAGACCTAAAATAACATGGAGGAGGACTTTCCTTGAAGATTTACGTTCAATTGAACTGTCATGGGATGAAGCAACAACTGCCGCGATAGACCGAGTTCGATGGCGTTCTCTTGTCGCCCGATGCGCCGATCGGCGCGGGAGGATCTAAGTCTAAGTCTAAGTTCCAAAGGCCTGATGGCGTTCATCATTCTAGCCATTCAAGAAATGACGTGAAACTTCTCGAGCATTTCATTTGTGTTTATCTTCACATTGTGTTGTTCTGCAGACTGAAAGAACATTTTTTGGTCACTCTAAAAAATTAAAGCACAGAAGTAGACTGCGCCCAGCGCCGGCGCCTGTTTCAGGGTCGAGCCCCTACACTCAGCTCCATGTAAGGGCACACTCATCGCCATATAATTAAGGTGGTTTTATTTATGGGTAGGATAAATAACAACAAGGTTTGGAACATTCTCGCTTTTCTCTGATGGAAAAATAATTTAAAGGTAGTTATGTTTGCTATAAAATGCTTGTAGTAATCTAGAGGCATTAGATGTTGGAAAAGGCATCTGTCCAGTGTGAATTATTTGTAGCAACAATTCCTAAATTGTTGCTCCTAAAATAAACTAATTGAATCCAAACTTATAAGTGTGGTGTTGTGGGGTTTCCTCGGCACAGGACACAAAACAGGTGCTCTGCATTATTGTGTGGTTAATAAACTTGTGTTAGGGACACTCAGTTTAGAAGGATCTCATAAATTATTTGTTTTACAACAGCACTTACTTGTGGCTGAGCCTTCACGTGAACATAAAAAGTGTGTGGAGGTGAAAGTGCACAGAGAAGGTGCAAAGAATAGAATCACTGCTTCTGTGAGAGAAAGCACAGAGGTCAGCAGAGGATGGCCAGCAGACTGCTTCAAGCTGACGGGGAGGCAGCAGTAACTAGGGATGGGTATCGTTTAGGTTTTATCCAATACCGGTGCCAAACCGGTACTTTTGAAACGGTGCCAGTGCTTAAACGGTGCTCAAACCGGTGCTTAAAGAATGGAAAACACAAAATTGGTCCAAAAACCTCTCATGTTCAGCTGTTTTTTTGTAAAAAGATAACAATGTTAGCCTTTTCTGCAGCTATGGGGCATATATGGTATCACTCTTGGCTGGAAGCAGCTTAAACAATGGAAAAAACACAAACTTTGTCCAAAAACCTCTCATGTTTAACTGTTTTCCACTTTTTCTTTGGTCATTTTAGCCTTTTTGTCCAGGGTGAAGGGAGTATCTGCCATCAAACAAGAAGACAGCTGCATGTAGCTATGATGATGTTTGCTAGTTCACCTTACATGCATTAATGTAATAACGTGGTTAGCCTACTCAACGTAAATTACACACGAACAACATTAAGCTACTCACGCAGAGAAGAACGGCTGCTGCTGCATCATCATCCTCATCATTTCTGCTACACTGGCAGGGCTAGGGGCCAGGACTCTCCTCTTCGGGTTTTTGGGGGATGTTGCTAACTCCGGGTCCGATAACAGGCACCACACCCGCAGTAGATGTGCTCGGTGTGAGGTCTGGCAACAAGCTATCAAATACGGCGCATTTCTCAGCTTTTAAAAAACCGCTATGCGTCGCCAGGTGTTTCATCAGATTTGAGGTGTTACCTCCTTTGACAGTATCACAGTATCAGCTTAAAGCACTTGTTGCAGCTGCTGAGTTTGCATCTTTGCTGTGAAGTACAGCCAGACTTTGACCGCTTCGCCTTGGGCATTTTTAATCTGTAGCTCTGCTCTAAAAGAACGTACGTACCTGGACCCGCCTACTATCCTCGGAAACGTAAAATGATTGGCTAGAATCTAAAGTGTATCACAGCTCAGGAAAAAAAAAAAGCACCGAAATGTGCGCTGCTTTTCGGTCTGGTTACTACCGTTTATGTCAGAACCGGATACTGGTACCCATCCCTAGTGATGATTGTGTCTACATGGGCCGGGATCTGTGAGGAATGTTTCCAGCAGCTTGTTGAATCTATTCCATGATGAATTAAGGCACTTCTGAAGGTAACAGTGACTCCAAGCCAGTACTGGCAAGAAGCACCTAATAAAGAGTCTGGTCTTTTGTTCACTGACAGTATGAAATCACCATTACAAGCTAGCACTAACCCGACTTTGCTCCATAATGATGACGTGAAGTAATTTTCACATAGGTTTCACACAGTTAGCATATGCACATGTGTATAAGTGTGTGTGTGACACTGTTGGGGGTTGGAATGTGACATGAGAGCACTAATCAGAGGCAGCTGCAGCTAATGGTGAGATTAAAGTTAAAACACAAAAACAATCAGCTAGGATAAGTATACTATGGCTATGGGTTACTGCCCCCATCCCAGCCTCCCAGGGGGAACGAGGGATGGATGGAGAGAAGGATGGATGAGACTCTACCCAGTCTGGCTGGCACAGAGCCTCTGATTAAAAGCTCCTTTGTATTCTCTTTGATCCCCTCCTCTCAGTGGTGTGTCTCATCTCACCATAACAGCCACATGACACACACTGACACACTGCCAGTCGGGGCCTCAGGAAGTGCTCTGTACATGCAGTTGTGTTCGTGAGGACATTTCTCCTTCACAGCACATAAGAGCACGGACAAAGGCAGAAAATGACACGTGTGTTCGTCGGTCATGTCGGGAGACTGTAAACTGAAAACTTACAGAGTTCTCGACTAACTGATTAACGTAAACTCTTCAAAGTCCACAGTCGGGATCTTTTTCGCCAATTTCAGCAGATGGTGTTTAATTTCCATGGAGATAATCGTATCCTGGCAATAATAACATTGTACTCAAATACATCTGACAGGGAAAGTAGTACGAGTGGTTTCAAACCTGCAGATTAGTCAGACTCATACAAAGCTGACCAGCAAAATAAAGGTGTGTGTTGTACTTGATGTGGTTGCTATCCCAAACAGTAGCGGTGATCCACTAAATTTAACTAAAACCAGCTAAATAGTAAAAAACTAGAAAATCCCATTAACTTGTAGAGGAAGAGATGTGCAAGTGTGACTTTTCACAACCGCTAAAACATTTGTGTGCTGTGAGAGCAGATTTAGTCTGTGTGAATAAAAATGAAAGTCCGCATGTGTTTGTGTGAGAGTGTAAGAGGATTAGGCCTGTTCACAGCCGAGGGTTCAGGCTGGAGCGTTTCGGACCGTTCCCTCTGTACGCCTGATGAGGTATTAACTTGCTGCTGTTTTGTTATGTGTCTGTCGGATTGTGTTGAGGACAAATTTCCAAAAAGTACTCAATTTTCCTCCTTTAACACTGCCGAGAACCCCCATCGCCGCACTCATCCACGTTATCCCCAACTGTGGCACACGCTTCTGCTTTACTGACAGCTTTTTCACATCCATGTTTGGAGTTAACATTTTCTTTCGAAGACCGGCCCCCGATGTCACCCTGAGCATGGCTTCAGTCCTGGGAGCCTTACAGTCGTCAGGCCTACATGGTTTAGATTCTTCACGAGTTGAGTTTTCTTGGTTAAGAAGATTCAGTTTGTCTCACCTCCAGTGGTTAAACTACTATCTCAGAGCTTTCTTCTCCTCAGGATAATCCATGCTGTATCCCAAGAGTCCCATCTGCTGCGCACTTTCAAATATTTTGCATTGAAAGTGACATTTTTATAGATAAGCCGCTATATAGTAACGCTCAGATCAGCCGCTCTTAAAAGCCTATATGAGTCAAACCCCGTGGTAGTTTCCGTTTCCTCACTGGCTTCGCTCCAGAGCAGCATTATCTACACATCACATCACACAAAACCACCTTGTAAATAATCATATTACTTTACCTTGTGACATCAGTCCCAGAGGAAAAGATCCCCGACGTTAGAGCGCTCGGGGATTGTGTCGGGGGCGTGAGGGGTTAAGACTTGTTGAATAGCTGGTGGGCGTCACACAATGAGGTGGATTAGGCAGCACTAGAAAAGGCCTTTAGGGCTTTACTGGGGTGTTCAGCAGCTTACATCGCCTTCAATAACACTGCAGCACAGATCCAGCTGGGTGACTGAGGCTAGCCTGTAGGGTAAGAGCCTGGAAGTATTGATCAGCGGTGTGGCAAGAATGGAGGTGGAAGGAAAAATAAAATTAGCTTTTTGGATTTACAGGAAGAATTAAACTATGGAAATGCTGGTAGGGTAAAAAAATAAAAAGTAGAACTCCTTTGGGTCCACCTGAAGGAGCCCAACACTGTGATGTATGCTGCCATATTGTGCGTTCATGTGTCAGACAGAAAGTGTGTATTAAAAGGAGATTGGCCTTTTAAACCAATATCAATGTAACCATCCCAGCGTCACCAGTTTACATCTTAAAATCTCAACTTCAGTGTTATTGGCGCTGCAGTGCTGATGTCTCGGTGAATGGAGCGCGGTTTTCCCAGATACTAATTAAATCACCAGTACCATATTATCTGAGCCCAGAACAACCAGCAGTTCTCATCTCTGCTTGGAATTACTGCAGCATTTCTCCCAGTGTAGCGTTGGGAAATTAAAGAGGAAGGGGTTGGGAGAGGCTGGGATCTCACCACAGTGTGGCACATTGCATGTTAGCCGGGATAATAACAGTTGCGGTTTGTCTTAGGTTTCCTGAGCTAAAGTAAGAAGCTTCCACTTCCTGCAAAGCCACCATGACAAAGACAGTATCCACATTAGCTCCTGAACATCTGCAGGACACAGGGACGCATTAAACTGTGGTTTCATGTCACCGTGCTATGAATTTGAACTCAGTCTTAAGCAAATTAGGATTTTTGTTCATCCTGAGGTCAGTCGTGTTTTCTGCAGTTAGTTTCAAACGGCTGAACGATTCAGAGCGTTACGTTCTGGCCCAGGAAAAACTCGGAGTGACAACAGCAGCGCCTATAAACAGCTGTATTTACCTTTATTTTCACTCTGGTTGAGAACATCGTGTCACTAACACAAGAATGACCGAAACACATCTCGTACCTACCAGCGCGCCTTTCTGTTCATATTGAAGGCCATTCTGGAGAGTTAGAATAACAAGTCACTGCACAGGAGTGAAGAAGTAATAATTTACTAAACCAAAAGAATAGTTATTAAATATAATGCTTTGCAGTTTGATCCTCGTTGAATCGTCGACTCCTTCCTCTTGCCAATGTGATGTTTCGTGTCCCTGAGCGTCTGTGGGATGACAACATTTGATCGTCTCTAGTCTACAGCCTGAGCCATGAGCATGCGCGCGTCTCCTGTAAATGCATTATCAAATCCTGCTCTCAGTTTGTCGATGACAGCCGTGCTCCGTCACAGATGCGCAGTGCTGTGTATTTGCAGGGCGGCGACCGGTGTCAGCAGAGCGTCCGGGAAGCAACAGCAGATTAAACGCAGCTAGAAGCCTGATGGATGTCACTGTACACTGCATGCATCGCAGTCTTAATACTGCGATGCACGCTTTTGCGCACGCCATCCCATCCACATGTCTATGGATATGTTTTACAGCATATAATAACAGTAATAAGTTCCTTATGGAGGGATTTTTACCAAAGTAGCTCGGTCATTCCACAGTGAGGAACGCTGAAGGGCTGGGAGGGGGGCAGCCATGCGACATGTCAGAAATATGCCCTGTGTCACCCAGAGAGTTGAGTCCCAGAATAACTGATGTCCACTCATACTGTGGGTTATTCCCACAGATGTGGATTTCATCTGTCTGACACAAAAGCAGGTCCGCAGTGGTCTGATGAGTAATCGCGGTGGAGCAATAAGAAGGGAAACTCCTGGAACCTCTGTGCTGCCTAAAAATCCCTTTTTGACTCTCTGTGAAGTGAAGCTGTTAAAGTCCGATGTTTCGTGCTGTTACACTCACATCTGCTCTGGTGTTTAGACTTGATCGTGTTTGTTATTGTGTCTTGCTAAAATACTTTGAAAATAATTAGAAGTAGATTTTGTAATATTATGATACGATCCAAAGACCACCAAGCAAAGTACCTCCATCTGCTGAGCAGACACGGTACAAACTCACAATGTGTTTGATGTGTGAAGTTAGCCCTCAGTCAGCCATCATTTAGCATGTTGGTCATCAACAATGAGAGAATTCCCCATGTAGATTATCAAAACATTTTCTTTTAAGGGAAAACTCTCGGTGTTCGCCCTGAAATGTTGGTAATAATCCCATTAAACATGAAAACTTGATGGAAGCCCAACTACAAGAACTACAGTAGGTTCAAGGTAAACCACGACAGTAGCCTGAGCTCTGTAGCGGGAGCGTTCAGAAAGATTGATAAGGGCCGTTTAGCTTGTGCACTAGGGCTGCCACAAACGATTATTTTGATAGTCGACTAGTCACCGATTATTTTTGTGATTAGTCGACTAATCAGATCATCATCCATTGGACGTAAAACATACAGCTTATTGCACCAGCAGCATCTGCTCTTATATAACTATCATTAGCTTACAGCTTTAAGTGTTTCAGGTCTGTGCTAACTAACAATAAAGACAAGATGATAGTTTATTCAATTTTAATGACATTTGCAGATTGTTTCGGTGAAGTTTAATAAACTCCTTGCTATCTAAAATATAACAGGACACCGGAGTAAATTCTCGAGCATCTCACACTTCTGATAATCAGCTGTCTGCTTGACGTTTATTCAGCTGTGTAAAAACTATAACTTTAATCTCAGCCAAACCGATTTACTCAGGAACAAATAAAATACTAAAAAAAAGCCAAACAATAACATTTTAAGTTATCTAAGTGACTTATATATCATGTTTAACCTGAGTAGCGAAAGACGGCGGTGGGTTTGATCTAGTGAGCCTAGCCCCCGGCTAGCTATCGAGCTAGTGGCTAACAGACGTCTCCGAAAACGTCGGAGCGCTTTTGAAAATATGTGGTGTCTTGATAAACTGAGCAGATATTTGAGGTTTACACAGCTACATTCTCGCCTGAAAATATGTTAAACGTTTATTTTGTGACCCAGAAAGAATAATAAGAGTAATATTAAAACTAACTAGCTGCCGCCATTGTTGGAAACTGAGCTGGGCTGCGCTATGAATTCTGGGACACAGCTTCTTCTTCTTCGGGGTTTAACGGCAGCTGGCATCCTTGTACATGCAGTGCTGCCATCTTCTGTTTCAGTCCGTTATTACACTCTTAAATCCTACTACTTATTCCTGCGTCTTTTGTGATCTTACAAAGCTTCAAACGACGCCTCGACTATTAAATTAGTCGTCGACGATTTTGATAGTCGACGTAATCGTGACTAGTCGACTAATCGTGGCAGCCCTAATGTGCAGTCATAAAAGGGAAAATTAAATATGCAAAGAAGCGATATGTTTGTAATACACCGGAAGAATTAAAAAGGTGTTTTCCTGTTGCTTCAACTGTTAGTTGCTTCATAACTGCAAATGCAATCAACCTATAGCTGGGGTGTGGCGATGCCGTCAGGAGGGTTTTCACTTGGACACAAATGAAGCGGCGTGAATGCTCTTCCTCAGGACCTGAGCAGCATCTCAGCCCAGCTTAGTGAAGTCTTGTCACTTGACATTTTTCAGTAAAAACTTTCTGTCGGTAGATTTTATTTACTCATTCTCAGCTGGTATATTCCCAAAAGAGGGCTGAGGCGCACACGTAGGTCTAGTTATTGATTAGCCAGTTTGTCTGCTGGCTCTAACGCTACGTTCTCTCGTTCTGTCTCACTGTCCCCGCAGAGCTGCAGAGGGAGGGAAGCATCGAGACCCTCAGCAACAGCTCAGGTTCCACCAGCGGCAGCATCCCACGCAACTTCGAGGGCTACCGCTCGCCGCTGCCCACCAACGAGAGCCAGCCGCTCAGCCTCTTCCCCACCAACTTCCCCTAGGACTCCTCGCCGCCGGCACCCGTCCCACCCTGCTCTGCCTGCCCGTCCACCATCGTACACTCACGCACCGATGCGGTGCATTGAGTCCAAATCAAAAGATTTGTGTTTCTATGGTCAGCATGTGTTTTGTTTTTTGTTTAGCTTCTCCTCGTCTCAGACGGCTGCTCACCAATCAGCTGCGGCCGCCGCTGGTCATTCATTTCTGGGGTTGAATTTTCAAGCTGCTGAAAATTGTGCCAATTTCCACTCGATTCAAATCTGATCATTTTAATTCCCAAATCATTCCAAAAACACCACCGATCTGCTGTTTGTGCTCATGTCTGGGTGGAAACACCTGGACTCGTTTAATGCAGACTTTTGGAAACTTGTTCATTTAAAGGGTAGCAGCTGTTTTGAGCAGCTGCTTAGAAGGAAGCTAAATAAAGAACAGATAAAATACAGTTTAATATTTTGATATGTCTGCTGTCAGAGAGAAACGTCCACTATTTTCAATATTAGAGCGTAACCCTGCTCGTTACCTTGTTGCTTCGTCGCCTGCTGCTCAGCTGCCGTCGTTCTCAGTGTGTGTTTGAAGGTTAGGTGTGCCCATTGTCTGAATGAAG
Organism: Neolamprologus multifasciatus; assembly: GCF_963576455.1. Classification (NCBI taxonomy): domain Eukaryota; kingdom Metazoa; phylum Chordata; class Actinopteri; order Cichliformes; family Cichlidae; genus Neolamprologus; species Neolamprologus multifasciatus. The sequence continues at coordinate 37,516,208 of NC_140452.1, read as the reverse complement.
CGTATGAGACGGGAGCGCTGACAGAGGGAAAAAAGGAAATGTTTATTCCAGGCAGCGACGTGCGGGAGCTCCTTCTGTACGAGCGCTGCTGCCTCCCGCTCAGTGTTTTAGATTAAATTTGCTCCTTTCATGCCTTTGATTTTCATGTAATCATATTTGACAAAGGGTGCAGTAACAAGATGACACTATTACTGCTTTGCCGGAGTCATTTAGATGTTTACAGTGTAATCGAGATGTTTCTGAAATCATTTGGATATATTCCCCACTCCGCCTTTCCAGATAGTAAATTTTAATTGAGCGCAGTAATGGAGGCTTGTGTAGTCGTCGCGCCGGATTTTGTACATTAACAACTTTTGACCAAAATCTTTTTCCTATTCAAGATCTTTCAAATCTCTATTTTCCTCTGTTTTTTTTCTTTGCCTGCAGAAATAAAGAGTTTGTCTGACAGTTTGTCCAAAGTGAAAATAACTGCACTGTTAACGTCTCCCAAGAAAATGCTCCAAATGTAATCTGCAGTGCTCCATGTGGACTGCCTGCATGTCCCATGTGCTTTCTCAGACACTGAATGGACAGTAAAAAAAAAAAGAAAAGCATCATTATTATTCTTGTTGTTGGATTTGTGAAACATCGACTTCTTTCCCTGCATTCATGCAAGAAAAAAACAAAACAAAGTGAAGAAAATGAAACTGTCTTCTGTCCTCACTCTGATTGCTCCTAATGTTCCCATTTCAGCCACAGCGGTGACCATCAGCACACAGTACCACTGCTAATTAGTGCCATATTTTTTTAACAGGCAGTAAACGTTGGTTAAAGGACGTTTTATGGGCAACTCGTGCTCTTTGTTCTGAGAGAGAAGTGAGAGTTTGTTTCTCTGTTAATCAGCGAAACGTCTAATTCTAAAAACCAAACTGATGACAGTTAAAGTGAACGACATTAGATTAACAGCGTGTGCTTTATGTGCTACGATTGATCTCATCCCCAACACTGAGCTGCAGTGGAAGCTTCCCGGCCTTGAAGAGAAAAGACGCGTAACCATCAGCAGCTCGTGTCGGACGCTCGTGTATATTTCAAAAGGAAAACGGCTACAGCACGAGTTCGTGAGCAGACTGAATGGATAAATGTGAACCTTTGTGTGTTTGTTTAGGCTGATTCCATTACGAACAAAGCTGGGAGGATGTGCCACTTCACCAGAGGAACTTCAGCATTATGCAACATAAACTGAAAGGACAGCAGTTTGCAAATGAAAGTCGTTTTATTTTATCATGTTTTTGCAAACACTTTACATGATTAAATCTCTTCAGAGGTGCACGTTTGAATACAGAGGAAGTCTCCGTCACCACAGACACACGTGAAATGTAACAAAAGTTCCAAAATCCCTAAAAATGGTTTAAATGTAAACAATTATTGATTTCTAACAAGTGGGCAGTGACGTGGGAGTACGCGGAAAGAAATTCTGAATCACTGAACTTGAGCAGCACTGTTTACATGAAGTCAGAGGAACATGTGTGCTGTTACTGAGCTCCTAAATCTGCTCCCTGATTTCAGTCGGTGAAGATGACACAGTTGGCTCCCTGACACATAAACTTTGACATTTCTTCATTCTGACCAGAGCTCCTGCTTGGAAATGTGTGATTAGAGAAGAAAACTTATGAATATTCAGCATGACTGTGACAGTATTAACTAATCGGGTCAGCAGCCGGCAGCAGAACATAAGAAGAGTCCTGCAGGTTTTTGGTGAGATCAGTTTCCCAGAATCATCCCGGCATCGTTCTGGCCATCAGAGATTTTTTCGTTTGTTATTCTTTAGGCCAACTGCCAACAATTGATGCACAACTGTGCACCACTTTCCATTTAGGGTTATCAATAAACTTGCTTATTGCCAGCTGCAGTTCAAAATATAATTTTCAGAATAAAGAGCAAGAGGTGTGCAATGTTCCTCGCAGCTCAGTTTCACTCGTGGAGGCCTGTTACACAGCGAGTGTGCGCAGTAACAAGCTCGCCGTGAGTTCTGTTGCTACTCAGCAGCTTTTCCTAAGTTTGTGTTGTGCACAAGGCAAATTAGATTTGAACCCATGACTGTGTCTCTGCTTGAGTTTTTACCACCACGAACTCCCAGCTGGCTTCAGCGTTTCACTTCAGCTACAAACCAACACAGTGTTGTTGTTTCGTGTGCGGCTGTGCAGTTGGAGAGTGTAAATCGGCTCCCTGCGGTGACTGTAAATTACAAATCAACTGTTCGGGGATTCAGTATTGGCGTGGATTCTACGTCCTCAGTAAAAACGAACTCGACTCGTTTTTTAAACGGTACACACTGAATTTTGCGTTGAGACGGGACTTAAAGAGACGTGGATTCAAAACACACGTGTATGCAGAGCTGTAGAGAGGCCTGTAAACACACATGTATGCAGAGAGTATTATTTTCATTTTCTTTTCTAATTATGTTTTTGGAGAAATTCAGTAAGCGCTTAATTTAGCTGCACAGGGTTGAAAGAAAGTGCGCGGCGGACTGCAGAGGAAGACTCCGCTCACACTGAAACATCAGGCTGTGCTTTAGGGACGAAAATTTGATGTTTTTACGTTTAAAGTTTCGTTGTTGTTGTTTTTTTGTTCTTATTTTGATTAAATTCCGTGATGTTAAAAACACACTGGAGCTGTTTCCGACGTGTTGTGGAGAAAACAGGCTGCTGATTTTAACTAGTGTGCAACAAGTGATTAATTCAGGCGCATCAAACATGTGTTAGAACCCTGATGCTGAACACAGCTGTGTGAAACCTCGTTTTCTGGCTTAGATCTAATAATTTCTGTCAGCAGGATAAATATTAGAAAATCTAAATGAAGCAACGCTGAAATGAAACTGTGTGAAAAGTCGGTGTTGCTGCAGCTCCTGTCGCTGTGACAGCGTCACTGCTGGACCGCAGGAGGGACAGCAGTGCCATCCACTCAGAACTTTTCAGGTTTCATTCAGACCGAGTCACTCATATGCAGTGCGTGTGAGCAGACGTGACGTGTCTCTGTTGCGTCATTCGATCTTTCAAGAGGTTATAAAAAATATTTCGGATATCTGTCGTTCAGGCGTGATTTTAATTTACTGCAGCTTCGCTGTTTCTGTCGCGTTTTACGTGATTTTCAGGCTGTTTTAACGTTTTCATTCTCCAGGTGTTTTCATAAGAATCGAAATAAGAATAAAGCGTATTTGTTTAAACGTCCCTGGCCTGGCTGAGAGGTTTTCTGTGGGCTATTTAGTGGATGTCCTGATGTTTTGCGGTACCGGGTTCCTGAAAGCAGAGGCCTGCAGGTACAGCCTCTCCTCTTCCTCCGCTCCTCTGCTGCTGATCCTTAATATGATTCAATGTTCCCGGCGCTGCAGCTGCTAATTTAATCTCTCCATGCTGTCAACACATCTGCAAAACACACAAAAGATTATTTTTGCTGTTTAAAAAAATGCTCCTCGATTTAGATGAAATGGTAATAAATGCTGTCAGCTGGATGACGTTAAATCCCCGAATGTTTGCTGATTAGGATGAATTTAGACCTGCTGTTCCGAACCACAAGCATGCACATAAACAGAGTGGAATCTCTTTCTTGGATTTATTTGGTAAAACTGCGCGCAAAAAAGACACTTGGTTGTAGTTTTTAAAAAGAAAAATACAAATATAATAGTTGAGCGATTGTTTGCTCGATGTGCCAAACAAATGTTTGTTTGTTTGTTTGCTTGTTTGTTTGATTTAAAAAACTACAAGTAATACATGGAACTTCATAAGTGTTTAGATTTGAGTGGATGAATCTAATAATAATACAATAAGCTTAAAGAAAAAAACATAAATGTGGATTTTGCAGTCACGTTGTTTGTCGGAAAGATTCGTAAAACATCGATTCCAGGTTTAAGATGATCGCTGTAAATAAGTATAAATAACTTGCTTTGACAAAAATTAGTGCGCATGCACGAGTACAGTAAAAATAATTTGTGTCCGTTCGGGTTCAATCCAGAAGAATCCACCCAGCAGAGCTCATTATTGGGCCTCGGGGTAACACCGTGTACCTCTCAAGGATAACGTGCAGACATACTGCACCGTTTGTGCGCCGTTACTTCTAGATTTTCAGGAGCAATATCAGGAGATTCCAGCGGAATAACAAACACAGTTTAGGTGCAAATATTATTATTACCTTTTTTTTTTATCTTAAACTTTAATATTTGACTATTTACTTCGGGAAATCTAAATTATTTCTCCCCCCGGATATCCGCGAGAAATTTCCTCTATAAAGTAGTAACCCGACAACAACAGAAGCCCGTTTTAATTCATAGTTTATTTCATATTTATCTATTTTTTCTACCTGAGAATAACAGCAACAGGTGATGTCATCATTTGGATTTCCTGTATTCGCGTCTTTTTTCATTTCTGGACAAAGTCAGACACGTACATGAGCGCAGCGCGCCGTGCACCTGTGGCGCCACCCAAACGTCTCCTGTCCGTGACGCAGTGACCAGCAGCATCAGAACTGAGATGGCTGAAATGAGCAGGGGGATTAAATGTACTGAAACGGAAAGACTTCAGATTTCTGTGAGGCTGTCTGCTGCGTGACGCCTGTAGCTGTGACAGCTCTGTCACCCTCCTCTGGCTCCCTCGGGTCACCATAGCGCCCTCACCTGGCGTTCCACCTGTCAGTCAGACGCACCTTAACCCCTCTGTTCAACATCGTGGACGCAGATGAGATGAGAAGGGAGCAAGGAAAATAAAAGGCTTCAGCCCTGATGTGAGTGGCTGTAGTTCATGACTGAACATGTATAAGGTGCGACATTTTTATTTCATTATTATTATTATTTTAATAGCATATCTGTGATGCATCCGGTAATATTCAGAGCCAAAAACAAACAAGCAAACATGTTTTTCGATGCATTGTTCCAACTAATATGTTTTGAGTTTGGGAGGGCTTAAGGAAACATTTTCCTTTTGCTACAAGTGAGAAGTGATATGTTTCATTTAGCAAAGGCAGGCGGAGAGGAGCAGGAGGAGGAGGAGATGAAGGAGAGGAGGAGGAGGAAAGCTGCTGGTAGTTACAGGAGGAGGAGAGAGAAGGAGGAGCGGGAGAAGAGAAAAGAAGGAGGAGGAGGAGAGGGCCGCTGGTCGCCGGGTTTCCATGTGACAAGGGGAAATATGAGGGACTTTGACAGGTCTTAAACGGTCTGGCGCCAAGGCCTCAGTCTAGCCGCTAAATATAGCCTGAGAGATGATGCAGGGAGATGGGAGGAGAAGATGGAGAGATGAAAGGAGAAAAGGAACAATGCGGAGGAAAGGAAGAAAATAACAATACTCGATTATAGACGAATATGGCGCAAAAACCGTCCCGTTACGTTGTAATTAGAGCGTCTTTGGCCCGGATCGCTGACACAGGGGCCAAATGACCGGGACGGAAGGCGCATTTTGCGCACAGTTGTATTGTCTTGTATTGAACGGACGAATAAAGGACACAGAAAAACCTCAGTCAACTTCCTACTGCATGGAAAGCGTCCTGCAAGTAGTTAATTCACGGTAAACACGAGGCTGCAGCTTGAAGTGTGACAAGCAGCTCCAAAGGTCTCTGATTTAAGCCTCCAAACGTCCTCATCGAGGCTCGTTTCTGACAACTATGTGATCTTATTTTTATTTTATTTTATTTTAATAACATGCATTTTCAGACAACAGAAATTGAAGACAAAACCAGAGAATTTGCTCATTTTTGGCGCATTTTTTCTTCGCTTCATATCCGCATCCCCAGCTGACAAACACATGCCCAAAGAACAAGTCTAAGGAGCATATTTACTGTCTGCTTCCATTAATCCACAACACACAGGACACGTTAATCTATCAGGCCGATGCCCCTTCCACGCAGAGCTCCCAGCAGCCTGGAGCTCTGCTGCCTCGACTCAATGACTTTTAAATCGCGCTTGATGGAGATTTCTGTACCGTTGAAGGCACAGAACAAATAAATGGTGACTAATTTGTAAAAGCATTGTTGATACAATTATCCCGTTGAGCATTCCGACAGAAAAACCGTTATCCACCTCCATATGTTGCTAATCTGTTTTCATTTGTGTCACAGTAAAGCCCAGCGAGCAGCTCCCAAAGTCTCCCACGTCTTCAAAAAATAAAAAAGCAGCTTTAGGGACGAGTCAGCTGTTATTTACACACCACAACAACACCCATCTTAATTATTTTCAGTCTGAAACAGCTCTTCTTAACCTTGACACTCTGTGTGCTGCTGATGTGTGTGCCGTGCGGGAGCGCGTGACGCTTCGGGGATGTGTGTGGGATCCACTGGGCTCGTGGAAACGGCTTCATTCAGGTGTGTGAGCCCCGTTCACCGGAGCTACTCTCTCTCTGGCCTGCTGACTCTTTTACGCATGGCTGTATGATGGAGCCGAGCAACAAGTGTGTAACACAGAGATGTGCAGACATCCCATGCTCTTAAATCACATGACATGCTGTATCTGACACACCAGCCGAACCCTGGTGTCGGTTTGGAGACATCAAATCGATTTGTTTACACTTTTCTTTTCTGTTTGTCTTTTTTGTTTTGAGGCCGAACGGATTACTTGGTGGTTTAGAAGCATTTCGTCTCTTGATTATTTCATTTTATTTATTCTATTTTTCTTTGTTTGTTTTGATGTTTAGATTTATTATTGAAGACGTTTAGATGGCTACTAAGAATTTTGTGCGGGTGTCAGCGGAAGCCACAGAGGCGGCTGAGTTCCAGGGGTTCATCGGAAATGCGCAGTTGTCGCTGACACACTTATTCAGAGGGATTAACACTTTTTGTTTCAGTTTTTGTCCAAGTGACGCCTGCGGCCCACTCGCGATCGTCCCAGCCCGGAGAGGGCAGCTGTTTATCCAAAACGAGGAGGCGGGGGGGGGGTGGGGGACTCGGATCCGACACTGAGTCATGACCGAGGCAGGACAGTGGAGCAGAGCCGCAGATGAGGCTTCGCTTCACAGCACTTGAGGGTAAATCTAAAGAGACAGGAGATTGTTCTTACTGCGGCGCATCAGCCGACCGGCGCCGAGCGACTCTCTGACAAACCGAGTCCGAGTTCACTGGATTCTGCCGAAGAAGCTCCGCAGAGTGCTGGGAGGCTGGTGGCCCACACCACCACCCCCCTCCTGGCTCCTGGAGTCCCGCACTGCTCTTGGTTTGACAAAATAAAACCTGTCGGAGATTACACGCCACCACGGCCTGCCCCAAACTCAGACTGAGCTCCAAATCATCTCATCGCTGTTTGATATCGGAGTTAAAAAAAAATATTTTAAAAAACGAAAAAATAAAGTGATCCCTCCGACAGCCAGCAGCACCGCAACAGCAGGATAAAGCAGCGACACAATAATAACAAGTTCAAATACATGCAGTAAACTTCATCTGCAGCCAAACAAGGAAGAGTTGGTATCGAAGTGAGCACTCACCGCTTTTTTTCTCCCTCATTTTTCTCGCAAAATTCACGCGTCATTATTCATCGGGCTTCCTCTGTTTTTGCTCCACGCAGCATCAGAGTTGGTCTTTTCCAGCCCGCTTTACTCTGCCGCTGCCTCCCCGTCAGCCCCACCAGGAACACGCACGGATACGCGGCTCCCGCCCGGGGAAATCGAGCCTGTTTGAGTCTCGATTCAGTATACACACAGTTAACATAGCCCGGACTAGTGTGAGGCAAATCCAGCCTAATCGTCAAAACAGCCGACGCTATAATTACGAAGTCTCTATAGAGACTTTAGAGCGACCGAGAGAGCAGCAGCTCTTGAGAAGAAATCTCTCCGGAATGCAGAGCGTGAGCTGCGAGATTTTCTGCTGTGACATGTTCGAAAACACTGTGGCAAATATGGAGAAGTGAGGCTGTTCCTCTGTATGAAGGTGAGTATTAAGACACTGAGTCTGTGGACAGGTTGGCTTTTTTCCGCAGGCGACATTATAAAAAAGCTAGCCGAGAGAGGTGATGCCTCCACCGGCCAAGAGCTAAGGGCTGACCCGGTGTTTGGCTTAGAAATGGGGGTGGGATTTCCCGATCTTTCCTGTCATTGGTTAATATTTTATTCTGTTGACATGTTTTCTTACTGCTAATGCTTCCGACACCTTCTTGCCCCCCCTCCTCTCCTAGAGTCTGGACGGAGCTGTCAGAACCACGCCTATAGGGGCCCACAATTGGTCCAGAAAGCGTAAAATCAGCAATCAAAGGGGCTTGGTTCATTAGTGTTGGGGATGGAGGCAGGAAGGACATGTGAGATAGTCACAGATCTGCAGTGAACGGGGCCACATCTCTCCAGTCAGTGTGGGATGACTGAGAAACAGCTTATTTCTCTGAGAGGCACACAGCGCAGCCGGGCTCTGCCTTCTACTGAAGCGCCACTTCTGCTGACGGACTCGGTGCAGGAACCAAAGGAAACGCACATCAGCAGCAACTCTGGGCTATTTTCTTCACCCCGATAACGCGCTGTGTGTTCACTGTGCCGCTTTACAGACATTACTGAGTGCTGTCGAAGAGCGGACCTTCTGGCTCTGGGCTGGGGGGAGATACCATTAAAATATCTGTTATTTCACTTCGCTTTTTGTGGATGCACCGATGAGAGATCCAGTTTTCACAGGGACTGCAATGGCTTATCACCCTTTCCACGCACACCGGCCGACCGATTTCCCCATGTCCGCCTTTCTAGCGGCCGCTCAGCCTTCCTTCTTCCCGGCGCTCAGCCTCCCTCCCGGTGCTCTCACTAAGCCGATCACGGACCACGGCCTGGCAGGGGCGGCGGAGGCTGGGCTCCACCCGGCTCTCAGTCACCATCAGGCGGCTCATCTCCGCAGCATGAAAAGCCTGGAGCCCGAGGAGGAAGTGGACGACGATCCAAAAGTTACACTGGAAGCCAAGGATCTTTGGGACCAGTTTCACAAACTCGGAACGGAGATGGTTATTACCAAGTCAGGAAGGTAAGAACTCTCGCCCGATGCGTATAGATCCGCTCACGGATATCCGGAGAACGTGTTTTTATTTCCATACAGTTTAAACCCTTTTCGGTTAGTCCAAGAAAGCTCGGAGAATTACTGGAGAATTTTAGAGCAGCTAAAATGCCAGTAAACGGCAGCCTCTTTTATCAGGCCTCGCACGGTCGGTACACATTTTTGCAGTGATTGTTTGCTTTGATTGTTTGGTTTGCTCATTTATTAAAAAATAAAACTATATTTAACAAAAACAGCGAGAACACGACATTTACCAGTAATTACACCCCCAATAGCAGTTTTAAATGTAGTTTTAAATAACTATGCCCACATCTACATTTGTGGGAGAGGAGCCAGTTATTGAATAAAGCTCCCGTTTGTCTTGGAATATTTGTCATCTACTTCCACCGTGACCACAGCACATATCTGGGATATTTTGGGGGAAATGTGGTAAGAGCTTTGATCAGGTTTTATCTCCTAAACTGCATTCTGTGGAGGCAGCGGAGCTTCTGGGTTTTATAAACAGGCTGTCACTTCAAAAAGCAGGGACATGAGGTGGTGTGGTCATAAATATATTCCTCAGCTTTGTAGTGGATGGCTTGGACACACACGCACAGAAACACACACACACGCACTGTGTTTTTGTGCGTTGCTGTCGCCTAACAGTGTGCAGCTTTGGAGAAGAATGTCTAACAATTGCAATATTTCTGCCTGTACGAGCGCCGCGTTTTTCCCTCAAATTTGCTCCAATGTTGCAGGATAATGTGCAGTTGTGTTTAGCGTGTATCGCGGCGTGTTGACTCCCGGCGTGTGTTTCTTTCCGCAGGAGGATGTTCCCTCCGTTCAAAGTGCGAATAAACGGCCTCGATAAAAAAGCCAAATACATCCTGCTGATGGACATCGTGGCCGCGGACGACTGCCGCTACAAGTTCCACAATTCCCGCTGGATGGTGGCGGGCAAGGCCGACCCCGAGATGCCCAAGAGGATGTATATCCACCCGGACAGCCCGGCCACCGGCGAGCAGTGGATGGCCAAGCCTGTTGCTTTCCATAAACTCAAGCTGACCAACAACATCTCGGACAAACATGGATTTGTAAGTACAAATAGAGTTTTTTTTCTTTCTTCTGTGCTGGGAGGATATTTTTCATATTTACACGCTTCTCTGAGTGTTGAAATATTGGAGATGACATTTTCAACATTTATGGATTTTTTATTTATTTAATTTATTTATTTATTTTAGAAGACGTGAGGGGGAAATGGGTGATAGTGTTAGAGATGTTTGATCACAGGAAAATAAAATCCGGAAAAAAAGAGCACAGAGCGAATTTCTAGAATGAAACTGCCACAGAAAAAAGATCAAGTAGCTTCAGTAAAGCTGAGGCGTGGAGCATTTATATAAATTATAAAAGTATCACCGTCTCCTACAGTATTCTAAAATGAAATTTTTGTAACGTCTTTACACCCAAAGCTTTGTCACTTTGTCGCTACTTGACTTGGAACTTGTGTCTCTTCGATGTTCTGCAGAATATCGCCGCTCTGCATTTCTCTCCACCTTGATATCCAAAGCCAGGCCCAGCTGCCTGAGCGGCAGCACCTCCAGGCCTCCTCACCCCCTGACCGTAGTTTGCACTGCACCTCCCTACTGTACACCTTTGCTTTAGGCCCGATTGTATTGGGAACTTAAAAGAAAAGAAAAACCCAGCATATCTAAGCCGACTGTTTGCGAGGCTGAGGATTAAGTGGTGTATTACCAAATCGGGTCAGAAAGAAATAACATGAAGTGAGTGCGAAACGCTCCCTCCAGCTAGTAACCTCACATGGCTGTTGTATATTGTGTATTTTATTTTTTCATTTCTATATTTGTGGAGTGTGTTTTATCCAAAATAACTTTGTCTTTTTACAAAGCATTTAAAATCAAATAAATAAATCAAATAAATAATAACGCTACCAGTTTGCAAAGGATCATATTATCACATTTTGCAGTGTGTATCTGAATGGCAGCCTTGTGTGCTTTCTACTGCAAATAAATGGAACATGACGCGTCAGTCTAAATAATTTGCAATAGCTAAGAAGCAGAATTTCTTGGTGTGTGCAGCGCTGATTTGGGCTCGCATTGCCTCGTACAGTCACCTAAACTTATTGTTTTTCTGTATCTTTACTGTCACTTTGTGTCCGGTCCATTTTGGGGGAATTTTAAGTTGTGCGTGTGTCTTTGATGCGTCAAAACAGACCACCGGGCAGCAACTCCACGCCGCTCTGTGCGTGTGTACTTGTGAAATTTGTAGCTCTTTGTGCTGTTAGGAATTGGATCAAATCATTTTTTCTGTGGTTCTGATTCCTCATGGCAGCATGTGTGGCCTGGTAAGGTTTTTCCCTTTGCCCCGCACTAATTACAGACCAGGCTGCTTACACAGTAATTATAACAGCATCAATAACAATGCGCTGGATGATCCGCCTGCAACAGATTCTGCCTGGTGTCGAGGTTGAGCATCTGAGAGAGAGAGACGTAAACATACCGTGATATTCACTCGAAAGCTTCGCTTTCTGTGTGTGTTGGTCCAGACGATCCTGAACTCCATGCACAAGTACCAGCCCAGGTTCCACATAGTGCGGGCCAACGACATCCTGAAGCTCCCCTACAGCACCTTCAGGACGTACGTGTTCCCCGAGACCGAGTTCGTGGCTGTGACAGCATATCAGAACGACAAGGTGAGTCAGCGTTCACACTCCACCGACGGCCTCTAATATGGCTGCTATACTTTGCATATTAAACATCCTAAATAAACGTCCTACATCAGCGTCCTCTCCCCCCGCCACCAACCCCCGAAGACTTAATCTGATTTTGTAGGTCGCCTAATTTCCCTGCAGAGGACTCCCATGTCCCTCTGGATTTTTTTAATTGCTGTTTTGCTTGGATTTGTGGCTGCAGCCGACATATCTAGCTATGAATTCAAATGGTGTGTGTGTGTGTGTGTGTGTGTGTGTGTGTGTGTGTGTGTGTGTTATCGGCTATTCACGGGCTATAAATGAGCTATTACCTTGTCCAGAAGTGAATAAATTAGGCGTATAAATGCTGGAGAAAGGAGCTTATGAATGTTGTGACGCTGCGTAAAAAATGACTGGCGTCATATTTGAAAGTTTTGTCTTGTCAAAGTGACACTAGAGTCATTTATTTATGTATTTATTTATTTTCATATCAAAGCTAATCATTCCACCTGGATTTGTAAAAAAAAAAAAAAAATGATGGCATTATTTTGAAGCCCTTGGCTGTTCGTGCGCCTCGTTCTTGAAGCTAATTGGGACTCGTGTCCAGGGGCGGGGGTCATGTTCTCAACGTTTATGGCAAAAAGACACAATTGAGGAGGCATTTAAAGGGTTGGTCATACTGCAGCTAGACTGGACAGATGCTCAGACTCGCTACTCAAACTGGAAGCGCCTGAAGCGTTGAATTCTGGGGCCACGGAGGGCCTCCAGGAGCACGGAAGCTCCCCCGAGGCCTGTGTGGCTCCTTCAAATACACGGAGCCACACAGGCCTCCTCCACATATTGTGAGGCAGCAGCGTTCCAAACCGCCGTATTAATTATTGATATGAGCGTTATCTGTTCAAGTATAGCATCCTCCGCCATTTTTCTGGGGGTCGAAGGCCTCTGTGGCCCCACAGAGGAATGTTTCGTGGCAGAATTTCTCTCTGGGGGCCTATGTGAATAACGCACCATCATTACGTTTGAATTAATAATGCAAATCCGAGGTCTACGCTGTATGTGTGTTAATCCAAAGGCATTGTTTTAATACATGTGGACCAGGTGGAGACACTGGGGCCTAACAATGTGTGTGTGTGTGTGTGTGTGTGTGTGTGTGTGTGTGTGTGTGTGTGTGTGTGTGTGTGTGTGTTTTCCTGTGGTTCTCTGTGTATAAAACGGCTCCTGTCCTTCTATGTTGGATAGATAACACAGCTGAAGATCGACAACAACCCGTTCGCCAAAGGTTTCAGAGACACGGGAAACGGAAGGAGAGAGAAAAGGTACAAACTGCTGTATAACACCTGCTCTGTGTGTGTGTGTGTGCGTGTGTGTGTGCGCCTGCGCGCTTTGAGTATCCGCTTTTTTTAAAATTCAGCAAGGACAACTCATTTATTATTATTATTATTATTATTATTATTATTATTATTATTATTATTATTATTATTATTATTATTATTATTATTATTATTATTATTATTATTGCAGGAAGCAGCTGTCCATGCCTTCGCTGCGGATGTACGAGGACCAGTGCAAGGCGGACAGGGAGGGCGCGGACTCGGACGCCTCGTCCAGTGAAGCTCCTGCCGGCAGGGACACGGTCCACTCCCCGCTGGGAGCGGGTACCAGCCCGCTGAGGTTCAGCAGGCCAAGTCGAGGTTAGTGATACAACCGCTTATTTTTTCTTTGGTGCGGGGGCTTTGTTGGATTTCATGACAGCGGGGTGCGTTAATAATCACGAGCTGCTGTAATGATCGTTTAGGTTATGAAATAATTTCATATTTTAAAGCGATAAAGTAAATTAGCTCAATTATGAGTGCAAAGTAAACAGTGACACGAAGTAGATGCATTATTGTCATACATACATTATTTATTTTATTGTTATTACACTATTAGTTCTAGATTTTTATTGTGGCATTTGATTTTTGCGATTCCGTTTCTGGACTGTGGTGCGTTCAGATAAAACAGTGACATGTCTTTAAACGGTGCCACAGGACTCTGACCTCCAAACTGTTTGGTTGTTACTCATATTACTGTTGGATTTGCGTTGGTTTTTGGTTTGCATTCCTCACCTGTTAACCAAAGGTTGCCTCAGATAACGCACTGACCCGCCTTTATTTAATTTGTTCATTCTGTTGGTAAGAACTGTGTATAAAGGCAGTAAAATCAGCCTAATTTTGGACTGCCGTGGGATTTGAAATTCAAATTTTCATCTGAATGTTATAACTCAATTATAAAAAGTTCTTATTATATATGAGTCTCATTAGGTCTCAGCATTTAGTTTTAAAGGGCTCTGATAAAAAATTAAATATGTTCATTTTTCCAATCTTTGCCCACTAAAACTTTACACACAGGCTGACAAGGAATATTTTTTCAAAATTAATACGATATTTAAAATGCTGGTTAAATGTTATTTTCTCAAAGACTGGGACATACAAGGTGGATGTGGAGAGAGCGTCCCCTCCAGCCTCGTGACCACATGATTTGCTGTGTGTGGGTGAGAGTGTAGGACTGGTGCTCATGTGTCCTTCTCCTTTCTGATTTCTGCATCTTAGATGATAAAACATGCACTGACAGCGAGCAAGAGCTGGAGCATCAAGATGAGCGCTGCACCGGGTCCAACAGCCCGGGACCCGAACCTGTGTCCCCCTACAGCTCCAGGTGTGAGGAGCGCATGAGGGAAAGAGCCGCTGCTGAGAAGAAGGACGACTCTTTATTCAGTATAAGGAGCCTCGAGAAGGACAAAGTGGAAAGCAGGCACAGGAAGGACACCACAGACGTGTTAACAAAGGACTCGGAGGCTGGAGGCATCAGTGCCACTAAGGATGCCTTCTCGCCTCTTGTAGTCCAGACCGAGAGCCCCTCACACTTCAGCCCAGGCCATTTACAAAGCTTGGCTCTGTCTGGCCTGCACAGTCAGCAGTTCTTTAACCCTCTGAACACCGGATCGCCACTGTTGTTTCACCCTGGGCAGTTTGCCATGGCCCCTGGAGCCTTTTCCGCTATGGGCATGGGGCATCTATTGGCCTCTGTATCTGGAGCAAGTGGTTTGGAAAATGGCAGCCTCTCCGCCCAGGGCACAGGAGGAACCCCAAACCCCTTCCCCTTCCATCTGTCTCAGCACATGCTTGCCTCTCAGGTAAGGAAAGCCGCCCACTTAAATGACTTAGTACCTCTCCACACCTGTAGCGGTCATGTGACGTCAGCAGGACAGAGAAATAGACATGATTTACTTTGCTTTCTTCACACTGTGATTGTTGAAATAAACTCTACACTCAGCAAGCTCGCAATTTAGGTTTGTTGATGATTAAAACAACAGTACACTCATCAAATTCACCTTTTGAAATGTAGAATCATCTATTTGTAAAAATACATAAATAAACAAAACCCAGGAAAAATATATTACTGCTTCAGTCTGAGAAAACAGAAGAGTCTGATGTTTTTGTGAGTAGGTAAATAGAAGAGATTCTTTGATGATCGTCCCACATCAGCGATCTTTGCACTGACTACGTGTCTTTCCTTGTTCGACTTTCAGGGCATCCCCATGCCTCCATTTGGGGGTCTCTTCCCGTATCCTTACACCTACATGGCAGCAGCTGCAGCAGCAGCTTCCGCCTCAGCCCTCCCAGCCACCAGCACATCCAGTCCGCTCTCCAGGAACCCCTTCCTCGGCTCATCCAGGCCACGGCTCCGCTTCAACCCCTACCAGCTCCCGGTGTCTCTGCCTCAAAGCTCGAGCCTGCTCACCACCGGCCTGCAGGGAAGCATCAACCCAGGCTCAGAGTCCTCCAAACCGGGCAGCAGGGAAACCAGCCCAGCACCGGAGCACCACAGCAATCACAAGACAGGAGGCTCAAGTGGGAGGGTTGCGTCTCCCAAAACCTCCGTGAAGGACTCAGTGAACGAGCTGCAGAGCATCCAGAGACTGGTTAGCGGCCTGGAGGGCCAAAGGGAACCCTCCCCAAATACAGACTGTCCCAAGTGATTAAGACTCTGTCTGGGATGAAGACTTGGCTTGAATACTAGAGGACTATAAGTGCATATGTCCTGTACAGCACATTACAGAGACTGGGATGAAGGCATGACTGATGAAGGCCAATTATGACTATTTTTTGGAACAAAGCTGCAGGTAGACAGAAATATAGTCTATGTAATTATATTTAATCTTTTTCAATTCACAAGTATTGAAAGTTTCCTTCAGAGCTGACCTGTTGGAAAGCGTGAAAAGCTTCAGCACCATCAGACACCAAAGTCCTCCCTGAAATCCCGGTGTTTTTAGGGTTAGCTTTTGAAGACGGCCAGACCCACCAAAACAAAGAAAAACACAAAAGAGAAAAAAAAAATCCCTGCTGCAATTTTACGCTCATTAAATAAAAACGATTTAGAAAAGAATAATAAGGAAATAACCCAAATGTGAGGAAAATAAAGAATTAAATAATCACAAAAACCCTTTAACCTAAGGTCAAGGATGTCTATCAGAGAGTCACAGTGACGCTACAAAACAAGCAAACAAGTAGTGAATTAAACTTCATCATGTCATATCACAGGTGGACCACGCAAGGCCACGATCGGCCTCTTATACCTGCCCGAGAGCCTGCAGCTCCGCACTGTGCGTGGGGCACTGTGGAAAGTGTGTGCTGTTAAGTTTGGGTAACCTGAAGCACTTGAGCATCCGAGCCTGGTTTCTAAACTCCACGCCTGAACACGAGGCTTAGTCTGATTATTTCAAAAGGGATGGAAGGTGAACGTCCCGCCTGCGAGAGGAAGAAAGAAGCGTTTATCATTTAATGCCAGAAAAAAAAAATCTTTCTGAACTATTTATGTAATAAAGAAAAATCTGTAAATAAAGCTAAGATCCAAGAATATGCAATTGGTATTAATTTATTCAAGGCTGTATATTAGCGTGTATATATTTCGAATGGAACCCCCTCTTACTTATCCTGCCCCCCTCCTCTTCCTCCTCCCGCCCCGTTTTACATATACTGTACATGAAAGCTATTTAGCGCTTGTTGGTTTGAAAAGAAAAAAAGAAAAAAAAAACTGTGTATGAAGCATCGATGACTTTTTTTAGGAGACGTGTGCCATGTTTTAGTCTGCATCCACCGACAAACACAGAGGAACAGAGATAGAGAGCTCCACATGGATTCTAAAACACCTCAGGTTATTTCACTTCAGCCAGGAGACATTCAAAGTAATTCCTCCTATGGGCGCATCGTTCATATCTATTCATAAATATATTTAAAGTTGGAAATATCTTGTTTATGCTGGTTGTCCGGGTATTTTTTTCTTTTTGTTTTTTTCTTTCTTTCTTTTTTCTTTTTTTTTTTTTGTTTGTCTCACAATTTCAATAAAAAAAATGTTGTGCGAAAGGTTGTATTATAATTATTGTTATTAGTATTAGTATTATTATCACCTCACTCTACCAACTGTCACCACTTTTGGAGCCTTTTTAATGAAGTCATCTAAGCTAAGGTTTCACACAAATAAGGGCCCGCTTAGACACACACGCGTACGCGCGGGGCAGGAGCGCCCCCTGTCGGCCACATATCGAACAGGAGGAAAAAGTGTGGTTTACTAAATTTGATAAGAAAATGTGTCTGGGTCGAGTTTGCATGTCATTAAAAACAGATTTAAATTGCATGGTGAAATTTGTGGGTCAAAATTGCTGGCAGAATTTTTGCATTAAGACTACAGCTATGATTATTACAGCGTGCTTTATTGTTTCAGACTTTACATGAGCAAACGAATTAAAGAGCAGGCTTTGCCCCTCTTTGCATTTTATGTTCTATTTTATTGTGTTTTGTTGCAGCAGTCTGTCACATCGTTTTAGTTCCCGGACCTGTCTTCTGTACACACGGCTCTATTTCGAGCAGGTCCTCGGTCGCCGTCAATCAGCATTTCCTTTAGTATTGTGTGTATTTTTAGAAACACTGAAGTGATGGAAGTATTTATAGGAAGAGCTTTCTCTGCTGCGCTCGCACACATCCGCTGCAGCCGGAGAGCAGCTTTAACTGTTTAAAGCAAAGAGAGTCCGAGTGTGAAACAGAAAGTGTTTTTACCTGCGGAAATAAATGTTGTATTATGAAACCAAACATGCATGGTGTTTGGAGTTTGAGCCTAAAGTAATTAGAGTTAATGCGATATGTCGTTAGTGCTGCGTATTTGTGTGTGTTCCTGTACATTCATGAACTCATCAGTAGAAATGTGACTTGCGCAGAGGCCTCAGCAGTGTGTGTGTTTATGTGTGTCACTGCATGTGTGTGTCTCGGTTTAAAGGGTTAAGCAGGGGGAGTTTAGGGCAGCAGACAGCCTTTTGTCCGGGACCCGGCGTCTGTCGCCTGCCTGCCGGCCACAGCCTCCACACCGCCCCGCTTCCTAATTAGAGAGTCTCCCCTCTTCCTCCTCTTCGTCCTCCTCCCCTTCTTCTTCATTTTTCTTTTCTTTCTGCAGCGACAATCACAGGACTCTCATTCTGTTACGGGGGCCATTGTTGCCACTCTGTTATCTTCAATTAACAGGGAGAGCGAGTCGACCTCGCACACTGGGAGAAAAAAGTATTTGTCTAAATCAATCAGTCAGCGAGTGATCAATAGGCTCCTGTGGAGGCCCCGTGGATCATAACTAATGACTGGTGACGGCGTGGGGTAAAAAGGCCAAGATTATTCACAACTTTGTTAAATGATCAGTGCTGCTCTATGATGTTATTTGTGCTTTTGGAGGAAAACAGGAGAAAATGCGCAGTTCGTCTGAGACAAACTGCGACTTATCCTGTTGGAACTGAAAGCTAAACAGCAGCGCGGAGGCTCTGCTTATCTGCAGGCCTGTAGGAGAGATTTCAGAGCCTGCTGGGATCTAGTCTCACATCAGTCAGCATGCCCCAGATTACACAAATATTCTACTGCCTCCGGGTGTAAGGTTACTTATGTAACTGCAGAAACTGGTAGTTTATTAACAGTTTTACATTTGCTTTTCTTACAGCTATAGTCAAGCCCTGCAATCGAAAAGCAGCTAATTCAGCAAATGTTTAGACCAAACTTATGATTATTGGAAGTTTTCAGTTTCGTGAAACATTACAGACTGCTCCTGCTCGTGTCAGAGGCGAATGGCACATTTTATTATTCAGTTACATTTTATCCGACAGTAATGATGACACTGAAAGGAAAAAAATGCTTTTCATTAGATTTGATTGAAATAAACAAAAAAGTGTTTTTTTTATTTTAAAAGTAGCACCGACCCGACAGGAAACAGTAAAAACAAACTGAAAAACATGATAATGTTATATGCAGCTAAATCAGAGGTTAAGCTTGTTTACGAAACATATATATTATGGGCACTTATTCATATCTGATACGGTTCAATCCTGAATGTGATACTTTTAATTGTAGTATTATCACCATGAATAGTTCTTCTGATTTATAAAACGTGAAAATTCATATTATTATCTTTCCTCGTGTTCTTTGTCTGTCGCTAAATTAGAATTAATTTACGTGTATAAAGAACTACAGCACTGGAAATCAAACTCTGACATCATTCCAATTTTCCACTTTTTAAGGGTACTCCTCAAATAAGTCTGCTGATCTTATGCTTGCTTCATGAGATTAAAATATGACATTCATATAATGGGGAAGAAATGAACTCATGACCTCAAAAAAACCTCCTTCTCATCTCTGAAGAAGCTGACTTGAATAACAATGTGCTGATCTATTTTACAACCGCTAGAAACCAATTAGATCTGATACTAAACACATGAAATTACATTTTATATTACAAAGTGAAAATTTTAGGCCTGTGCATAAACATTTAAACAGCAAAAAAGTGAAAAAAGGTATGCATTATGTTCTGTAGCGAAGTTTCGACAAGCTGGCTAAATGTTTGTATGTGTGAAAGAGAGGGAGGTATTGGTACAGTATGCTGGGTGTCTACAGAGTGTGTATTGTTATCCTGTGGCTCTGCAGGCTGCTACTGAGAGAGCAGGCGGCCTATTGGTTGCTTAGCTCAGGTGCAGCCTTTGCACTGGTTCACAGTGGAGCAGGAAGAGTCCAATCACAGACCTCTGTTCTCCTTCAGGACAATGCAGGGAGAGGAAAAAATGCACAGCCCACAACCTCAGTGAAAGGCTTCAGGGAGCCAATTCCTCACACAAAAATGGAGACCTGCACAAAAGCAGAACATACAAATGAAAAGGTTCTCATTTTGTTTAAATCCAGTGGCATGTGCTGAGGGGAGAAAGTGCAGAATGCTTTGAGTTAACTTCATGAGAGCAACAGATCCATTAAAAACACCTAATAAACACACCTATAAAATGCAGCTCTAATAGAGTACAGGCCACCGAAGCTGGAGACTAAACAAGCATAGATCTATAGGATGAAAGAGGAACAGCAAACTGATAAAAATCATCAATATTCAGGTTACATGAGTGCTTTCAAATAAGGAAAGGAGTACATGCAGCACGTCATCAAGTGTGTGTGTGTGTGTCCGTGTGTGTGTGTGTGAGAGAGAGAGAATCCTACTTTTTGGGGAGTTTGGAGCTGAAGCGTGTTAGCCCATCGCCCCCTCCTGGACACTGAGGAAGGGGACAGACGTCTATTTGGACTTTATTTAGACTGTGACAGTATTAATACAATAATAAATAATAAAAATAACGATAATACAAATTTACAGTGAAGCAAAGTATTTAAAACAGAGCAACATGCAGGGAATCTATAAAACAGACAAGTTTGGATTTTATCACAAACACTTTCCTCTACAAATGATCTAAATGCTTCTTCTCGTTTGTTTTTTGCTGCTTTATTAAAAAATGATGTATTTAATCAGTGTGTTTGCTCTGGGCCTACATTGATTAGACTCACACGTTACACTATCTTTAGCTTACACTGCAGAGTGTTTTGAGGCAACTGCTGTTGTGATTTGATATGAATAAAACTGAGCTGAAACTGAATTAAATTGAATTCTTTCATATTATCCACCGTAATAACTCTCCTAGTTAAGTTAACAGTCATTCTATTATAGTTCAGACTTTTCTCTTAATGTTATTTTCAGCCATTCTACATCAGTCTTAGCATTTTTTAATGTGCTATTAAAAGTCAGTACAAATATAAAGTCATATGATTTTGCATTGAAAACCAGCAGGAGACTGCCACTCCTCCAAAAGTGCTGCTTCTAAACGCAACAACCACTAGGTGGCACTCTTACTTACTTTAGAAGTATCACTGCTTTATTAAAAAGAATCGGGAAGGACATTTCAAAAACTAATAATACATCAGATGATTTGGGTTATAAATGTCTGCTACAAAGGAGCAATATTAAATAAGGACATGACGTTTTTAAAAAGAGAAATAGTATCATTTATATTACAGTATTAATACTATGTGTGCGTGTGTGTGTTGTGAGCATTGACCAATACTCAGAACAATAATACCCTCGACTGTGTCCCGTTTTTAAACAACTGCAGATTCCAAGATAATCAGTTCAAAAAACTGTACGTAAGTTATTTGTATGTGTCATTTTCACAGAGCAAATCAGAGCCTAAATAAAGAGCATGGCGGGCCTGTTCAGCAGTGAAGTGTAGCATCGCTCACACAGTTAAGGGTTGTGTGAAAGCAGATTTGTTTGATCTCAGGCGTAGTGTACATCAAAGCTCTGCCAGGTCTGTCAAATTCCAGGAAAGACTTTTTAGTACTGAGCAGCAAAATGTTTACAAAGGGTTGAAAAGGGAAACAATTTCTCAGATTTCTTTAAAAGAAATCTGAGAAATTGATGCTAAGCAGAGGCAAATGGGCAGATTTATATATTTAAATTGAACCGCAAATGTGTTTGCTTTTATTAAGAACATGGCACCTACAAGAGAGCTGCATAATTTACACATCCTTGGTGGTTTCCAAGTATACATCACAGCCTGATTTAGGAAAATTATAAGATGCACAAAGTCTGCGCATCGTAGTTCATGCTCTTACGACCTGCTGCTCTGGAGACAAATTACAGACTGAAAGATGTCGAATGGAAAAGAGATAAATCAGAGCAAGCCAAATACTGTGGTGTAGCTAATGAAGTGGCTGGAAAGGCCAGACTGGGCAACCCCCATCTTTGTCACTCATTACAGCTGAGGGAAACTGTGGAGGTTTGCAATGAAACAGGCACCTTTTACTGTCCTAGATCAAACAGCAGCCAAAATCTGCACCGTCTGCACTTCAAGCCTCAATTACGAACACGGTATGAGCGTGTCGGACAACCAGGTCGTTGCAAAAACAGGCTTTTGATCATGGCCAAGTTCTCGAGGATATGTTTAAAGAGGACAGCAAGAGGAACTGTGCAGAATCTGTACATCTGACCCAGGAGAAATCATTTGCTCTGATGGCACTAAAAGGCCTGGCCTCCACACACTGGGCTGACACAGAGATGAACGCGAGAGATTAGCAAAGACTAACCGTCTGTGTCATGATGAACGGACGCCTGGGCCAAGTCACAATGCTGAGACTAAACCTGCCAGTTCTTCTAAAAACATACAATCCCCTCAGCGCTTGTCCAAACGCAGACATATGTAAAATACACCCACGCCAGGCTGGATAAACTTTGAGTTGCTCCACAGACACACAGTGTACTCAAACTGGAGTTTGACTGATGCAGCTTCTTCTTTAGAAACAAGGACCGTGTACATTACTTCTAAGTGTTGCTTATTACTAACTGCTACCCAGCTATAAACAGGCTGATTTAGGAATTAAGAGATTTTAGTGAATTATGTTACTTTTACCAGTCTAGTTAAAGACTGACCAGGTTTAAATCAGTATGGTGGAAGAAAATTGCTTAGTTAAGAATGTCAACTTATAACAGCTCTTATAGGTAAAACACCGGCCTCGTTTTGGGTTATTTTAGTCTTAACTAAGGCAGAGAATCGTTTTCTGGTACAGAAGAAAAAACTGTTATTTCAGTGTAAAACTCTTGTTCAATTAAAGTTGTATTAAAGTTAGATTGATGAAGAATGCAGTTAGTTTAATGTTATACTACAATACTATAATACTACAATACAAAGTTTGTTTTACACCTTTGCTAGCTGGTAAATGCATACCAATGCATCAGCCTGTATGGGTGCAATGCTTCTTTAATGCAGCCCGAAGTTCCTCACGTTGGGAGGGTGGTAGGTCTTGACAACGGTGTACATTTTCACAAAGGACACAGATGGTCCTGCCACGGGCAGTAATAGTTCAAATTGTATCAGGACATCCTTCCTGGAGGTATTTCTGGACAAGAACTGATTTATATTATCACTTTACCTATCATAACACAAAAAGAAAACTCCAGAACAGTAACTATGTACTCTAAAGTAGTGAAGCATAACTTGTGCATTTAAATTTGGAATCTTCTTCACATGTTTCACAGGGTTCAGTTAGTTCAACAATTCGTTAAACTACAGGCATGTTAAAGACCTGAGGTTGTTGTATTTTAGCAATAAAAATCACATTTCACGAGTGGTGTCCAATCTCATACTTTTGGCCTCCAGCAGAACTGTGATGGATCCCGGAGTCATTTTTGACCAGGATATGTCCTTCAACATGTGCATAAACAAATATGTAAGCTGCTTTCTTTCATCTGTACAGTGTGCTACAATTAGAAACATCTTAACTCAGAGTCATGCTGAAGAACTAGCTCGTGCATTTATTACTTCTAGGGTGGACTATTGTAAGTTATTCATTTAAGGTTGATCAAAAGGTTCCCTGAAAGATTAATTGCAGGGCAGACAGACACTCACAGTCATGCCTGTGGACAATAGGTATCAGGGGTGTCATTTTCAGGGGGTTTAGGGGGGTTATGACCCCCCCAATAATCAGACCCAACCAATATACCCCCCCCCCCCCCCCCCAATAATATTATGAATTATCTAGCATAAATAGGCTGTTGATTTTCTTTACTCATTTCAGGTATTACCTGCAAAATAGTTGCATGTTTAATCATCTGGGAATTTACCCAGATTTATTTAGTTATACATTTTTTACAGAAACATTTGTTGTTCTACATAAGATTTGTATGTATAAATGGGATTACCCTTAGAGTTGCACCGATGATAGGTATGGACTTTGTGCTGCGGGAGGAAGCTGGAGTACCCACAGTGAACCCATGCAAGCTCCACACAGAAAGGCACTGGCCACATGGTGGAGTCAAATTCAGGACCTTCTTGCTGTGAGGCAGCAGTGCTAACCGCTGTGCCACCTTGCTGCCCTTTCAAACTTTTCCCTTTAAAAAAACCCTATGGTTGGGACTGGATCAGGAGTGATGTATCCTCCATTTATTCTATTATAGGCTCTGGCTGCTGAGCCACTTCCCATGATGCACTGAACATTTCTCCACTTCCCGGTGTTTTATTTTTCTATTTTTCCAAAAGCGTTCACTCGCCTATCCAAATCATTGATTTCAGGAGTTTCAGTCACTTCTATGTACATGTAGGCACGCAGACTGCTTTTACAAACATTTGTGAAAGAGTGGGTCACTCACAGAAACTTGGTGAATTCCAGCATTGCACCGTGACAGGATGCCACCTTTTTCAGGGGTCTGTGAGCCAGCGTTTTGAGTTTATTTTGTGTTTTTGATTTCCTTATGTTAGATGGTGATAATATTAAGTTCTTGTGTCATTATTTAGTTAGGCAGTAGTTGAGTTTTATTCTAGTTTTTTTTTCATTATGAGTCTTCAATTCAATTCAAACATTTTTTATATAGCACCAAATCACAGCAACAGTTGCCTCGAGGTGCTTTATATTGTAAGGTAGACTCTACAATAATGCATACAGAGAAAAACCCAACAATCATATGACCCTCTATGAGCAGCACTTTGGCGACAGTGGGAAGGAAAAACTCCCTTTTAACAGGAAGAAACCTCCAGCAGAACCAGGCTCAGGGAGGGGCGGGGCCATCTGCTGTGATTGGGTGGGGTGAGAGAAGACATGCTGTGGAAGAGAGACAGAGATTCAGAGATCTTCCTGATCTTCTGTGTAGTCTGTCTTCAGTGTTTTTACTTTCACTTATGCCAGTGCGATAGTCTCTCCCTGTGTTTTGTTGTAACTGTCAAGTTTGTGTTGTCATGTCTACGTTCCACTATGCTTCCTGTTTTATTTTGTAAGTCTTGTTTCCATGTTCAGTGTGTTTAGTTTTGCATCCCCTGTGGTGTCATGTTCATTTGTGTCAGCTGTGTTTCCCCAGGTGTTTCCACTTCCCTCATTACCCTTGTGTATTTAAGTCCTCTGTCAGCCTATGTTCAGTGTTGGGTTGTCTGGTTGTTTCCAGGTCAGGTCAGGTCACAGAGTGTAACCTGATGTGGCAGCATATACACGCTGCATATGCTGCTGCCTACTGGGAAAATGTGGAGGTACAGCACCTGGGGCGGCAGGTGAAGAGGGCTCTCTGTGGGGAACACCTCCTCCATACCCCTAAGTGAGAGCAAACAAGGCCAGTCTAAGTTGGGTGATGGGGATATGTGGCAGGGAGGGGTCTGTGTTCTCTATTTACCTGCATTTGTGATTCAACACTTGTTTCGAATGATTTTTTTTGTAGCTCAGGAAGTAGGTCATTTACTCACTGGAAGTCTTGTGGTTTGATTCCTGGGTGCTCCCGTCTGCATGCCAAAAGGGTAAGATACAGGATGTGTTCATCAGAGCGTAAATGTTGGATAAAAAGGCACTAAGGCATAAAAAAGTGCATGTGTAAATGGACTGATTCTTATATAGTGCTTTTCTACTCCCCCAGAGTACTCAAAGCACTCTGTACAACACGTCACATTCACCCAATCTCACAAGAACTTTCCCTAAACTGAATGCTTTTCTAATGACACTCACACTCCGATGGATGCATTGGAGAGTAACTTGGGGTTAGTATATTGCCCAAGGATACTTGATACGCATGACTGGAGGAGCCAGGGATCGAACCACCAACCTTCCGATCAGTAGTTGACCTGCTCTACCTCCTGAGCCACAGCCACCCCAAAGTGACATAGTAACAAAGTACTATATAGAACCAGTTTACCATAACACTTGCTACACACCTTTAACAATAGATGAAATGATTATGTGCAACATAAAAGGCTTCAGTCAAAGTGATGGTAAATGGACTGAATCTTACACCCAGAGCACTCAAAGCACTTTACGTAACGTGCCTCATTCACACAAGCACCTTTTTATGCATGTGCTTAACTATTTTCTATCTGCCATTCACACACATTCATACTCCAGTGCATTTGGAGAGCAACGTGGGGTTAGTGTCTTACTCAAAGATATTTGACATACAGACTGGAGAAGCCAGGGATCGAACCACCAACCTTTCAATCAACTGACCTGCTTTGCCTTATAAACTATGGCTACCCCAGTGAGCAACTGTCCTACCATCCCCATTTTAGAAGTTTCTAAGTTTGTGGACAAGGCACAGGTGGCACAAAAATGAAGATAGCCAGGATAAGCATAGCAAATCAGGATGAAGGTCTCAGCTACCCTCTCCAGTGCAAAATTCCTCTGTCTAACTGCACAGTACAAGAAAAAAAGAACACTGTCACATCCCTAAGCAAAGACCAAAACATCACCATATCACCAGGCAATAAGGGAAGGTGCACTGTTGTTCTATACTCAACTGATTATCACACCAAGATTACTACACTCCTCAGTGACAACAATACCTACAAAGCCTTAAGATGAGACCCCACAAGCAACTACAAAAAGAAAGTCATCACTTCCCTACAACAACATGAAAAAGCCATTGACCGCCCTACATGTGTACAGAGGGGATGTTATACCCTGTATATATGGATCTATTCCACTCAGACCCATTATTAGCAGTATAAACTCATCTCTCCACCTACAACACTTCGAGGCACCTCACCACCATCCTAGCTCCCCTTGTGAGGAACACACCCCATCACACCTTGGTCAAAAGAATTATAAGACTTCACTGTTCACATCAACCCAGTGGACTCATAATATAGCTCATAATAAAGGTACAATTTGCCAATGCCATTTCTGCATTGTGCTGTACACACAGAGGAGAATGGAAACTTCAAAACTAAAGTTTACCGGAAGTCCACAACAGACCAGTACCGACTCCCACCGCCCTCTGGAACGCAAACCTGGAGTAATCAAGACCCCGCAACACCCAGTAAAAATGGTTTCTTCTAAGCAAGAGGGGAAAGAAAAGGATCACACACATGTAAACAAACTTAAAACATGTGGTTATCCCAAACGGGCCTTCATCAAATCAGCAAAGATGCACAGGAAAGAAGGTCAAACACCAACTAGGGAGGAACAGAAACGGAACAACACCGTCAATCCTTATGTAGCAGCTTTATTAGAGAAACATCCCAGTGCACTTCAAACCCAACAAAACACAAGTTGAACAACATGGTGGCTTACAACACTGACTTTCTGCCACCTACAATTCAATTTTGAGATCCCTTCCAGGCACCTCAAAACCCGCTAACATCTTGTGTCAGGAGATCTCAGGTCACATTACCGGGTGACGCCACGTCTCACAATGGTAAATGGCCTGTATTTGTATAGCGCTTCTCTAGTCCCTAAGGACCCCAAAGTACTTTACACAACCTGTCATCCACCCATCCACACACTGGTGATGGCAGCTACATTGTAGCCACAGCCACCCTGGGGCGCACTGACAGAGGCGAGGCTGCCGGACACTGGCGCCACCGGGCCCTCTGACCACCACCAGTAGGCAACGGGTGAAGTGTCTTGCCCAAGGACACAACGACCGAGACTATCCAAGCTGGGGCTCAAACCGGCAACCTTCCAATTACAAGACGAACTCCCAACTCTTGAGCCCCAACCAAAATTTCTGCCGATATTGACCCGTGCACACTTTGGCTCATGCGATAAGGTTTGAATACCTGGGACTCTCCACCATTTGGTTTTAGAACTAGTAGTGAAAGAAGTCCATTTGCTTTCTTTCCAAGCTCCTTATGACTGACAACCTACACAGGCATTCATACAAGTGCTTTTTTAACGCCTAAACACCCAAAGACTTAGACGCCGATGGATAAATCTGGGACAACAGATTTATCCATTGTTGAGTATCTTGTCCTTCAACGTGCAGATTGAAAGACCCAGAGATCAAACCACCAGAAGAGCGGGTCATCTAATGATCAGTTCAGGAGGTACAGCCTATTGTTAAAGTGTAATAATGACCAGACATTTAATCAAAAGGATTATAACACTTATTTTAGTAATCAGTCTATGGTTCACCAATGAAATCCATTCACTTTGGTCAACGCTGAGATCAGTTACATCAACAACAAACTATATGGGAAACCATAAGAAGGAAATCACTTGTACGGTCTAAAGAACAAAGTAAATAAATAAAACAATAAAATAAAACAAAAATCTGTAATTGATTTACTGTTTAGTGAACACAAATACAATGAGGAGCTGCTGGGGGTCACATTTGTCCCAACCACAGGCCCCCTGAATGTGTCATCATGTTATCAGCGGTACCGGTCCGTGAGTCGTTTGGTACCGGGCCGCGAGAGTTGAGGCTCAGGTGTGAAATGTGTGGTTTTCAGGGTTTTTATCGGTTTTCAGCGTTATTTTGTTATCGTTTTATCGTTTACTCGGTTTTCCTGGGTCTTTTCACGTGTGTTATGAATAAAAATCTTCTTTTTTTCAGTACCGGTACTAGTTTTATTTTGTTGTATTTATAAGAGATAAGATAAAAGATAAAACTTTATTAATCCCTCGGGTAGGTTCCTCTGGGAAATTTGTTTTCCAAAAAGCACAGCACCGACAGAAGTTACAGAGTCAAGAATATTATATATATATATATATATATATATATATATATATATATATACACACACACACACACACATATATAAATACAAAGACATATATAGATAAAATATACAAAGGGGATAAATAGAATAAATAGGAATAAAAATAAAAATAAGAATACAAGTGAATAAAAATACAAGTGAATTGCACATTTCAAGTATGATTATTAACAAAAAGTATTGCACAAAGGTATTACACAGTGAAGTGGAGAGGCACTACGGCTTAGTTGTTCCCCCCTCCTTTGTCCTCCTGTCTCCCCTCCCTCTCCCCTCCAGAGAGGAGTTAAACAGTTTGATGGCGTGTGGGACAAAGGAGTTTTTAAGTCTGTTGGTTCTTGTCTTTGGGAGAAGCAGCCTGTCACTGAACAGACTCCTCTGGTTGTTTATGGCCGTGTGCAGAGGATGCCCAGCATTGTCCATAATATCCAGCAGCTTCTTTAGTGTCCTTTTCTCTGCCACTGTCACCAGAGTGTCCAGCTTCATGCCAACCACAGAGCCAGCCTTCCTGATCAGTTTTTCCAGCCTGGATGAGTCCTTCTTTGCTGTGCTGCTCCCCCAGCACACCACAGCATAGAACAGTACTCCAGCAACCACCGACTGGTAAAACATCCTCAGGAGCTTCCTGCAGATGTTAAAAGACCTCAGCCTCCTGAGGAAGTACAGTCGGCTTTGGGCTTTTTTGTACAGGTGCTCTGTGTTGCATGACCAGTCCAGTTTATTGTCCACCCACAGCCCGAGGTACTTGTACTTGTTGACCACCTCCACCTCCTCCCCCTCTATCTGAACTGGCAGTGGACCTGCTCTGGACCTCCCAAAGTCCACAACCAGTTCCTTAGTCTTTGAGGTGTTGAGTTGCAGGTGGTTTGTGTGACTCCATGTGACAAAGTTCCTCACCAGACTTCTGTACTCCTCTTCCTGGTCATCCCAGATACACCCCATGATGGCTGTGTCGTCTGCAAACTTCTGAATGTGGCATAATTCAGAGTTGTAGCAGAAGTCAGAGGTGTACAGGGTGAAGAGAAGAGGGGACAGCACAGTTCCCTGTGGTGCTCCTGTGCTGCTGACCACAGTGTCAGACGTGATGTCCTTCAGCCTGACGTACTGTGGCCTGTCGGTGAGGTAGTCGGAGATCCAAGCCACCAGGCAGGGGTCCACCTCCATCCTGTTCAGTTTCTCCTGGAGCAGACAGGGCCGGATGGTATTAAAGGCACTGGAAAAGTCAAGAAACAGGATCCTGACCGTGCCTTTTCCCCCATCGAGGTGTGAGTGGGCTCTATGCAGGAGGTACAAGATGGCATCCTCCACTCCCACACCCGACTTGTAGGCGAACTGTAGTGGGTCCTGGGCATGTTGTACCTGTGGTCGGAGGAGGTTGAGGAAGAGCCGCTCTAGAGTCTTCATAAGATGTGATGTCAGTGCCACCGGTCGGAAGTCATTCAGCTCATTGGGCCGGTTCCTTTTGGGGACCGGGACGATGCAGGATGTCTTCCATAGGGCGGGCACTCTCCCCAGTCGCAGACTGAGATTGAAGACTCGTTGTAGCGGCTCCCCAAGTTCAGCAGCACACGCCTTTAGCATCCTCGGACACACCTTGTCCGGACCTGCTGCCTTTCTGGGGCGAAGCTTCCTCAGTTGTCTCCTGACCTGATCCACTGTGACACTGGGAGATGATTGGAAGGAGGGGGGGGGGAAGATGTCCTGCTGCTGAGAGAGGGATTGGAGGAGGGGGGTGTCATCATAGTGTCAGGAAGGGGGGGAAGCAAGGGAGGTAGGAGAGTGGGGAGAGGGCTCTGTAGTAAAGGTGAGGGTGAGGGTGGGGGGGGGTTGTGGGCTGGTCAAACCTGTTGAAGAAGTTGTTGAGTTCGTTTGCCTTCTCCACAGTCCCCCCCACTGTGCTGTTCTTGGTGTTGTGGCCTGTGATGGTTTTCACACCATTCCAGACCTCTCTCATATTGTTCCTCTCCAACTTCTGCTCCACCTTCCTCCTGTAGGTGTCCTTTGCTTCCCTCAGGCAGCGTTTCACCTCCCGCTGTGCTGCTTTCATCTCCTCCTTCACTTTGCTCCTGAAAGCCTTCTTCTTCATGTTGAGGACAGCTTTGACTTCCTGTGTTACCCACGGTTTGTTATTAGGGTAACACCGTACCGTCTTAGCAGGGGCGACCGTGTCCACGCAAAAGTTGAGGTAGTCTGTAAGACAGTGTGTCGCCCCCTCTATGTCCTCACCATGTGGGCTCAGAAGCACGTCCCAGTCTGTGGTGTCATAACAGTCCCTCAGAGCTTCCTCTTTTTCTGGGGTCCATCTCCTGATGGAGCGTGTTGTGACAGGCTGCCTTTGGACGAGGGGTGTGTATTGTGGCTGTAGGTAAACCAGGTTGTGGTCTGACTTCCCTAGTGGGGGGAGGGGGGTGGCTCTGTATGCATCTCTCACATTAGCATACAGTAGGTCAATTGTCCTGTTGCTCCTTGTGGGAAAATTCACAAACTGGTGAAAAGCAGCCAGAGTAGAATCCAGTGTGGCATGATTAAAGTCTCCAGATATAATAATGAAAGCTTCGGGGTTTTGTGTCTGGAGTCTTGCTGTGACTGTGTGTATTTTCTCACAGGCAGCTGTTGCGTCGGCCCTCGGAGGGATGTAAACACACACACAGATCACATGACTGAACTCCCGAGGTAGATAATATGGCCGCAAGCTAACAGCTAGCAGCTCCAGGTCCGGACGGCATACCGAAACTTTAACGGAGACGTGTCCGGGGTTGCAGTATCTGTTGTTAACGTAGACAATGAGTCCCCCACCTCTGCTTTTTCCGCTGGCCTGCGTGTCCCTATCGGCTCTCACGGATGTGAAACCGCATAGGTCTACGTTAGCCTGTGGCGTTAGCTCGGTTAGCCACGTCTCCGTGAAGATAAACAAACTGCACTCACGGTATAGTCGGTGGTTGTTCAGAGCACACAGTTCGTCCATTTTATTCGGTAGCGAGTTCACGTTGCCCATTATCACTGTCGGGATTGATGGTTTGAATCGCCTCCGGTGATCCGCTTTCCTCGCTCCAGCCTTGCAGCCTCTGTAGCTCCTCTTTATCTCAGCCGGGATGTTGTGTCGCATGCCGGTCTGTCCCTTTGTTCTTAGAGCCAGCAGCTCCGCTCTCGAGTAGATGAAGGAGCTGGTTCCAGAAGTTTTAAAAAGTGCATTATCCATCTTGTATCGCTATATCTAAGAGGTAGAAGTACAGTAACTAGAGGAAGGTGAAATAAAGTTTGAAAGCCTAGTCTAAAAAAAGTTAAAAGTTAAGAAAAAGTGCGGTGTTGCAGAGCTACTTGGAAAGGCTGCCGTCACTCCAGCGCCATCTTTAACCGCGACACCTTAAAGGCCGGTCCGCGAAAATATTGTCGGGCATAAACTGGTCCGTGGCGCAAAAAAGGTTGGGGACCGCTGATGTTATGACTTACTTGGTGATTCCCATCTAAAATATAATCCAATTTCCTTTGGCTTCACTACAAAAACGGACAAAACTGATTTCTGATGGTACTGAATCTGATGAATTGTTTTTAGAAACAGTGTAGAGTTAAAGATATACACGTTCGTAACACAGTTATATAAATAATGTGTGGTATCGCAAGAAATTAGTGGTTATATAAATATATGAGTGTGTTGTTTAAAATGGTAATGCCATGAGAGGCAGTAGTGGTTCTATGTTACATTTATGTTGTAAGGAAGAGGAAGAAGTGTGTGTCCTGTAGGAGGCAGTAGAAAAATGGATGCTCGTGTTCTGTACATGCCCCGAAAGAAAGGTTCAGTAAACCAGTTGCAACGATACTTCATTGTAAGTCTCAGTTATTGTATTTTTATTTTTTGAAGATGCAACATCTTTTTGGCGACGAGGACGTTTAGGGGGAAGGAGTTTGGGCGATCGGACAGAAAGAAAAGAGAAAAAAAAAAAGTGATCGAGTCGGCTACAGGTTTGGCTAGCTTTTCAAAGAATGCAAAAGTTTTCGGCTGGAAATAGAAGGCAGTAACCTCGAAGCGGAAATGGCTACAATTGGCACGCTAGTAGCGTTCGATCCAAAGAATCAGACTTGGGATGAGTATACGGAAATACTCGAGCAGTTTTTTGCAGCTAACGGGATCGACGATGCAGAGAAACAAAGAGCGATCTTAATAAGTGTCGTCGGAGCAGCGACGTACAGCTTGATGCGAAACCTTCTCAGCCCGGCCAAGCCCAAAGACAAAACCTTCCAAGAGCTGGTGCTTCTGATGAAAAATCACTTCGATCCGAAGCCCAGTGAAATTGTGCAAAGGTATAAGTTTGACTCTCGCTCCCGCAAGCCGAATGAAACCGTCATGGAATATGTAGCGGAGCTGCGCCGCCTGGCTCAGGATTGTAACTATGGCAACACGTTACAACAGATGTTGAGAGATAGGATCGTCTGCGGAATTAAGGATGACCGAATTCAGAGACGTCTCTTGTCAGAAATAGATCTCACTTTTGACAAGGCTTTGTCAATTGCAGTAGCCATGGAGACTGCAAATAAAAATGCACAGGATCTGCAGACCTCAGGTGCGTCAGCAAAATGTTTCAGTTTCACTAAAGGACAACAGGAGAGTCGTACCTTTAAAGGAGAAAGTAAAGAGTGTTATCGTTGCAAAGGAACCAAGCACACAGCAGCAGACTGTAAGTACAAACAAGAAAAATGTCATGCTTGTGGTAAAATGGGACACATAGCTAGAGCTTGTAGAAGCAAGACTAAACTGAACCAGAAAAAGTATGGATCGACATATGTAAAGAAAGAAAAAAAGCAGAGTTCACACTACAGTACTCACAATGTGGGTGAGAAAGCAGAGAACAACAAAACTGATAGCTCTGAAGATGACTCTTTCATGTTGAACTGTGTCAAGTGCAGTCAAGGGCACAAAAGAAAACTGTTCAAGTTAGGGCGTGGCAGTGTGGTACACTTGAGAAGAGTAGACCCCTACACTGTGGATATGCAAATTGATGGAAAAAAGGTGAACTTTGAAATTGACACTGGATGTTGCCTAACAGTCATGAACGAAGCAACATTCAGAGAAACAGGGAAAGACAGCAAGCCCCCAGCCTGCAGCCCATCAAAATCAAGCTCGAAACTTATACAGGGGATCCTGTTAAGGTGGTTGGTGCAACACGAGTCAGCGTCAAATACAAGCAGCAGAAAAAACATCTGCCCCTGGTGGTGGTCGAAGGCAACGGCCCCAGCTTGCTAGGTCGAGCTTGGCTTGAGGAAATTAAGTTGGACTGGGGTGAAGTGAAAAACAGTTGTAACAACAGAAAGCTGCACCAAGTCAAAACAACAGAAAAAACACTTCAGCAAGTGTTAAGTAAACATGAGAGTGTATTCAAAGAGGAATTGGGCACCCTGAAAGGAATGAAAGCTGCTATTCATGTGAAAAGTGATGCCATCCCACGCTTCTTCCGTCCACGTTCTGTTCCCTTTGCTATGCGAGCAAAAGTCGACGAGGAAATAGACCGACTGTTGAAAGAAGGCATCATCTCGCCAGTGAAATATGCTGAATGGGCGGCACCAGTAGTGCCTCTCCTGAAGCCCACAGGGACAATAAGACTGTGTGGGGATTACAAGCTTACTGTAAACACCGTGGCTTCACTGGAGCAGTACCCAATACCCAGAATGGAGGACTTGTTTGCCACACTGTCCGGGGGTAAGCAGTTCTCAAAATTAGACATGAGCCACGCTTACCAGCAAATACTCTTGGATGACAAATCGAAAAAGTATGTGACAGTAAACACGTCTCGGGGGCTGTTCACGTATAACAGATTGCCATTTGGAGTGGCCTCTGCTCCAGCAATATTCCAGAGGACCATGGAAAGTCTTTTGAAGGGGATTCCTCACGTAGCGGTGTATTTAGATGACATCTTAGTGACTGGAGTGGATGAGGTAAGCCATCTACAGAACCTGGATGAGGTGTTGACCCGGTTGGAGGAAGCTGGGTTGAGATTAAAGAGGTGCAAGTGTGCTTTCATGCAAGAGAAAGTGGAGTACTTGGGGGCACATAGTGGACGCCCAGGGGCTCCACCCGGTAGAAAAGAAAGTTAAAGCAATCATGGACGCACCTACCCCCACAAATGTCACTGAACTGAAAGCTTACTTAGGGTTGCTAAATTACTACAACAAATTCCTTCCAAACCTGGCAACCCTGTTGGCACCCTTACATGAACTTTTGAGACACGAGGTACGGTGGACATGGCAAAAGAGACAAGAGGAAGCATTCCAGAAATCCAAGAACCTGTTGAACTCAGCAGAGGTGTTAGTTCATTATTCTGCTGACCGTGAGTTGGTTCTCTCATGTGATGCATCCCCATATGGGGTAGGCGCCGTATTGTCACACAAGATGGAGGATGGAAGCGAGAGACCTTTGGGGTTCATGTCACGCACACTCTCTCCTGCTGAGAAAAAGTATTCTCAGCTTGACAAAGAAGGTTTAGCTGTGATATTTGGCATCAAGAAATTTCACAAATACTTGTATGGCCGAGTTTTCACGATTTACACAGATCATAAACCCTTGATCTCACTGTTCAATGAAAAGAAGCCTATACCTCAGATGGGCTCACCAAGAGTACAAAGATGGGCCGTGACATTGAGTGCTTACGAGTACAACATCAGGTACAAGCCAGGAAAACACCATGAAAACGCGGATGCGCTCAGCCGGTTGCCGGTACCAGACTCAGCACCTGAGCAAGAGATGGCTGAGCAGGTTTTGATGATGGATGTACTGGATGACACATTAGTGGACACTGCACAGATCAAACGATGGACAGCTAAGGATGTCTTGTTGTCGCAAGTCCACGAGTACACCTTAAAAGGCTGGCCAACTGAGACCGATGCCTGTTTAAAGCCGTATCGACAGAGAAAGCTGGAACTGAGTGTGAGGGATGGTTGCGTGCTCTGGGGAGCCCGCGTAATTATTCCCACCAAAGGCCGAGACAAAATATTGAAACTCCTGCACCAGACTCATACAGGCATGTCGAAGATGAAAGGCTTGGCAAGGTCTTATGTATGGTGGCCAGGGATGGATGAGAACATTGAAAGAGAAGTGCAGGCATGTGAGGAGTGTCAGAAACACTATAAGTCACCACCTACTGCACCATTACACCCTTGGGAGTGGCCGGAGTCACCATGGTCCAGAATCCATGTGGACTATGCAGGGCCTTTCCTCGGGGAGATGTTTCTAATCATTGTGGATGCTCATTCCAAGTGGATGGACATTTACCCTGCGAAATCCTCTACATCACAGGTAACTATAGAGAAACTGCGCCAGAGTTTCAGTGTGTTTGGGCTACCTAAAATGTTAGTTTCAGACAACGGAACATGTTTCACAAGTGCTGAATTTGAGTCATTCATGAAGCAGAATGGAATTGACCATGTGAGATCAGCACCTTTCCACCCTTCTTCAAATGGGCTGGCTGAGAGGGCGGTCCAGACCTTTAAGGAGGGGATGAAGAAAGTCAAAGGTGATACCTTGCAAACCAGACTGTCCCGATTTCTGTTCAGTTATCGCATCACACCGCATGCCACTACTGGTTTATCACCTGCAGAGTTGATGATGTCACGGAGACTCAGATCAGTTTTGGACTTGCTCATGCCTGATGTGAAAACAAAAGTGCAGCACAAACAATTGAAACAGAAAGAAAATCACGACACCAAGAAAAGACTGAGAAGTTTCACACCAGGAGACAAGGTCTTCATCAGAAACTACTCCTATGGCCCGAAGTGGATTCCCGCAGTCATTGTGAGAGCATCGGGTCCAGTGTCTTACATTGTTACCATTGGATCAGGTCAAACTGTGAAGCGGCACGTGGATCAGGTGAGAGCAAGAGTGGCTGACACTGTTCCCAGTACACCAGACAGGGAGGTGGAGCCATTGCATGACAAAGAAGCAGTGCCTGAGTGCTTCTTGCCATCAGAGTTGGACACATCGCCACAACCTCCGGCAACGGAGTTGCCCTATGCTCCGGAGACTCCGGCTCCCGGAGACTCCTCAGTGACACCCGTGTTGCGACGTTCCCAGAGAGAGAGACGTCCACCAGAGACTTTAAAGGACTTTGTTAGATAGAGTGAGATCTTCCAGGAATAGAGCAACAATGCGCTCTGATCTCACAGGAAGGACGTACCTTCCTAGTTAATAAAAAAAAAAAAAAAGAAAAAAAGAAAAACATGGAAACATATGTATGGTTGTATGGTTACCTTAATTACATGTTGATTGCTTGTTAAGCATTCTTTAGATAAACAGTTATTTTGTAAGTCAAGGGAGTTGTTGACTTAAGGGGGGAGGAGATGTGGTATCGCAAGAAATTAGTGGTTATATAAATATATGAGTGTGTTGTTTAAAATGGTAATGCCATGAGAGGCAGTAGTGGTTCTATGTTACATTTATGTTGTAAGGAAGAGGAAGAAGTGTGTGTCCTGTAGGAGGCAGTAGAAAAATGGATGCTCGTGTTCTGTACATGCCCCGAAAGAAAGGTTCAGTAAACCAGTTGCAACGATACTTCATTGTAAGTCTCAGTTATTGTATTTTTATTTTTTGAAGATGCAACATAATGCTTAAGGGTGATAAAAGTTAATTGTGATGAAGGTTTTTAGGACAAGAAAACTACGGCACTATGACATGGCATTAGTTAATGTGATGGCTATGAATAGAGAAAACTCTTTGGATTAGTAAAGAGTAAGAACCAGTCACTGTTTACTGTCATGTTTGCTATATTTGTGAATGAAAGGCTCCAGTGAGTGCTTATAACACATTGCATGAATGTATCTGATATGAACCAGTCTTACAATTCTTTACTGAATTACTTATTCACATCTGTGAATATTCCCATTCCCCGAGTGGCTCTCTCAAGTGCAAAAGCTCCATTCATTGTTGAATCTAAGGCGGACTTGAAAATGCAGGGCGCCTATCTTGAATATCTTAAATAATTTAGAATATAGTACAGTAATATTGCACAGGGCTCCATACTGTAGTGCTTTACACATTTGGCTGATCTCAAGATGAGAAACAAAACCTTTGGAGGAAGCATCATTTGTAAAGATCTGCCAACTCAAACACATGGAGTGATCGTCATGTTAATAGAAGAGAGCTGCCTGAACTGTTTTAAAAAGTCCATATTAATGGCCTCTATGATCTCCATACTGATACATAAATGTGAGGTGTTGTAATTAGGGCTGCCACGATTAGTCGACTAGTCACGATTACGTCGACTATCAAAATCGTCGACGACCGATTCAATAGTCGACGCGTCGTTTGAAGCTTTGTAAGATCCCAAAAGACGCAGGAATAAGTAGCAGGATTTAAGAGTGTAATAACGGACTGAAACAGAAGATGGCAGCACTGCATGTACAAGGATGCCAGCTGCCGTTAAACCCCGAAGAAGAAGAAGAAGCTGTGTCCCAGAATTCATAGCGCAGCCCAGCTCAGTTTCCAACAATGGCGGCAGCTAGTTAGTTTTAATATTACCTTATTATTCTTTCTGGGTCACAAAATAAACGTTTAACATATTTTCAGGCGAGAATGTAACTGTGTAAACCTCAAATATCTGCTCAGTTTATCAAGACACCACATATTTACAAAAGCGCTCCGACGTTTTCGGAGACGTCTGTTAGCCACTAGCTCGATAGCTAGCCGGGGGCTAGGCTCACTAGAGCCCGTGAGAACACTGGACACCCGGCAAATCGTTTTCAAACCCACCGCCGTCTTTCGCTACTCAGGTTAAACATGATATATAAGTCACTTAGATAACTTAAAAATGTTATTGTTTGGCTTTTTTTTAGTATTTTATTTGTTCCTGAGTAAATCGGTTTGGCTGAGATTAAAGTTATAGTTTTTACACAGCTGAATAAACATCAAGCAGACAGCTGATTATCAGAAGTGTGAGATGCTGAGAATTTACTCCGGTGTCCTGTTATATTTTAGATAGCAAGGAGTTTATTAAACTTCACCGAAACAATCTGCAAATTTGATTAAAATTTAATAAACTATCATCTTGTCTTTATTTTTAGTTAGCACATACCTTAAACACTTAAAGCTGTAAGCTAATGATAGTTATATAAGAGCAGATGCTGCTGGTGCAATAAGCTGTAATTTTACGTCCAATGGATGATGATCTGATTAGTCGACTAATCGCTAAAATAATCAGTGACTATTCGACTATAGAAATAATCGTTTGTGGCAGCCCTAGTTGTAATCGTATTTTGGACTGAGTCGCATCGGTGAATGCACATAACAATCTTAGATATGATCACACGCAGTCATGTAAACACATGACATCAGTGCTTCTGTTTTAAAGCCAATACTCACACAGTTTTCTCTTTTTTATTAGAAAATGAACTAAGCACAAGTCTTTTGAAACCCTTTGAGATGACTGCTAACAAGTCAGTCACACCCAATAAAAACAGAGATATAGTGAAATGCAGCGTCACAAATGGCTGCCCAGTTATTACCGCCTGTAACAAAGTAAAGCTGGCAGACTGCAGCAGTGAGGATGGGGACAAAAAGTAGTCCTTAAAATCCTTCAGTCCCACTTAACTTTAATCACCCTTTAAGCAAACAATGTAAAAGAATTCAGGGGAGCTTGTCCTTGTCACAGATGTCTGCATTTTATTAGTTTGTCACAGGCAAACACCGCTGTTCTGCTTTTAGCTCCGACTGTTACAGTGACAACTGTGCAGCAACAGGGGGAGTTTGAGGAACATCAGAACTTGAGTATCTCAAACAAACAAAAGAAAAAACTTGTAGAAAAAGACATAAAAGCATGAGTTGTGTTGGATAAAGATTACTGTACTCTTGCATTTTTGGCACTTCTCCCAACACCTATTGGTCAGAAGTTGCAGCCCTTTAAAGTCGCAGGTTTATGAATTCATTTACTTGAAGTTCCATTTCCTCCTGAACAAAATCATTGGTTTAATAAGCAAGAGTCAAATAAGAGCCAGCCATCTCTGACCCACATCTGCTTTTCGCGAGCCACATAAAAGGCAGAAGGGAAAGTCCAAATGTATCACTTCCACGTTCTGTGCACATGGCAAAGCCATTTCACCGAGGCACAACTAGAACACGGACTCTGGTGCATTGATGAATCGATGAGGAGGAAGAAGTCGGCGAAGGATTTCGGAGGTTCCGTCATGGGAGGTCTGAGCGACTGCTTCCACTGTGCCGGGTTTAGGTCTGTGAAGTCAGCAGGATAACCAGGTCCCATGTCTGGCCTGTCACATGTTCGGGGATCAGAGAAACTGAAGGAGCTGCAGTGTGTACGTGAACGTTACTAAGACTATGGCTTTGACCAGATCTTGAACTGAGCAGCACATGATGCCTACATACCGCCAGCCAGGCAGTCTCTAAAGTCCAACTGAAATCAGCAATTGACCCTGACACTAATATCATCAAGCTGGGCTCCAAATTAAACGCACTCAGTGCAAACATGGCGCACACTTCAAAGAGTCCAGGGGCTTACTTCAGAAAAACAAAAGGCATGACACTGTTTAAATACAAGCACTGGGGAACTAGTGAGACGCCAGAGCTTGTGAGATGGAGCAGAAAGAAAGAGGCCAAATAAACAGGAACAGTTTTAAAGAACCTGTAACCCTGCTAGACAGGGCACCAGTTTGTGTTATTCAAGTGCTGTGTTGTGACCTGTGTTGGACCTCCATCAGTTCACACTCGCTAATGATAGCAAGCAGGAGGATACGGGTTGTTACTTCGTTTTCCCTTATGTGTGATGGAGCTAGGTGGCTCCACGCCTTACTGTTTGCTCTGAGTTGTAGTTGTGGAGTATCTGAGGCCGCTGTCTGTGTAAGCAGAGCCAACACTGAGGATGGATAGCCTCAAACATTCTTTGAGTCTGTGTCAGTGGATTTAGTGCTCAGGAATTTGGGCACTGTAGGGGTCTAAATAAAAGAAAACACCATCTTTAAGTCTCTGTCAACTGTCCAAAAATTAAAGAGACTTCAGGGAAATCAGTTATTCTCTGCACTATAAGGGAACAGTCACATTTCTGCCACTTGAGGCATAGATGCCCACATGTAGAAGATTTGCCACAGGAAACACCCGGCTAACTTCCCAAAGTGTCAAACCAGAGTTCAAGACTAAATTTAAATGCCTTCGCAGAAACCCAAACCACTGCACTTCTATTAATTGGCCACAGAGGATTTAGAGTTTGATGTTATCCAACCACAGAGCTTAATCCCTGCGTATAATGAAGATGTACTCCGTGACACTCAAAACAACACTACAGTATATCGTGTGAAGCTAAGACTTTAAAAAGCAACCATACCTTTATAGAAGGAAATGTTTCCTAGAACTTGAAGCTTTTTCCTGCTGAATCATGTTTTAGACTCAGAATAGGACTGCAGGAAAGCTTTGCCAGTATTTCAGGTATTTTTCAACATATGAGAGTTATTTGGTGTCTGGACTTAAGTCCATAAGATGAGGGAAAAAATTCTAAGTCGAGTTTGGAGGTTTTCTAGAATGTATTCTAACTGATAGTGCAGTTACTGATCTACCCAAGCCAAAAAGTCTAATAAACATGTTGGTGAAAAAAAATGCTTTATTATTAGTGCGACTAACCATAATCTTACCGATTCATATAAAAAGTGCTAGAAATAGTGAGCTCTGTGCTGCTCTAAAAGAGCTATAGAGCAACAGGAACACAGAGATGTGTCTCTGCTGTTTTCCACTGAAACCAACCAACCAGGTGTAGCTTCAGGCATAAACTTTTGAAACAATTTTATTTACAATGAAACTGTTGCCTGCTGCTCGGCAGTCCTCATCTAACATACAGCGGCAACGCTCATAAATATCTGCAGTAAATACAGTATATATGGTTTATATTGTTTCACTATCACATAAGAGAAAATGTACATTTTCATTGCAATAATTTGACAGCAGGAAGTTTGTTAAGTGTCCAAAATGAAAAGGCTTCAGGCTTCCTTACAAAAATATACATCCAAATCTCATATAACAAGAGACAATTTTACAGAGTGTGTAAAACTAGATTGCTATGAAACCACTTGAATATCATGTTACAGAATTTTTAAATAAAAATAATTTGGAATAAACGCGCCTGTTTTTTACATGAGTATTCTGTAGCATTTCTGGCATTTATACAAACCAACTGGAAAGTTGAAAATTGAGTGCTGACAATGATCCCGTCCTCCTGAGTAACCACTGTAAAGCAGCCAAACTGTTTAGCTGCTACAAAGTGAAATCAGAAACTCAATCTTTCAAAAATCAAATCAGAGCAAAGCTTTACTTTACTTTTCTTCTTCGTTTGTTGATGCAGTGCTTAGATCTAAACTAGACTTCAGTAAAACACTCGTATTGAACCCAAATATCCTGGATTACCTGGTCTAACTTTTTCCATCAGCACCACATCTTCTGAGCGGAGACACTAAACACTGCCAATTATTTTTGTTTGCAGCTTGACCACTAAGTGAGGCTACAACAGCCTACTGGGCTTTAATCTTGACAACAAGTATATCACTCTTCGGCGGGTCAGTGCTCCATGATCTTGTCCTGCCTATCCCTAACTTTGTCGTCTGGTGTTATTTTCCAGAGCAAAGCAGCTGAAAGCATCAGCAGACTGGAAATGATGCTAATGAGATTGTAAGACTGAAGATTCAAGCTCTGGGCTAAAAAAAAAATACAAGAAAACAATAACTAGGCCAGTAATTATCTATCAGTAACTTAAATAATCATTGTTCGTGGTTTCTTACAGACAAAACACAGAGGACAGTAGAATTCATTATTGTGTATCACATTAGAGCAACACCACCTTTAACATCCTTAGGCAGTGAAAATATTCAACAAGATAATGTTCACAATACCTCCATCCAAATATGTGCTAAAGTTTTCTTGTGCAACATACTGGAGGTCAGCCACGAACAATAATACAGCGGAGGCCTGAGGAGGGGAACCGAAACAGAAATCTCCACCTCGTCTGTGACGCACTGCAGCCACTTAAGGCTCAACATTGGCCAAGAGAAGTAAAAGTGACCAATGAGTGATTAGAAATGAAGCTATGGCAGAGAATGGAGAGGGGGCTGACACACTGTATCCATCTACAGCAGACTTCCGCCATTTTGACTAGAAAAAAAAGAAGGAAACAGAATTTGGTGATGACACACACACACACACACACACACACACACATACACACACTTCATCAGTAGCTATGCCTCAGATTAACTGAAGCACTGCTTCATTTTGAGAATGAACATTATCAAGTTGGTAAACAGCTTAACTGATATTTTTGGAGTTTCTGTGTGATGTGGTGGACTTGGTCTGAAAATAGTCTCATCCCAGATCCCTAAAGCAGCAGCAGGACTGGTTTTTAACTATGGAGGACATAAGACTGAACGGAGATGTGAAATATTTAACACAGAATTATAAGAAGGGCCACAGACAGTTTAGAAGATTTTGTGTTGAAAAAACATTTAATTTGTGTCTAACAGTTCAGATCTGATAATAAGCTTAATAATATTACACTGATACACTCTCACACCTTGTTCCAAAAATTGCTAATTTCACATATGTATGCATACATATTATTATTATTATTATTATTATTATTATGTTAAAAAAACTGTATCTCTACATCAAGAACATTTCCTTTGCTTTTAGTGATGTG
This sequence comes from Neolamprologus multifasciatus, assembly GCF_963576455.1. Lineage (NCBI taxonomy): Eukaryota > Metazoa > Chordata > Actinopteri > Cichliformes > Cichlidae > Neolamprologus > Neolamprologus multifasciatus. Next base: position 37,473,052 of record NC_140452.1, on the reverse strand, counting down.
ACACTTTCAAGAAAATGCAGCGTTATTAAAGCGTTTTTAAACTTCAGCAGATGTATTTGAATTTTTGTTATCAACAAAGGAAATAAATGTGACACATTCACAGTCACCTGATTTAAAGATTAATGGTTTGTGGACGATAATTAGCACATAAATATCCCTGCATGCAGTTCGTTTGGCTGGGGGTCTGCAGAATGAGTGTTAGTTGTGTTGCTTAGTAACAAGTAGCGCAAAAGGAGCGAAATAATGTCGTAAAATAATTCACAGAACATGAATCGAATGGTGGTGTTTGCCTCCCATCAGTGATCACCAATTGGAAGTCATATTTCCCAGTCCAACGCTGGTGTCAGACTGACTACAGCCGAAACCTCCTTCTGCTCCAATCACGTGACAGTGGGAGTCCGTGGAGGTTTAATTCCCTTCCAAGAAGGCCAGCTCTAATCTGCCGCTATATACATCTATTAAAGAAGAAAACACTGAAGTTCTTTGATTGCAGCAGATGCAGAGGTGCTGCACGAGTGTGGCGCAGGGAGAACTGAAGACTGGAGAGCAGGCTGAAGGAGTACAAAGGTCAGGCCGCGCAGAGAGGAGGACGGGAGGTAAGAAGCTCGCCAAATAACAAAATAAGCAGTTTTTTGTGTTATGAACTGTTATTGGACTTTTTACAGTTCAGTGTGCTGCGTCTGTGTCAAACTAAAGCCCGTCAAAAAGTACAAATGCAGTTATTTTAGTATTTGAACACGACATTTTTTTTAAGTTACTTGTGAAAACACTTAAACACTTTCACGCAAGTTTTTCACGCACTTAAATATTTAAAGTCTTGTGAATTTCCAAACTCTCTGATATTGATCGAGCCGCGCTACACGAGGTTCACGCTTCTCCTGAGAGTACAACGCGCACATTTATATGGTTTGAAAGGGTTCAGGCTTTAGTCTAATTGCTTTCTGCTTAATTGAACTGATTGGCTAATTGGCTGTGACACAATAAGGGCGTATGCGGAGATAAACGCGGCTACGTCGTAATGAAGGCTTTTGCAGTTTCTGTGGTGGAGACAGACAAACACTTCTTGGGCGTTTCTTTTACTTCTGATAGTTTAATGCAAACTCAAGGTACAAGGTAAAAAATAAAAAGACAGAGAAATGTATTTATTCGGGTTAAATTGAGCTTAAACGGTGGTGTTTATAGTGAGTGAGGCAGGGTGAGAATGTGCGTCAAGTTAATAGTTTGAGGTTGGAGAATAAAGCAGCTCACTCTCCGCTCTTCAGGAGTTGGAGAAAGTCTGTCAGCAGCGCTATCAGCCTGCTTGGAAAGGCAGCGGAGCAGAGCTGCAAACACACACACAGCTGAGTGACAACCGGGGCCGTTCATGCGCTCGTGTCACCAAGCAGACATATAAGTCACGCTGGCATCTGATTTATAGACGCGCTGCAGATTCACGCGTCATTTAACGCGAAGCCACAGCGTATATTTCACCTGCAGACCCAGCGCGGCCTCCGCGTCAGCCCTGCTGCATGTGGCAGTGCGCAGAAGGATGCCTGCTGCTGCTGCTGCTGCTGGGTTATTACCGCACACACACACACACACACACACACACACTGAAACACTACCTCATTTTCCTAAACATTATTCTCAAGTGGTTTTACATTCGGGTCTTTATGGAGATGGAAGAGTCATTTAAACCCATTTAATGCGTAAAGTTTTCATTTTTTTTAAATTTAATTTAATCCATGTATTTATACTTGTTAAACGTAGAATTTACGAGGATTTTATTTTCTTTCAAAATGTCTTTTCAGTTATTTGAGTAGGCACGATCTACTCGTGGTCTCGATAAAACATTCATTCAGCGTTTATTATATACATGCTGATCAAAATAAATAATTAAATGTTATGAATAATCCAGGATTCCTGATAGGTAATCGCTGGTTTGGGCCAGTGCATATTTGCAAGTGATTAATCACAACGTCTGCAGTGGCACAAGTAATGCGAGCGCTCCATTAAACCGCTATGAGGCTGTTAATAGAAACCCACCGCGGCCTTGACACTCATTGTATGTTACAAAGCTCTATATTGGTGGTTACATGCACAAGTTGTTAGAATGTATTTTGAATAATTTCGTGGCTTCATGTCGGGCGGGGAACAGTGTTTTGGGGGCTACCCTGGTTCATGAGGTGGGTTATCGTGGAAGGGGAGTCAGGGTCACCCACCAAGCCCCGTGGAGGCGAGTGAAGGCTGGGTTATCTTCTAGAATATTTTATGAATATTGTCTTGTTCACTGGTTGTACTTGTTTTACATTAAAGCCTCACTTTAGTCAGCATAGGTTCAGCCCGGCCTGGTGACCCAATGACGAGGGTTGATACAGCAATTACCAGATAATTACCGGACATGCATTCAAATGAAAACGCAATAATAATAATGCACATTATAGTCTGGTGGTGTTGGGAATGCTACCAAGATAGCAAGGCTCAGAGGAGGGCATCGTTTCTACACCACAGCTGTAAGGCTGACCCGGTGAGAGGAGCAGTGGGCAACGAATCACTTTCTCCCTGCTGCGTTCACACACCGACTGAGCAACTGCGTGTAGCACTGTAGCAAAGCTCTTGTTGCAGTGTGTGTGTGTGTGTGTGTGTGTTTCCAAGAAAATAACCCACTGAGATCCCCCCTCAGAGCTCAAAGTGCGCACTGCACAGGCGCAGAACGCGGCTTGTCGATAGAGAAGCTGAAAGGCACTAAGGCAGCCGAACCGAGCGGCACTTCCCAGCGGACAGCCGCCGCCGCTGCAGCCGTCAGGACAGCGCTCGAGACGAGCAGTTATCTTCTAAAAGCACGTGCAGCCGCGGTGGGAAGGGGAGGAACCCCGCTGTTCGCAGGCCGAGGACCGAGCTGCTGTGCGCGGAGATGGATTTAAGCAGATGATAGCTGACTGCGTGAGGTACAGTAGAGAAGCGTCCGCGCTGCCGACCGACTTGTAAATAGTGCTGTTTGTTTCAAGAGGGGAGAGCGATGCTGTGTCATCCAGAGCGTGATACTCTGTGGGGGAATCAACCCACTGTAATTAACCCACTGGACTCAATCCACAGAGAAATGTGACAAGGAAGCGCTGAAACTGACAGTCAGAGAGAGAGAGACAGAGAGACAGCCAGGCTGAATGACAAGTCTAGCTTTTTATTTACTTGTTTTTATTGATATTTATTTATTTCAGAACATGTGCATGCTGACTTTTTTTGACTGGCTGTTATTATTATTATTATTATTATTATTATTATTATTATTATTATTATTACTTTAACATTATTAAGAAAGCTGACTTTCACATTTTCTTTACAAACACTGGCCTGTGCTTGGAAGTTTTCACACACCAGCTTCAAAGTAATTCGTTAATGATACTACATACTATTTAAAATATTTCAAAATGATGGTTCACTTCATATATTTTATAATATTTGTGTTGAATGGAGGCTGGTTCGAAAGCTTTTCATGTTCAGTTTTTTGATTGTTTTAAAATATTATTGGGAGCCCAGCTTTATAAGAAATATGCAAGCTGCTGTGATTTTGCATTTTACACTAAACAATGACGTAGATTAAATTTGCTGTATTGTTTCCATGCATCAGTATTTGCTTATTTTATTTTGAGGAGTTTTTGTTTGTTTGCATTGAGGTTTAAATGCTGTCAGCTGATTAGAAGCAGTGGAAGGTGGTTTTTTTCCATGTTTTCTTTACGTCCTCATCAGCTAACGTTGTTGGTTGTTGAGGTCGTGTTGAGCACTGATGCCGGGCCTTCATGGTTCAGAGCTGTTGACACAAAATGGCGGCAGATTGAAATGTGTTACATCTGCCTCACACAGTTAGCACATCTCCACACACACGCTGTTTTTAGCGTCTTAGGCTTTTGGTATTTGCTGCTTCAGACTCTGCAGTCTTTCTGCAGACCTCTGGGAAATATGTGAACAACACTGATGCTGATAGCGTGGGCATCATAAACAGGAGACATGGAGTTAAACGTGTCAGAGAACGCCACACCAGCATAGACGGTTGTTGCAGTGTTTCCCACAGGGGAACATTAAAAACCGTATTTTGTGGCAGAACCTTTAATTGTTTTATTAAAAATCAGATTTGACCTGCATGATATTTTCATTTCAAAATGCAAAGGTTCAAAACGATTGGTGCTTTAAGATGGCTGCCAAGTTTCACGACTTTCTTCTGCGAGGCCTTCGGCCAAACAGTTTTCCTGCTTGCAAGACAAGTAAAAGTGAAGCTTTGCAGTTAAACGAGCAGCTCGTCTGTATTTGTGTGCAGTTTGTTTCCCCTGTTTCTTGCTTGCTTTGCTGCACAGCCATCACTTCTTTGTCTGTCAGTGCACTTTGATATTTTCCAAGCAGATTCATTTAGATGATCATTTCTCCCTGTGAGCAGCAGGAACAAACCAGACTCCCTTCAGGATTCACACGTTTAAATAAAACCTTTAGATGCTGAAAACATATTTGGTGCCATGGATTTGTTTTCATGTATTTATTTACAGTCTATCGAAATGTTATAACGGGCAGAAATATGTGCGGAATAGTCCTCGTGTGTGAGACAGAAACAGGCTCATGCATGTGCTGCTGGCTTGTGCTCATCAGTTAAACAGAACTAGTGAAAGGCCGAGATTCACACTGTACAAAAAAGAGAAAAGAAAAAAAGCTTGTAGCTGTTTCTTTGTCAGATCTTATCTTTATTAGCTTTCACAAAGGTCTCCGTCCGTTTACACTGGATGCCACCTCTCCAGTTTCATGGCTGAGAGAGTGGTTTCTCTATGTTTACAGGCTCACGTCCACAGTGTGCAGCCCTGAGGCTAGGAGACCGCAGCAACAGGTTTCCCACTAGCATACTCTGCCTTACAGAAGTACAGAAGTATTTCCAACTATTAGAAATGATCTGAAAACTAAACTGTAGTTAGAAAATGTCACTTTGTCTGACTTTGTGGAGTCAAACAAAAGCATTTGAAGCAGCAGTAATAGTTGTAAACTACGAAGCACACGGAGAGCTGCATCGAGGTTTGAGGCAGGAACAGAAGCAGAAACAGCCGCAGCGACTCTGTACGAGTCTCCCATGTTAACGATGTATCACTTTGACTTGATTTTTTTTTGTTAACAGTTCTGTGTTTCAAATCGAAATGAAGATTTCAGCCTTTCAGAGCTGCACTCTCAGCTGTATTTTTACTGCAGCGATGTTCACTGTACAGTGTGTCAGCCTAATTTACTGCTGAGGCTTTGACCCTGTTGTGGAGTCTCGTGCACAAATCTTTAATAAAGTCTGAGCTCGGCTGTCATGGAGCTAAACATGTTTAAGTCTCTACGGGCCGAGGTTCACATGAGATGGTCATCAGGTGCTGGCATTCTCTAGATTAATGGATGAACTGGAGCAGTGCAGAGTAGCTCAGTAGCACAGAGAGTTTTGTGACCCTCAGAAAAATGTTTGCCTCGTTACTGGCGTGAACTTCAAACGGAAAATTGTGCTGATGCATTGTTCATATCGACTTAAAAGCAAACAGCGTGTGAGGAGAGAAGAGAAATATTGAAACCTCATTCCTCTGTTGTGCCACTTGAATATTATCACTGTATTTTCAACATTTTTGTCTCTCTGTTTGTATGCCCAGTATTAAACCACTACTTGGCTCAGGTTTCCTCCACAGAAGAATTTATCAACAACAGCAGCCAGTGGTACCTGCACACCCAGCCCAAACCAAAGATTTCAACTACAAAAATAAAGGCTGCATATTTATACATTTTATACATTCACTTTTTCAAAAAATGCTTCAATTGGGTCTAAAAATGTCATTCAAATAGAAAATCTTTCATTGGTAAAAAGTGTGCGGTTTGTAATGGAAACCTGACTTCATTCTACAAAAGCTTAGCTGGACGTTTTTATTTTGGAGAAGGGGGAAGTTTTACACACTCCAATTAAATCTTAGAAATTCATATTTAAATTCAAAAACCTAAATATGTAAGATAATGGCCCGCAGCTGTGCAGGCTCGCAGTCGCAAAACATGTGATCTGCACTCACACTGACGTGCAATCTGTTACATTTGTGTAAAAAACACAAAGGTGTGGCAAAAAGATGAATAAAAGGGAGAGTTGTTTTATTTCAGATCATTTTTTAAGTTAATAAAAACGAGTGTTTAAAACATTTAATGAAAAACAAAAACTTTGAAAGAAAGTTTTGCATAGCAAAAAATGACCATAGCTTCATAAAGTTCTTGGCACCACTGATTTAAGGCCAATGCTGTCTCGCAGTAATAGAGTATATACAGGAGTATACTTTATAACTATATATGACATGAGGCTACATTACATCTGGAAAGTGTCCTGTGCCAGGCCTCACCCACAGTGGCAGTTCCCCTCTGCTTTCACTGCTGCTCACTGATAAATCTGACAGCTGGGTATTCTTCTAATCCTGCAGCGATGCTTCAGGAGAAAGCTTCAGCTGTGACGGACGAACATGTGAGCCGGCTCCAGACCGGCGGGGAGACGGATCTGCTTCCAGACCAGTCGCGACTGGGCCTGTCCACAGCTCCCACCGTTCCCAGCTCCACCGAGCCCGACCAGGTACGCACGGAGGGCAATCTTGCATCTTCTGGATGGACTGTGAAATAGTACGCTTTGGGCTGATTTATAAATTGCTCCATTTGGTGTTTATATGCAACTATTTTGCATTTTGTTGGATGGTCTGAGTAGTTTTGATTGTAACTGCGACTCTTCCTTCAGAACATTGAGAACATTAAGGTCGTCCTTCACGAGAGGGAGCTGTGGAAGAAGTTCCACGAGGCCGGTACAGAGATGATCATTACTAAAGCGGGGAGGTGAGTGAGGCGTGTTTCTGATGAACCATAAAAAATTAAAAGAAATGTTTGAGTTCATGTTTGCAGTATTATTTCCATTTTACAGAAGAGTAAATACTCTACTGTGAAAGTACTTCAAAAGAGCTACATTCAAAATGTAATCTAAGAAAATGGACAATTTCTCATGGTTTTTTCAGTCCCTTGTGTTACTGCATTTTTGTTTGGATATGGAACACGTGAAGCAGCCAGTGTCTGCTGTCAGGTATAAACACTGGAATAAACAGTTTGTTCAGACGTGGAGTCAAAGAAGAAATATTAAACATCTGCATAAATCGCTACAGTAAATGTATTTTCTGCTGTTGTTACATTAACGTACTGCATTACTGCATTGCAGGATTGGTGGTGGAGTTTATGAAACACAAAGTTTTTCACCTGATTTGAATCTCCCCGTCAACAGTAACCTGGAAACAGTCGAGCTCTTTGTTATTCATATAACATATTGAAAAGTAGCGATACTCTTCAGAGTGAAAACATAGTTTTCTGGAAAAGTGATTTTTTAGTGATGATTCATTATGCAAGATGAGCATCATATCTTTCTGGGATCATCTGTTTAGACAGCTCGCAGTAACATACGGCAGTTATGATTTTGTCTTTCAGGAAGAGACAGAAAGTTCCTGCTGCGGCGACTGCATAATTGAAAACACAAATGACTGCTCGGCTGGTTGGATTTAATGCGACCTGAGGATTAGATAGTGAGGCTGTTGGACATTAACCAGAGAATGAATACACTCTCAAACTGACCTCCGCCTCTCATTCCTCACGGGATGTTTTTTTTCCTCAGCGAAAAATGTAAAAGGTCACCACATTTTTTCCTTAATGCTGTATAACCTAAGAGATGGGCTTTTCCTTGTCCAGCTGATAAAGTAGGCTCTGAATCCTTAAAGCCCTTTGAAGAGTTGTACAGTCGTGTAGCTGTGCAGCTGTGCTGGAAGACCTGTCTGAGTTTACCTGCAGTCAGTCTGCAGCGGGCGCTGAAAATTGGCTTCATCGCTGACAAGCAACAGATCTGAAGATGAAAATGACACCAGACTGAATTATTTAAGCACGTCATGAGTAGTGCATGTAGTGCTCACGGTCTCATCATGCTAGAAGGTATTTTAATCATACTGCAGCACAAAGCATTTGGCAGTAGAACATGTATTTAATAAAGACAATAAAAAGCACCCAAGAGTGGGAACCAGGCGTTACTGCAGACACAATCCCTGCTTTATTTTTATAATGTTTTATTATCTCAAAGTGCATCACAGAGAGTCACTACAGTGAGCATTTGCCCACTAATTTGGAGAAATTTCTCAGCAGACGTATTTATTACATTCATTGAGGTCATAAATACATGTAGATAAATAAAAAGAAAAGAAATGAAAGATGAAAAGAGGCGGGTTACAGGTCAATGGTAACTTTATTGTCCCCAACACAACACACAACAAATATACAGAGATTAATTCTTGGAATTATGTTGTAAGGAAAGAATGCGTCTGAGGTCCACACACCAGTCTTTCTTATTCTTCAGGGTGAGTGCAGCTTCAAAAAGCAGCTAGCATGGCTGTAAGCTCCTAATGATAACGCTAAAAATGATTCATAGCAAGTAAAGTCAACCATGTTACAATGCTAATATTCATTTGCACTAAATAAATAGTTCATCCAAGTCTGAAAGAGCTATGGAGGCATTTAGTCGTAAACCAAACTACTGGATGTAGTCATTAAAGGTCTGGCTGCCACACGGGGACGTGCATTTCTGTAGAGCTAAACTGAACGGAAATCCAAAAGCTGTGCAGACTGATTGGTTGGACAGCAGCTATATACCAACTGCAGGTTTGTTCTTGTGTATTTTGTTCATATTTAGTGCACTGCACAAAAAAATGACCTGAAATACTGTCTCATAATTACTGGTTAATCACATGACTCTTAGTCTAAGAGTCATGTGATTAACCAGTAATTCGCACATTTTGGTATTTGAAAATAAACGACATATTAAAAAAAAACATGATTACAAAATAATGAATCTAAGCAGAAGAAACGCTTTTCCAAATCATTATTAAACTAATGTTTAGAGAAGGTAATATAAATATATGTCCGAATAGGGCAAAGCAGTGACGTATATGGTGTAACTTTACTCCTCCCAATGGCCCAACAGCCTCAGCAGACAGAATAACATTAAAACAACAAAGAAGTCTCACTTTGGCATAAACTGCATGTTTGTGTCTGTCTCATGGATTTTTGAATAAAACGTGTTTATTACTCATTCACTGAAGTTACTCACACTGAGTACTGTAGCCAGATACTTACATACATACATACATAATAATGTTATTCAAGTAAATGTAACTGAGTAAATGTAATTAGCAGTGATGGGAATAACAGCGCTACTTTTTTCAGTAACGAGTAATCTAATTACTATTTCTATCGTTACAACGTCGTTACAGTTACTAACAAGAAAATACGATGTGGTCGCGTTACTATTTTTCAGCAAACAGACGGTTGAAGCTGTGTTCAGCTTAACGCATCTTATATCAGTTGCACGGAAGTAGCTGTAAGTAATCTGGACGCTACAGCTTTAAGCAGCTGCGCGCTCCCGCGGACGGTGATCACTTTCTAGCACAACACCTGGAGCTCAGGGGCAAAACAATCGCATGAGTGCTGCTGTTTGATTGAGGAAGAGTAAAGTAGTCGTGGTAAGACAATCACATGACCACTTAAAGACAAAGCAAGAAGGTACCAGTTTTTAAATTGTGTTGATAGGCCACGTAAAACCAGAGTCATGATAAATAATATATACGCGGCGTTTAGCAAGCACTAGCAAGCACTCGCTGCTTATAACCAGTGGCGGTTCTAGCCTGTTTGGCGCCCCGGGCGAACACTCCCCCCCCCCCCCCCCCCACCACACACACACACACACACACACACACACACAAAACATATTAAGGATTGTACATTAACATAAAACTGTTGTCGGAACCATACTGAATTTCACCAGAGAAACACACACATATGAAGAGAGAGAGAGTATGCATAGTATGCAAACAGCTACCAAACAGCCATCATAATTCGTCATACAATGAACAGGATGAATCAACAATTGACAATGACTAATTAATATTAAAACCTGTAACATGTAATGTATTTTTTTGAGTTTAGTCTGTTACTGTTGCTATTTTTACCATTTCTTCTTGGAGCAACTGTAACCCACATAATTTCCTTATAAAGTATTCTGATTCTGATTGGTTCAGGATGACCTGCCATTATCCAATCACACATCTGCTTACCTGCATCTTTTGCTCGTTTCTCCTCCTCTTCTTTTCTCTTTTTTCTAAACTGAGCACCTGATGGCTTTGAACTTTTCTCGTCCATCTTCCATTGGTTTTAATGTTGCACTTCAGTATGAACACAAATCCCCCAACCCAAGGATCACCACAACATGATCTAACAGACCGACACCTTAGTTCACAGATTCACTTTGTCGAGGGTTTATTTCTGGGATTTCACACAACCCAGGATTCAAATCATGAATCCATGATGGGCTTGGATTTACATCATTATGAATGAAATGTGCTCTATTTGGAAGCAGCCGGCCCCTCCCCTGTTGACGGGTTGTGTGTGAGACTTTAAATCATCAAACTGTAAATTATAAATGTTAAATTGTTATTGATCCTTTTACCCCGAGTCCTAAAGTGCATATTTATTTTCTTACTCTTCTTATATTTGTTGTTTGTTTACTTGCACTGCTGTAACTGGAGCCTCGTCGTCTCGTCTCTCTATATACTGGACTGTATGTAGCGGAGATGACAATAAAGTTTACTTTGACTTCAGCAGCGAGCAGGCGCACCGAGGGCTCTCGCGCTCACTTTTCGAGAATAGAATTTCGAAAAAACATCGGCGCAAATTATGAGTCTGTATCATGATGTCTGGTGTTTTCGTGTTTGTTGGGTTTTTTTTATTGTTTTATTTTGCGAGTTGGTTATTAGATGCTGCTCCAGCCAGCCAGAGAATCCCCCGCCGTCCTCTCCTCCCTGTGCCACAAGCAGCAGGCACACCTCGCAAACGGAGGGCGCCCTTACTCCCAGCAAATGGGCGATAGAAAACCGATCGGTGCCTATGACATTCCCAGTATGCGCTGGCTGATGTCGGGGCAGTACGAGCAATTTATTTATTTTTGCCGATGCCCGTGCATCCGCCCCCCACCACGATGCCGCCCCGGGCAACCGCCCGTGTCGCCCGTATCAAAAACTGCTACTGCTTATAACCCCCAAAACAAACAAAAAACAGCCCGTTCGTGTTGGTGGAAAAATGCACCATGTCAACCAATCAAAAAATGATATGACAACATGACATTTGGTTGTTTAGGAAGAGGGGGAAGTTTTAGGGGTGACAACAAGAGAGAGAGAGAGTAAAAGAGAGAGAGAGCGAGTTTTGAGATGTGAGAGATTTGTGACGTTTAGCGTGTTTGGTGTAGTTAATGTGTTGTCTTGTGTAGTTAGTGTGTGGTGTTGTGGATAGTTTTGTGTTGTGTGTCAGAACAATGAGGCGACTGCTGTCTCCAGGTAGAAACAGGAGTGATACACCTGCTGCTGTCAGACCTGCAGGTATCAGGCTGTGATGTTCTCCTTTGTAGTGGACAGAAATTATTTTTTTGGAGTGGCACAAATAATTTGTGTGAAATCTTATTGAAAGCAGAACAGCTGATTGTTCTGTAAACAGTTTGAAATGGTTATTTTTTTATAAAAAGGGTAAAAGATAAATGGCTGCAAATAACTTTGTTTGCAAAACTTGTCCATATAATTTTCAAATTGACAATTTATATTTGCATTTAAAGTTATGAAATATGATTCATTAAACATGTTTGTGGTTGTTACAGTAAAAAATAACTTTTTCTACTCGGATTTTATGTTTTTTGTCTGATTTTAGATCAATTGTGATAATACAGTTTGTCAAAATGAAAACATAACTGTAAATTCAGACACGTGAGGTTGTGCTGAAAACAATGATACCAAACAAGACAAAGTAAATCGTTTTTAAAGGTGAAATGTGGAGGAAACATCAGAAGTAGTTAAAAATGGCCAATTATGACCTAGACCCCAGAGGGTTAAACACTTTTTTTTAAAGTAACGCAATAGTTACTTTTCAAGTAATCAATTACTTTTAGTATCTTGTAACTCAGTTACTAACTCAGTTACTTTTTTGAAGAAGTAATTAGTAACTATAATTAATTACTTTTCAAAATGAAACTTGCCCAACTCTGGTAATTAGTTACTACCCACCTCTGACAGTTGCACACACCAACACAAGCCCCTGTCTTAAAGAAGGCAACGTCCAATCTTTCTTTTTGTTGATCCGTATGAAGAGACGACACACAGCTAAAATGAAAAGCAGCCCACAGAGAATTCAAAGTGATCGCCACTGTTATTACTTCAGACACATGAACCAGTACGAAGGGAGGCTTTAAGCTGAACTACTCATTGCCACTTTTGTTACCAGTTGAAGTTCAGGCTCTGGCTGCTGAGCCGGGGTCTGCATACACTCAGCTCTGGGTTCTCGGCTAGCTTAGCGTTAGCATGCTATCTGTGCTATCTGTGCAGGTGCTAGCAAAGAGCAGAACTTCTGCTAGCAGCACAATGTGATTTTTGCCCTGGATGCAGTTTGAACTCTTGTTCTTTTCTAGAATAAAAATAAAAATAATATCCATATATCTGTTGGAGGTGTTGTAGTCGCCAAATAACATAATGTTGGCATTCCTCAGTAAAAATTGGCGTTACTCAACTTCTAGTTGTCGTTGGCTAATATCCTAACCCAACTAAATGTAAAGTTTAAGGAAAGCCAATCGTATTCAGACATAGTTGGAAAGGATATTTTCTGAATCATTGATTGAATCAAGTTGGATGAATGTAAACATATGCACAGGTTTTTCAGGTATATAACTTTATTACCGACCACAGTCATAATGTACTGTTTTTAACATGTTTAAAAATGTGGTCAAAGAGACATTTGGACCAGCACAGAGGTGATTTCAAGTATTCTGACAGGTCTGTTTTCTGGTATTCTGCTATCATTTGTCATGCATAAAATAAAATAGTTCTCCTTTTTTATGTTTGAATGGTCACTTCAAAAAAACTGCCAGTATAAATACAGTTAAGGGTGCACTTTATACCGGCTATGTCATCATTCAGATTACATCATCGGTTCAGTTGTGATTGAGTTGGAACCTTTTAGCTTCCACCTGTGGAACCAGGAGAGTCTGCTTGTGACTTCAAAAATTAGACGTTTTTGTTGTTGTTATTGTATTTGTTTGTTTTCTTAAGATCATTTGTAGACTTTATTAAGAACTGGTGAAAATCAGGAATCAATAACAACTGACAGTTTTAATTAAACTGACCTAAATCACAAATAAAGCCTTTAAAATGGGAATAGAACCAATGAAGATCATATGGCTCCATAAATATGCAGAATTGATGTGAGAAGAAAATCTGTGATGGTGAGGAAAGAAAAAAACATTCATAATAAAATGTGAGTGTTATGTGTATTTAAGCTATGGACAGTTTCAATTCCTCCAGTTTTGTCATATATATATATATATATATATATATATATATATATATATATATATATATATATATATATATATATACATATACATATATATATATATATATATATATATATATATATATTGCAGTGCAGAGATGAGAGGGGAGTCAGGACAGATGCAGATGAACCATAAGGATCCCATATTTCCCAAACACTCCGAGATGAAACTAGCTCAGTGCTAGCTGAGTCTAGAAGACTTGTTATGATGAGTGTCATTGTCCAGGTGTAATCCTCCTTCTTCAAAGCACCCACCGCAGCTCTTGCCTCACTCTGCCTCTTTGTACACAGCCCGTCAAGTGAGTAGGAGCAGTTTGATAAGAGGAACCCGGCGCCCACAACAGGCCTTAGTCTACTAGGCTGTAGCGCTTCATCATCCTCATCCCACTCCCCCCTTACCCTCAACACTTCTTTTGATCTCGCTGTAGTACTGCAGATTCCCAGAGAAGGAATGGATCATTGGAGGGCCTAAACATGTGGGATTGTTAAGAGAAACAGCTGGCTGGACATAGAAACACACACACCCTGACACTGATATCATACACACACTCACCGACTTCCATTTCTCATGCCCCCCCTTAAGTTCACTCACTTAGTCACGCTGCTGAATGTATATGTATCCCTTCATGTTGTCTTTGAGTAGCAGTTATCCTGGGTCGATTTAATTCAGCGTTTTAATACATTAGACTTAAAATAGGGGCGGGACAAAGTATTGATACTGCAGTAAGTAGGGTATAATGAATCACCTCATCTTGTACAGCAGCAGCAAACACAGATATTTTGGTGGCACTTTATAATAAGTCAATAACTCATCACAATATGTACTGTCCACGCTTTAATCAAAATAGGATTTAATTATCTAAAGTAGTTTCCTAATGGTACTTTTGATGTTGCTACAGTAGAACAAGGGAGTAAACCATTTTAAAGGAAAGGACAAACAACTTGTGCTATTTAGGAGGTAAAGATATTTTATAATACAGACTGCTCCCTTAATAATAATCCCCTAAAATACTCTGAAGTGACTTGTTAAAAAATATTATCTACTTTCTTTCCACCAAAACAGGCATTTATTAATTAAAAATATTTACAGTGTCATTTGTGTCTCCTTTCCATGAAAACAACCGTTGGGTAACCACCTATTTATATTTAATATTTATATTAGTGTGATTAGCATTAGTGTTGCTGTTGGGTTCCCACCCTAGCTGGTAAATTGAATTTGCGATCTTTCACTCGTTGATTTCACATATATACAAACTTCCCAATTCATTTAAGTCTTTTTACTGCTATATGTTTTTAACCACATACTGCTGTTAATTTATTCTGTAATTATTCACATTTTAATTCTTATTAAAAATGTATTTTTTTAAATTTCTCAACTACAAATCCATATGTCCTTTAAGTGAAGTGGGTTACCCCCAGGTAATATATATATATACCATACCACCTTTATTTATAAAGCACTTTAACATAAAACCAGAGTTCACAAAGTGCTGTACATGCTAATAGTATAAGTAAATAAAAATTAAAATGAGATAAGATAAAATAAATAACTAAAAAACTAAAATATGAAACATGTTAAAACAAATTGAGTCAACCCCTCTAATCAATGCCAAAGGCTTCAGCGAATAAATATGTTTTAAGAAGACTTTTAAATTCAGAAAGAGAAGAGGCCTGCCTAACATGCAAGGGTAGATCATTCCACAACTATATGTATATATACAACCCTAAAGCTCAACCCTGAACAATCTGAACAATGAGGAAACTCATTAAAGAGGTGAACATATACATACCTTGCCAAACAATGGTTTTATATTCATTATTCTCTCTTTTCCTTCCAGTTAATCTGGTTCTCCCACTAGATGTCATGTCAGCTCCCAGGGGAAGGTTACCGGTAGCTCGGTTCTTATGTGGGGGGTTATTATTTGGTTATTCAGTTGAGCCTAATTTTCCTGGATAATTTAGTACCTGCTCACAGGACACAACTGCATAGTGAAAGCGATGCTTGTAGGGAACCAATGTAAACACAGAGTGTGATGTCACTCAGCTATTCATTACATTTACTTGCTCAAGATTGGCTAAAGATCCCCCAGCAGAGTGAGCCGTGAGATAGTTATGGTCATATTATACAAATCCGAGGGCCACATGTGTTGACACAGGCCTCCAACTGCTCCGACTGTGTGCTGCGAGCGGAGTCAGAGATGAGCAGAGGTCTGTTTTGAATGTTCTCCTAAGATTAACCCGTCTTTCAGTGAAGATGATAGCAGGACTGATCCCTCCTACTGATTGGATTTGAAGCCTGGGAAAGAGATTTAAATTACCTGCTCTCAATCCCCCGCCGCCCCCTTCGTCTTACGTGATGGAGTATTTACAGTAACACGATCAGCACTATGAACGTTTGAAGATGGGCATTTGCACCATTTGGAGCAGCCAGTACGCAGACAGGGGTTTTGATGCCTTGCAGTCCTCCCAGAACAACACGTGAGCTTGTCCATTACAGTGTTTGACTATGTCACCATGGGCAACACCAGCAGATAAACTCCAGGCCTTTTTGACCATTGCCTCTTACCAGTGACAAGCCAGCTGTCTAATCTTCTGTCCAATCCGGGGTGCTATTAAAAACCACTTAAGGCTTTATAAGAGACTACAGAGGCTTTTGCAAAATTTCCTTTGGCACAGATGGGATGAAAAAGTTTTTGGTTTCCCAGAAGAGGTCACAAAAGGTAGCTCCCCTCATGTGCTTTATAGCCTTGGCTGCTATATTAACATATTTGAGACATTTAAAAGATCAAGCATGTTCCCATGCTTTCAGTGACATCTCACAAATTGTTACCAGGCCAAGAAATGTGAGATTTTCTTTGTCTTTCACAGACAGGACTATCTTAAGCAGAGGTTTGTTAAATAAATGCTGGATTTGTAACGCGTTTGATGTCGTTTTCTGCTGACAGGAAGGTTTTATTAACGTAACATTCAGGTAGAGTTTATTTCAAATGTCCAGGATGGCAACTTTCTGTCTGTCTCTCGAATCCTGTGATCTCTGTGGGTCCTGCTGCCATGGAGCAAATCAGATCTTCAACTGCACCAGCATCAATACTGGTCTCTTCCTACAGGCTAAATTTTTTTTAATGGCCTACAAGATCCTTTCTTATGAAGAAAACCAGTGCAGAGCGCTACCATTGAAATGTGTTGCCTTCTCTGAAGTGTGACATCATGTCCAGATAACATAATCATCCAAACTTGTGTCCTTTGAAAGAACTCCTAATCACTGACATGATATATTTACCGCACTGTGCAGACGGTGCTTAAGCTCGTTAATGTTAAAGCTGAGGGTGGACATCTCCGTCCATATTGAGGCCAATTAAGAACTAATTTGTGTGGCAGAAGCTGAGATCAGCTTTTCTGGGAATATTTCATGTTGTTGCAGAAACATAGAGTGTGTGTCCAACAGTTTTCCTTTGTGTTTTTCAACAGGAGGATGTTTCCTAGCTACAAGGTCAAAATGACTGGGATGAATCCCAAAACCAAATACATCCTGCTTATTGACATCGTCCCAGCTGACGACCACCGCTACAAATTCTGTGACAACAAGTGGTGAGTTTCAAAGGACGCAAGAAGAGGTGTGTGTCTGTGTGTGTGTGTGTGTGTGTGTGTGTGTGTGTGTGTGTGTGTGTGTGTGTGTGTGTGTTTGGGATTAATATCCCTACTTTGTTACTGTCATGATTATACTTCTACATTTCCTTTTAAAAAATTACAAATAATGTGGGATACATTCTATTATCTGAGCATGGCTTTCTTCATTAAACAGAGTAATAATCTGTACATAAATAGTACCCCTCCAGAAGAAGCACTCCTCAGGAGTCTGTCCATTCACAAAAATGCATGACATCCACTACAATTCTTCTAATTCCTTATTTAACCCAGAAAAGAAGAAACGTAAAGAGGAACTGTTGCTGGTTTGTTTCAGATATTCTAAAAGAGCAGAGCCTTTAGAGTGACCTAAGCAGGTAACTGTTACTGTGGCTCCTCGCCAGCAGCACCTCCTTACTGCAGGGCAATTACAAAACATTTAAAAAGAAAGAGAAAAACTACCCAAGTTTGACTGTTGCTCCAGCTGATTTTGTATCTTGATGACATTCTAGTCCTCCATCCGTTAGAACAACAAAGTAGCTGCCCTGCCTTCATACTGAGGACAGACAAAATAGTTTTGCCAGGAAAAGCTTAAAAAAAGAATTCAAGCAGACCTTCAAGCAGAGTTGTTTTACAGCCATTTGTTTCTGATCTTGTGGCACGGCATGCAGTTGGTGGGCTCTGGTGTTTCTCAGTAACACCTTGCAGCAGTATAATTAGGAATGAAGTTTTAGCAGGGATCACTGCTTTTCAGTATAAAGGACTTAATGCTGTGAGGCTGGAGAGCCTTGTATGTCTAATGTTAAACTTAAAGAACCTGGCTTAGTCGCTGAAAAACAGCCCTGGCTCTTGAAAGCAACTATGCACTCTGTTCCATTTGTAATCTGTTTTTAGGATGGTGGCTGGGAAGGCCGAGCCGGCGATGCCAGGCAGGCTCTATGTGCACCCTGATTCCCCTGCCACTGGAGCTCACTGGATGCGGCAGCTGGTGTCATTTCAGAAGCTGAAGCTAACAAACAACCACCTGGACCCTTTTGGGCATGTGAGTAGCTATGGAGGATGTTAGTTAACACTATGATGGGAATTAAATGTTAATCTCATGTTTGGAATGAGATGCTGTGTCCATCCATCTTTAGAAAACACTTGGTGACTAATATTCACAATAGGTCCAAATGGATAAAAGAATAACATTGATGGATGGCTCAATACTTCCAATATAAGTTACAAAAAAATAAAAAACAGGCTTGCTAACATAGCAACCATAGAACCGAATATAAGCTAAGCTAAAAGCTAAGATATACTTATTTATCCCAAAGTTGAGAAACTCCTTCATTACAGCATTTATAAAATAGGTCAAATAAGTAGAAAGGCATATATCTTCATATCTTTAAAAATAATCAAGTAAATACATAAAAACATAATTAATACGAACATAAAATATTTAAGTTCAGTTCAGTAATCCAAAGTGTCGGTGCCAACAGGGTGAAACATACTACACGAGAGAAAGATTCATACTTTAAAATGACCACTGTGCTTAAATCACTGACTGTCAGTTACAATTTAGTCAACAGTGCTTTACTGTTAACTAAACATGAAGTTATAATGAAACATGCTAATGAGGCGCCTTGAGGCGACTTTTGTTGTGATTTGGCGCTATACAAATAAAATTGAATTGAATTGAATTGAATAAAAGATAATAAACATTTGTTTCCAAACAAATTTATGAACATTATTGTAAAGTTGCAACTGATTATACTAAAAAATTATTAATGAGTACTATTTAATTCAATTCAGCTATATTTATATAGTGCTAAACCACAACAACAGCTGCCTCAAGAGGCTTTATAATTCAAAGTAAATCCCCAACAGTCAAACAACCCCCGATAGGCAAGGACTTTGGTGAAAGTGGGAAGGAAAAACTCCCTTTTAACAGGAAGAAACCTCCAGCAGAACCAGGCTCAGGGAGGGGCGGGGCCATCTGCCGCGACAAAAGACACACTGTGGAAGTACTCGTGTATAAATATATGATGAGTGAAAAGAGGTGCGAGAAGGACAAACGCGCAGTGAAGCCTCCAGCAGTCTACATCTATTGCAGCATAACTAAGGGAGGATTCAGGGTCACCTGGTCCAGCCCTAACTATATGCTTTAGCAAAAAGGAAAGTTTGAAGCCTAATCTTAAAAGTAGAGATAGTGTCTGTCTCCCGAATCCAAACTGGAAGCTGGTTCCACAGAAAAACTGAAGGCTCTCCCTCTGATTATTCATTCTACCTCTATTTAATGTATCTGTAAACATTATTTGGATAGCTATTATAAACTATCTAGGCGTGTCAGTTTAAGTGTTCTCAGAATCCCCTCTCTGTATTTTGCTGATGATGTTGCTAATATTCCTCCACGTCAAACGGGATCAACATCCTGTATGGCTCCTGGGTGTTTCAGGATTGTTGATATGGGAGGAAGTCCAGGGTTAGGCCCAGGGCACTCTGGAGAGATAATATCACTGAGCCAATGAGCACCTTGGTGCCCTGCCAGAAGAGCTGTTGGGGAGGTGTAGGGGAGAGGGAGGCCAACAATGGCAAGCTGGACCTGGATAAGCAGCTGAAAGCTGGATTTTAACAAACGTGGGCTGACGTCAAGCCCAGATCTCGGTGAGATTTATGCACCAAAACTACCTGCTTATGTTTAGAAAATGTTTGTGTTTATGCTGAGGTTTCTTCCTGTTAAAAGGGAGTTCTTCCTTCCCACTGTCGCCAAAGTGCTGCTCATAGGGGGTCATATGATTGTTGGGGTTTTCTCTGTATGTATTATTGTAGGGTCTACCTTACAATATAAAGCACCTTGAGGCGACTGTTGTTGTGATTTGGCGCTGTGTAAATAAAGCTGAATTGAACTGAATATCTGACTGATAGATATGTGAGCAGCAATATCATCGTGCTGTTTTTCACAGGCTGATTCATGATGGAAAGATGGAATGAAGAGATGAAGTGTGTAAGAGAGAGAACTGCAGAGGGAGGTGAAGAGTGTGACTGTGGCAGCACTCCCCAGGGGGATTCTAGGATAGCTTGTCTGAAGCCATCCCATCAATGGGCGGGCTCATTAGGTTCATAACCTCTCAGATCAGTGGCGGGGCCTGCTGTCAGATTGAGTTGAGTGCCTTGCTAGTGATAAGGGCGAGTAATGAGGACAGAGCAAGTTAGAGGCCAGGCAGGGCCCAGATGACGCGCAGACCAGGAGGTGTGCAGTAAAACAGTGCCTCTAGTAGAGCGACAGAACTCCTCATTATGCTCTTTTTATAATGTGAAAATTATACTTTTGACCATAGCTCTCACTGTTCTTCATAGGCTGTTTAGTGTGGCATCAATAAGTTTAGTAGTAGTAAATTAATTGTGATAGAAAGATTCTCACATTGGAAATTCATGAGATAATATAATAATGTAATTAGAGTCTATTTAGTGGTCAAAAACAGCATCTTTATGTTGTGTTTTATCCAGAGCTGGAACCAGAGTTTAGAAATAAGGTATCACACTGAAGATGTAGCACCTGTGCTCCAGTGACCTGTAGAAAAGGCTAAAGAAACTAGGTCCTAGAATGTTTTTGAAAACAGGGATGGGCTTGGTTTTGTACATCTTCCACCTTTTGCAGGAACATGTGTGCACAGAGAAGCATTTAAGGTAAAACGGAAATATTCCTTAACTCAAAATAAAAACAGCACAAAGGAAAAAGCTGCTAACTCAGTGGCTCTGGCCCCACTTTGCTTTAACCAGTTATAATTCATCATGAGTCAGGTGTCAACACAGGTCACAGCTTCTCTTTTGGTCATTCATGCCTAAAAAACTAAATACTTGGTGACATCACAGTCAGTTACAGACATTAATTCAACTGCTATTTGCTTTTGGCAATGCAACCTGTTCTGCATCACCAGAAGAAACTATCTGCTCGTTAGCAAACAGACGCTAGCTACTCAGGATTAGCTGCTGTTTCCAAAATATGCTTTTAAGAAATGAATAAGTTGCTCAAAAGTTGCTAAAACCTCAACAACAACAAAAACTGTGGTGCATCTATAACTGGCCTAAGTGCTTTTCAACAGTTCATTTAAATATATATAGATATTTAATAGTAAATGATATATTTAAGGGTTAACTCTGAGTTTCGTAGGAATCCAGAACTCACCAAACACCATCTGACCCGTTGTTGTAATAATGGAAAGAAACATTTTAAAATGATTTCACTGGCTGTAATATGGCCAATGAAATCATTTACTTTACTACAGAAAATAACTCGCTGCCTTTTCAGGACTCATCTCAATCAAAGTCAGTAATCCCCATTTTTAATCAGCTGAGATGAAAGCAATTTCTTTAACTCTTCACTGATCTAAGAGGGCTTCCCTGATCAGTGCTTTCAGTCACCCAAGAGTCTCCAGTATCACCCCAAACAGCAGCCAGACAGCAGAGCAGACAAAGGTCAACAGAGAGCCTCCAGTGAACCAGCCAATAGCTTTATCTCTGTCTCCACCCTGCCTCAGCAACAGAAGTGAGTGAGTGAGGGGCTGGTCACTGTTGAACCTGAGCCTAGCTCCCCACGCCCTCTTCAACCTTTGATTCTCTTTGGGAGTTCCCTGGAGGTGAAGACTCCTCAGGAGAGTGTCTGGCAAAAGAAGGAGGGAGTCGAGGTGCACAGCTTGACGATTATCAGCCCTGACAGAGCTGGACTAGCGCTGACCCTGCCCTACTGTTGCTAACGCTTCACTGGGCACAGCGCTGGGAGAAGAGTGATGCTATTGAGCTGACCTGCAGATACCTAACAATGTAAACACTACACACACTATACACAGGCCACCTGCTATATACTGGTATACTGGCACATAGCAACACTCACCTGTGATGGAAATGAAACATCAAGATCTCACTCAACGCGTTAATCATGTTACAACTAAAGGGTTCAGTTTAACATGAGATTCAGAGGGAAATGTTGGTACTTTAACGAGCATAGTGTGCACATGGGAGACGTTGGGCTGCAGGGCAGTCAGCCAGAAAGGTTGTTAACATTTTAAAACTGCTACACACTGACATTACACAGTCTGAAATTCATTGTTTCATATTTACAGGAAGACATAAGTGAGAGTTGCATTGATTTGCACAAAAACATACTGAAAAACATGACCATTTTAAGAAAGAAATAAGGTCATTTTAATGCAAGTAACAGGGCGATATTTACAACTGTGTAGCATAACCTCTGAACAAGAGTTCAAACAATCATCTGGGAAAAGAGGAGAGAGGAGTGATCCCCACTGCTGTGTGACAGAGGATTCTGACTGCGCAACAGTCTCTCATTTCCTCTGTGACATTTTTCATTTTGGGTTGATCCAATTGTTTTCATCTATTGTAATAGATCTGTTGTAATAGATGCAGTATGCAGTTTAGAATTGTCTTGCTGAAATATGCAAAGCCTCTTCTGAAAAGGACAGTGTCTGAATGGAACTATATCTTACGCTAAAACCAGAAATTGTTACAAAATTGTTCCACAATTTGACGTTTTTTTGGAGATGGTGACAAACTGCTTCCCATTTTTATAGCCAGTCGTGTTACAGTTAAACTATTTATTTGCAAAATGTCCCTACAGCACCGTCCCAATTTAGACATTTTTGAGACAAATTCAAAATGATTTCATATTTTTTAGCAAACACAGCATCCCAACCGTTTGGAATTGGTGAACACACACACACACACACACACACACACACACACACACACACACACACACACACACACAGTGTCAGTGGCACGGAGACCATCTGCAACAAAAACAGTAATTATGACCATATTTGGTGTCAGTGTTCATGCTGTGAGATAAGTTCTACTTGTTGTTAAAACTTGTTTTTTAATCAAAATTAACTTGATTAGAAAGGCTCTGTATACATTCCAGTTCATTTACCATAACGCTAAGATTATTGGTAATCTTCCCGTGCAGTGATAAAGTATTTCCCCTGCTCGATTTCTTACGTTTTTGCATATTTGTCACATTTAAATGTTTCAAATCATCAAACGTTTTTTAATAGGGGGAGCTGAGCAAATACAAAATGCAGTTGTGATGATTTAATGTATAAAGGGAAAAGAGTTAGTCAAACCTTCCTGGCCCATTTTGAGAAACCCAATAACTGGTTGTGCCACCCTTGGCAGCGAGAACTGCAATCTTTCAGATGAATGTGTGGTTCTGATTCAACTACACTTGTAGCATCTCAAGCATGAACAGTGTGTTTAAGATTATACCAAAGTATCTCAAATGGATTTAAGTCCACAGAATATTTTTGGGGATCATCAAGATGTTTTTTGGCAGATGTGAGATGAGCTTTGATGTTCTTTTTGGTCAGCAGTGGTTTTCTCCTTTGAACTCTACCGTGGACACCATTTCTGTGCAGTCTCTTTCTCACTGTTGAATCATAAACTCTGACCATAACTGAGGCGAGTGAGGCTTGCAGTTCTTTAGATGTTCCCATGGCAGGCCAGCCACTCATGGGAAGCTTCACCAGCACTTCCAGTTTTCTCCATGTGTGGAGAAATGACTCTCACTGTGATTTGCTGGAATCCCAAAGCCTTGGAAATGACTCTGTGACTGTGTTCAGGCTGACAGATGTCAGTGACCTTGTCTTCTCAGCTGTTCCCTTAGATTGAGGCACAAGCCTCCTTCACTTTGTCAGACTCGTCTATCTCCTGGTTTAACAGGTCTGGCAGTAATCGAGCCTGATTGTGGCCGGTGAAACTAAACTTCACTGAACTTAAAAAATGTGGTTAATCATAAATGATATCTGTTATCAATTTTATTATTTTCCATTGCTCAAAAACAAGTCACATAATAACTTTTTCTGAGCTCCAAAATCAGTTGACATGTGCTGCTGCTCTGGATTACCTCCGATTTTCAGCCTCTGACACTATGAAGCTAATATAAAAGGAAGAATTCAGAATCGAATCATTGACCATGAAGACCACAACCTGCTCTGTATCACTTCAACATGCTGCATTACTGCAGAGTACTGCAAACCCACCGTTTTAGCCTCCACTAAACTTTAACTAAACCCCGGGTTTATTATGTTTTCTTATTTTCAGCAACACAAATCAGTGTATTTGTTTTTCATTTTGTTTCACCAAAACATATTTAAGCAAAACATCTGATTTATAAACTCTAAAATTAATAAGGAAATTATATTTAAGATTTAAACGTTAATCTCTTAGCTTCCTCCTGTCCTCTCTTTGGTATTTCTTTCTCCATCTCTTATTATGACAGTAACATTTTTTATCTTTCTGGGAAATATAGCAACCACACATTAGCTAACAGCCATATTTGTGACAAACTGCAGAGGAACACTTTGTATATTTGCTGATAACTATTTGAAATCACTGCCCTCTTTTATATGTCTGCTTTTAAAATGAAATAACTTCTGCTTCTTTCTCTTATGCAGTGCTAGCAAGATGATGAAATACAGCAAACATCACTTTATTTTACGCACACAGGGATAAGGACAAGTTGATGTGTTGAGGGTGGGCAGTGGAAGTTGTCATGCTGTCATTGGAAATGATTAATTGTTCAAGAGTAATATGCATTAATTTGCATTTATCACCTTTAATTGCTCATTAAATGAAGAGTCTACATGGCCGATTTTATCACAGACTAAAAACATTTTTATGTTGATTCATTTTTTAAGTTCAGCCTGTAGCTTTCCAAACTCTGGGTGAAAAACAAATAACAGAAAAGCTGAGTTGATCCACATGGATTCGTCCTTTAGCCCACCAAAAGCACCGTGCACAGGGATATTGCATCGTTTTGTCTTGTGAGTTGCAGAGTGGGATCTCCATGAATCCAGTTTGTTGTCCATACTTCACAAATGCTCAACTGGATCATCTAGGAAGTTTGAAAACTGGGTCACTGGCTTAGTTGTGTTGAACTGCTTTGAGACGTTTCTGTGGTATGATGTGGAGTCAGAGATGATCGGTGTTATTCACTCGTCTGTGGTTTTAATGCTGTACTGTAGCTGATTGATGTGTGTGTCCTCTAGTCACCATTCACATCAGGTATGCTCAGTAATTTTGAAAATTAATAAATGCCTTCCTTTTTCTTGCTAGATCATCTTGAACTCCATGCACAAGTACCAGCCCAGGCTACACATAGTCAAAGCTGATGAGAACAACGCCTTTGGATCGAAGAACACTGCTTACTGCACCCATGTCTTTCACGAGACAGCCTTCATCTCCGTAACCTCTTATCAAAACCACAAGGTATGTCTCCAATGTATGCTGTAATAATTAGCATTTGGTTTAGAATAGTCTTAAGTGCTCAGAGGGTATTAAGTGTTTTATCTAAATGTGAGGAAAAGCACCATAACCCTGACCATATAAAGCAGAAATCAAACAAAAAACAACCATAACCATGCAACTTCATGCTTTTAGTTTCTATCTCAGTGGGACTTCCTGGTTAAATAAAGGTAATAAAGGTAATACTAATACTAATAATAATAAAGGTAATACTAATAATAAATAATTAAAGCTGTTTTCATGCTTCCTCCTATTTTTAGATCTCTCCCCAAATCTTGTTCAGGCAACTTCCGGTTTCTCTGTGGAGATAAAATTGGTTAACACACCAAATGACTTCTGTGACAAATTCAATTCAATTTTATTTATATAGCGCCAGATCACAACAAAAGTCGCCTCAAGGCGCTTCATAGATACAGAGAAAAACCCAACAATCATCTTGTTGTTCCTAGAGTATTTAAAAGTAGAATGGGAGGCAGAGCCTTCAGTTTTCAGGCCCCTCTTCTGTGGAACCAGCTTCCAGTTTGGATTCAGGAGACAGACACTATCTCTACTTTTAAGATTAGGCTTAAAACCTTCCTTTTTGCTAAAGCATATAGTTAGGGCTGGACCAGGTGACCCTGAATCCTCCCTTAGTTATGCTGCAATAGATGTAGGCTGCCGGGGGATTCTCATGATGCTTTGAGTTTTTCCTTTCCAGTCACCTTTCTCACTCACTATGTATTAACAGACCTCTCTGTATTGAATCGTATCTGTTATTAATTATCTATGAAAAGGGAGTTTTTCCTTCCCACTGTCGCCAAAGTGCTTGCTCATAGGGGGTCATATGATTGTTGGGCTTTTCTCTGTATCTATGAAGCGCCTTGAGGCGACATTTGTTGTGATTTGGCGCTATATAAATAAAATTGAATTGAATTGAATTGAATATGACCCCCTATAAGCAGCACTTTGGCGACACTGGAAAGGAAAAACTCCCTTTTAACAGGAAGAAACCTCCAGCAGAACCAGGCTCAGGGAGGGGCGGGGCCATCTGCTGTGATTGGTTGGGGTGAGAGAAGGAAGACAGGATAAAGACATGCTGTGGAAGAGAGACAGAGATTAATAACAGATATGATTCAATACAGAGAGGTCTGTTAATACATAGTGAGTGAGAAAGGTGAGAAACAAACAAACTGAGCTGACTTTCATGTCGAAGGTCTTCACTGCTGTTCTCTTTCTGAAACCATAAGAGCAAACATCAAGAGTCTCAATGCAGTACATCAGCAGGACCACCAGCCTTAACTGTAGCACATGTTCACTGTACATTGGTGCAAGTGGTCAGAACAGGATTCCCGGGAAGTGATTTACAAGAGGAAGGAAGTATGGAAGTACTGCAGAAGCACTAGGAATAACCTTGACATGAACAGTGACTGAATTTTCCATTTATCAGCTGTATTTAGATAACACCAAATCACCACAGACATTTATGTTGGAAGGCAAAGAACAACAATACGACAGAGATAACCCCGACAATTATCAACCTCCTTTAAGCAAGCACTTTGGTCATTTTTAGTTCAGACATGTAAACAATATACAGGTACACTTAGAAAGGAAATAAGAGAGAAATAAAATACCATACAAAAAAATCAATACATCTCAATATAGCTGCCGTTCTGATTAATTTACATGCTGAAAGGGAAGAAGAAGTAAACACTTATTTAATCCCACCCCTTTGCCATAAATGATCAGTTAATATTTAGTCAGCTTCCTTACTGATATAATTTAATATATAATATAATAATTAAAAATAGTGAACAGATTTCTGGTATACTATATACTATAATATCACATCATGATTTTTTTTTTTTTAAACAGAGACATTCACTTAATTTCAATATTTTCCTTTTCTTTATAGTTTGAGGAGATCATATTTTTAAAACTCTTTTGGTGACAGTGAGAAGAGCAGGACGAAGGAAGGAGTCGTCTGTAAAATCAGACTGGGGGAGGGGGTGGGGTCGGTTGGGGTAGATGGAAGCAAGAGAGAAAAAATAATACACTGTGGAAGAGAGCCAGAGATGAATAATAGCTAATCATTTAATCCAAAGTGAATGAAAAAGACTCAGTCCATCGTTGGGAACTCCCAACAGCCTAGACCTATCCGTGGGGACACGCCCACCTGGAGGTCAAAACAGCACTGCCATCCAGCTTTCCCCTGAACTTCTTTGAGTTTAATTTAGCCAAAATGCCAGATAGTTGCTGTGCTAAGCAATGTTTGTTTACAGCTACAGTACCAGAGGGGTGTAGAGTATGGCACCAAGGTGTGAACACACCTACCTGCCTCCTATTCTACATTCTAAATGCACCAGCAACCACGAGTAAATCAGCAGTCTGAGAGTGCTCTGACTATTATAGTTATAAGATACTATGAGGTTTTTAAGATAAGACCTGATCATTCAAGACCTTATACGTGATGAGAATAATTTAGCCAATGAAGAGAAGCCAATATGGGAGAAATATGCTATCTCTGTCTAGTTTCTGTCACCAGGGCTGGACTGGGACAAAAAATCAGCCCGGGCATTTTGACTAGTGACCGGCCCCCCAGGTATTATAGGAAAAGCCATAAAGCCTTTATAATAAACTTAAACTTACACCATCCTCCCTATTCTGGTATTCTAAACAGTACTTAGCAAAAATATAAAACAACCTATTACATATACCTCACTAATAGGGTCGCCAACTCCCAGCAAAAAAAGAAAAGAAAGAAAAATAGGGAACCACTCCCCCACCCTCTGCCTCAAGATGCTTAATTGACAAAACAGATTTTAATTTAATGCACGTATAAAACAAATGCACAGACATCTATTATTTTTCTCCAGTAATTAAATAGATTCAACATCTTTCTTCAGCAACATTGCAGACAGCACAGATGGTACCTTAACAAAGGGAAGAATACTATAACTTACTAGGGTATACTAGACCTAATATTTACTGAATACAATAATGGATTTCTATACATTTTTACTTCAGATGAAAACTTTGGTTGTAAGATTCAGATAATTATTTATTAAAAGTGAGACATTTTAAATGAGAATAAGAAAGAAAAGTATATCTTTGTGCCCACCTCTCCCTGTTAATGCCCTACCTGCCCCCTGGCAACACTTTGCTAGACCCGCCCCTGCACAGTTACCAACTGTCAGCTACATAAAAAAGGATCCTGGTGTTATTTGTCTCTCAGAAACAGTTCATAACTTCAACTCATTCATGTCACCTAAAAGGTAAACCTGTTTCTCCATCACCTGTTCAGCTCTGATGATTCAGTAAGGACATCTCCTGGTTTCATCTTCATGTTTCCCTCTCACCAGATAACCAAACCGATATCATGACCAGCAGCTTTACAGCTGTGGCTCCAGCAAACATCAGCTGATACTAGAAAGTAATATTAAATAAATAACAACAGCTGATCAAGCTTAAACGTGCTGCTGTTGTTTAGCGCGAGATCCGCTGGTTTCCTCTTTCTGGCGCAGAGAAAAAAGCAGATCAACTTTCTAGCTGAAGTAGTACGGGACAAATCGCGTTCCTTTTCAGCTCAACTTTAAAATTTGACCTCGTCGGCTGTAATTGTCCAACCCAGAGTCGACCATGACCAACTGGCCAATCCACCACCGTTCATTTATACTGTTAAAAAAAATAAAAGAAATAAAACCCCATCGGCCCATAAAAATGAAAAATCACAAGCGGCCCACCGGGCAAATGCCCAGTATGCCCGATGGCCAGTCCAGCCCTGCCTGTCACCACTCTAGCTTCAGCATTTTGCTTTTCAGGGAGTTTTTAAGACAAATTGATTAGAATTATTAATCATTTTATCAATTAATTAATTCTAATTAAAGTATGAAGACATAATGTGAAGTCTTATTGCTTTTAAAGGGTAGAGTCAGACCGTTTTGGTCAGAGCTCACAGTTGTAGACTGATGAAATGGAAATGTAACTATAAAAGCTCTTGCCCAGTATCAGCAGGGACTTTTTCAGAATAACAGCTTTATTAAGGTCTCATTTTCCTAGATCACTCAGCTGAAAATAGAAAACAATCCATTTGCTAAAGGATTCCGAGGCAGTGAAGAAGGAGATCTGCGTGTCTCAAGACTTCAAGGGTATGTTTACAGAAAAAGGAACCAGGAAAGTAAAGCTGATCTCATAAATCCATTCAGGACACTATAACTGTCAGCGAGGGTATGTATACACGGCAAACTAAATATACTTCTACTCTATCACTTCTACTCACCTACAGGAAAGAGTATCCCGTGATTTCAAAGAGCATGGTTCGCCAAAGGCTCATTTCAACGCACAGTCACCTAGCGGGGAAACTTGGAGCAGGAGTTCTCGCGGGGCATCCTCAAGTACTGTCCTCTTACCAGTATGATACTGGGGTTCCTTTGTCTAACCCGGACTCCCAAGATCCCATTTCTACTCACTTCCCACAAAGCAGAGATCCCAATCTTCTTTATCACTGCTTCAAACACAGAGGTATGTTCTGCTGATGAGTGTGCAACATCACATTGGCTGCAATTGCCATTAACTGCAGTTTTCTTTGTAACAACATTGCAGATAACGGGCGACACTTGGAGCTCGGATGTAAACGGTCATACCTGGAGACATCAACCGCAGTCTCAGATGAGCACTACTTTCGGTCGCCTCCTTCTTACGAATCACCCTTACTCTCTCATCCATATCGCACTGAGGCAATCGCTTCTAGAGAGGCGTGTATGTATGGCGGTATGGAAACAGAGTCTGGATCCGGGGCGGCAGACGCAGATGACCTAACCAACTCTCCTTCAATTAATTGTAATATGTGGGCTACAGTGCAGCCGTACCCTCGCTACGGCATGGAAGGCGTACCCTACCAGCCTTTTACTGCTCACTTCACCAACTCAGCCACGGTCGCGCCCGTGGTGCCACACCCGGCATCATCAGTGGTGTCGCGACCACAAGCTGACTTGGGCGTCTACAACTCGGCCGCAGTCCAGCGAGGTCTGCCTGTGATACCGCCTTCAACCTCTTCTTCATCAAGCTCTCCGTCTTTCCCGGGATCCAGAGATAGTTCAGGTCATCCACATCTGTACCACAGGAAACCAGGATCGCCACTCCTACCTCACCGAGATTTCTCCAGCTATTCAGCACAGGGTACAATATCCATCCGGGAGCCGGCTTATCAGTACCAAGTTGGGCTGAGTAGCACAGGGAGTAACTGGACCGACAGCTAATGTCGGTCACTGGAGACATCAGTTTTCTCATATGAAGGTTTCCAGAATCCCACTGTGGGGCGTCAGTGCCAAGCAATGCTAATGAACTACAGTCATGTTGCAGGCAAACTGAAAACCTTTACACCCACGTGTTCATACTGAAACAATATTCCATCCAATGCTGTAGGTGGCAAACAGTGACAGACCTGCTCTTTACTTAGTCAGATGTGCTATAAGCCA
The DNA here is from genome assembly GCF_963576455.1 of Neolamprologus multifasciatus. Taxonomy (NCBI): domain Eukaryota; kingdom Metazoa; phylum Chordata; class Actinopteri; order Cichliformes; family Cichlidae; genus Neolamprologus; species Neolamprologus multifasciatus. The sequence goes on along the minus strand of NC_140452.1, from coordinate 37,442,225 downwards.
GTGATCAGGGGGAGTGGGGCGGTTCGGTCACACTGAAATGCAAATCATTGGTTTGAATGACGCTAGAGGTATGTCAGAGGCATCGCTACGGGTACAAAAAGTGTTACGGTTGTCAGTGTCTTGTCCTATCAAGGTAGCATTAGCAGAAAAACACTTAGCAGGAGGACAAAGAAAATTAAATAAACAGAAGTTAACAGCTGCCCTGTTTAGTCTGAGACTAAACACGACACGAGTGCTTTTCAGTCCCAAAATAAAGAACGGTCGCTGGTAATTCCTTTTTTAAAATTAATGTCAATAAAATGCATAAAAAGACCCCAAAAACAATCTGGTCTTGTCCCAAATCTGTCTTTTTAATGACGTCTGTGGCATGTCTTTGTGTATACCACGAGCCAATCAAATGCTAGATAGACAGAAGTACATATTGTAGCACAACTTCAAGTGTGTGACCTCGATCAGAGTCAACGTTGTGCTGTCGTCTCAAGTCCACCTCTGGCTTTTTGCTTCATCGTGGATAATTCAGTGTGTTGAACACTTGAACTACACCAACATACACTTTGTTCTCATTTTGACAAACAGTCCATTCCATGTTGGGTGACGGTGAGTCGATCGGTATTTTTTATAGCAGCAGATTGGTGTACATGGGATTGGCTCACCAAAAGAAATGACAATGGGCAATTTTATTCTTTAGTTTTGACTTTTAATTATGCACATGTGCCAAAAATAGAGTTGTTACACTTTTATCTGCAGAGTAAGAATGCATTAAACCCAGTGTAAAATAAGACTGATCAAAATATAAGGAAGATAAATCCAAGTTCACGTCGTAAACTCATGTGCACTGGCATTAGAAAGCTAGCAAGACAGTCTTTCCCCATGTTGTTGTACATACATAAATGAAGTGAAAGGTACCACAATCCACCATGATGGCAATGGTAATATGTAAGTTTCTACAGCTTGTTTGTCGTGTGATACTGGCACTTATGTTGCGAGTATAAGATTCAGCCACGGCGCTGTGGTGGGTCATCAACGTCTGGCTCCAAAGTGAAGACTCGAAATCACACAGAACAGCAAAGAGTGCTCAGGAGGAACCAGATGGGAGCTTAAAGAGCTGTTGTTAAGCCAGCACGAGTACTAGAAAAGACAGCGTCTCGCCAGTCCGACTCCCAGATTACTTACTAGGAAAAAAATCCCTGCACAACATAAAACAGCCTGAGCGGACAAGGAAGAGGACGTCCTCAGTAGAACTGCATTCAGTAAAAATCGGAACTTGTATTGCCAACGAAAGCTTATTTGTACGAAATGATGTAGGTTATACATTTGTACATTGTCCTTTTATTTCATGTACATTCAATATAACATTTTTGATTATTTGGACATTTTTGCACATGTGATAAATAAACATTTTCATGAATCTAACTGTCTGACATAATTAATTAAAGACACTAAATGACATAAATTTCAGTTTCAAATTTTAGCAATTACAATTTCTTTATTATTATGAGGAAAAATGTTCAGAATTTATATTTAAAGCTATTAAAAGCTGATGATAAATAATGCCAAGTCCCATAAATAGCATTCCAGATGATTTTGCTGCCTAACGACAGTTTACGGTCTATGACGATGAGCCAACCTCAATCAAAATTTCACGGAGCAAATATTTGACATTTGAAAAATGTTGGCGTTGGGCATAATTTATTATGTTGGTTGTGGTTTGACTGATGCAGAGTGTCCAAGTTTTACTGTTATTGGCCTTTTTCACTCCTCACATGCAAACATGCAGAGCTCAACCTTTAAATACTCATTCTGCTCAACATCATTGAGATTTTCAAAGAGACATTAAATCAAAGTAGTTTGATAATCTTGGTTGCAATTTAGAGATTTTGATGTTGCAAAAAAACCCTTTCACAATATGCACTATAATCTATGGCTGCGGTGTAACATGTCAAGCTTGGTGTTTAAGTGAAACCCTCCTCTGTACACAAGCTTGTTGCTAAAAGGCTTTTGAGCAGCTTCAGCTTGATTTAATTTTAATTTTAACCTTTTGGGCCAGAAAATTCTCACTGGTTTGACACTGAACACCACTGATTTATAAAACCACTACTTGACACTTGCAGCATTGTCTAACCGAAACCAAAATATGTACTTATAGTACAAGTGTCCACTTGGGTAACAATCAGTAAATGTCAAAGTGTCCTGCAATCAAAAGTCAATCTGTTGAAAGGAATGTAGAGACAGCAGGCTGCGTGTATCAGCGTGGAGGGCACTGCTTTGCCTCACATGCAGCTCTCGTTAGATCATGAGTTATGCTGATGGCCAGGTCCTGGTTCTTGTCAGCACCTCTTTCTCGATCTCTTTCTCAGCTGCTGATGTAGTTCACATGAAGGATGTTCTCATCATAGAGCGCTCACACTCCAATCAACAAATCATCAGCCAGCTATCTTGAAATGTTGAGCTGTAAGTTGTCTGATAACAGTAATCCGACATTCCTTTAGCTGTCAGAGCAAACTTTCCTTCAGCCAGGGTGCTCCCAGAGGGCCGTACCAGTGTTTTTACTAATTGTGACTGCTATAGATTATGTATGCACTTTGCTTTATCTGTTTGCAGCACAGCTTCAGATTTTCAGTTGTATTTGATGCTTATTCATCTGTTATTTTCATAAGTATTGGTGAAATATAATTATGCAGTCCCATATGGAAAAGATATAAATCTTATAAAGTTTGTATCTGTCTTGTGTAGGGATGGGTACCGGTATCCGGTGCCATCATGGCACCGGTTCTGACATAAACGGTAGTAACCAGACCGAAAAGCAGCGCGCATTTCGGTGCTTTATTTCGGTGCTTTTTTTTCCTGAGCTGTGATACACTTTCTTCTTCCTTACATTTCTATTGGCGGTTGGCAAACAACTGAAAGGTGCATTACCGCCACCAACTGGTATGGAATGATACACTTTAGATTCTAGCCAATCATTTTACGTTTCGAGGATAGTAGGCGGGTCCAGGTACGTACGTTCTTTTAGAGCAGAGCTACAGATTAAAAATGCCCAAGGCGAAGCGGTCAAAAGTCTGGCTGTACTTCACAGCAAAAGATGCAAACTCAGCAGCCTGCAACAAGTGCTTTAAGCTGATACTGTCAAAGGAGGTCACACTTTAAATCCGATGAACCTAGCCCTGCCAGTGTAGCAGAAATGATGATGGCAGCAGCAGCCGTTCTTCTCTGCGTGAGTAGCTTAATGTTGTTCGTGTGTAATTTACGTTGAGTAAGCTAACCACGTTATTAAATTAATGCATGTAAGGTGAACTAGCAAACACCATCATAGCTACATGCGGCTGTCTTCTTGTTTGATGTCAGATACTCCCTTCACCCTGGCCAAAAAGGCTAAAATGACCGAAGAAAAAGTGGAAAACAGCTAAACATGAGAGGTTTTTGGACAAAGTTTGTGTTTTTTCCATTGTTTAAGCTGCTTCCAGCCCAGAGTGATACCATATATGCCGTATACCTGCAGAAAAGACTAACATTGTTATCTTTTTACAAAAAAACAGCTGAACATGAGAGGTTTTTGGACCAATTTTGTGTTCTCCATTCTTTAAGCACCGGTTTGGGCACCGTTTAAGCACCGGCACCGTTTCAAAAGTACCGGTTTGGCACCGGTATCGGATAAAACCTAAACGATACCCATCCCTAGTCTTGTGTGAAACTTGTATGAAAAGCATACAAGAGTGAAAACACATTTAAGATCCCTTGAAAAATTATATAATGAAACTTGTATGTTTTGGATACTTACTAAAACAATTAGGGATGCAACGATACCAATTTTTTCAAACCGATACGATACCGATACTTGGATCTGAGTACTTGCCGATACAGAGTACAAAAAACGATACTTCTGCCACACACACACACACAAATACAATTAATTGGAAGACAGGTTTTATTAATTTCCCTGTCGATAAAAAATAAAATCTTAATAAAAGTGACCACCAAAAAATTTCAAGTGAAAAATAAGCACTTCTGTTAAATTATTGCAGAGTCTCCACATTGTAATTTAACAAAATATCACTGAACTATTGGCACTGTCTCGAGCTTTCAGAATAATAAATAAACACTTCTGTTTGGAATAAAATAAATACAAATTAGGTTTGTGAATAAAATAAACTTTTAAATTATTGCAGAGTGTCCATATTGTAAACAAACAAACAAAATAATTATTATTAAATAAATAATAAATAAAATAATAATTGGTCCCCTAGTGGCCAATCTAAAAAACTACAACAGAAATGACAAGCCACCCTCTGATTAATGAAATAAGTTGGTATCGGTTCATGGTATCGGTTAACTTTTACGAGTATGAGTACACACACATTTTACAGTATCGGCCCCGATACCCGATACCAGTATCGGTATCGGTGCATCCCTAAAAAACAATATATGAAAGTAATGAGAAAGTGGCCACTTTCATGAGTAAATCATACATGTTTTTACTATTTCTTTTCTATATGGGGTTTTTCCCATTGAAGGAAGTAGACAAAACAATTCTAGTCTTGACTGACTTGAGCTTCCATAACGTTGAGCAGAAGCAATAGTTAATGACTGTATCTCGGCCTACAAACCCTTAAAGTCAATTACATTTAACAAAAACAACAAAGCGATGGAGGGTCACACCAAAGATCAGTGACTCCACTTAATAGTTTTTTAGTAGAGGCTTTAATAGTGCATTTCAGGGCAGGACAGGCATATTGAAATTTATGTTATCTGTTTCCACATAAAACCTTAGTCAATCTCATTATAAAGAAGCCACGTTTAAGCCCCTTATGGAGCAGAAGTTAACTAAGCCCAGTATGTATCTCCAGCCAGAGAAGCTGGGACTTGCAGTCCATCTGGAAATCATTGAGGGGAGATCCGCTCCCCTCTCCCCTACGTCGCACTGCCCTTCTCTACTGTCGTCCCATAATCCCATCTAACAGCCGCCTGGGCTTGGCTGGCCCGTCCAGCACACTGATGGGCTTAGCTTGGCCCTCTTGTAAAAAAGGAAAGGCTTGGTTTTTCGGCAAGCCCCTCCAAAAAGACACTTTAAATATCTAAGGGGGATTTAATATCAAGTCCATTAGGGGTTTTCTGGGGCCCTGTAAATAGTCAATTAGTGGATAATTCTGATTCGATCCACATGCAGAGAGATCTGCCATGCAAAGAATAGAGCCAGTCCAGGGGTTTTCTCATTTAGCTTCCTACCAGATTACCATTCGTGCGTCACAAGCACAGGGTGACACTGTGCATTAGCTGAGTGCAGGATAATGAACATGCTAAGGTGTTTTAAGTTGTCTTTGTTTTACTCCTTCATAAAAATGATTAATCACATACAGGAGGCCAGAAGAGCACAACGCTTACACACGGATTAGCCACAGTGGGCAATGCTCAGAAGAGTGGGAGGTTTGAGGACTGGGCCAAAAGGACACAGGCTAGGTTCAAAGCTCTGGTAGGAGGACATTAAACTGTTTGTGTCCCTTGATCAAACATGCAGCTGGTTGGCAGCGATATAAACCAAAGCTAAATCTCCTGTATAAAACAAGATTCCAGCATTTCAAAGTGGCTTCGGATAAAAGCGTCTGTAAAAACTAATTATCATTAACATAAATTCTGGGATTAGACACGTAGACAGCATTATTTACTTTTTACACCGGACAAAAACATTTCGCATCGGAAACTCACGTTCTTTAGAAATGACGTACAAAGTAGTCCAGGACATGTTGTGTTTGAGCTTTCGGTACTTTTAAAGCAACTGAAATGTGAAACAAAACAAGAATTACTATCACAGTGCATGCCAAGCTAAGGCATGCAGATAATGTGTACTTTTGTGGCGTAATACAAATGAAACACTGCAGATTGCAACACAATGAAGGCCAGGCGGAATATCCTCCAAGTGCAGTCATAAATTAGCAAAGGTTTGGAGCAACAGTGCTCTCTAAATGTTCGTCGACCTCTTGTGAATAAGTCTAAGGACTCAACATGAAGCAAACTGAGAATACTTACTGACCATGTTCAAAGAAATGCTCAAACAAAAGCATTTTAAAAGAAAAAGCACAGATGGACTTGCTGCTGACAGAAAATGAGCGGATTTTTTGGCAAGAAGGGCAAGTGTGGACCTGACATGTATGGGAACAGCCATTATACATTTTTTATAAATAATTTTGAGGGTTAACATTAATAAAAAGTTGTACTGGCTCAATTTAGAGTAAAATATTATTCTTTATGTTATTTAATAGAAAGAAAGGAAACTGTACCCACAACTGTATGTAATTAAATCTTCCTGCAAAACGATGCAGAATTTAGATTTAATCCATTAAAAATACATAAGAGCAGATTTGTGGTTTGTCCAAGCCGCCATGTTCCCCCGACTCAATCTGAATACACAAGCACATCTGCCTTCCAACTGACACAGGCTGCACACTGGCCACGTATGCAGAGGTTGGGAAATTTGAAACTCATGCCTGCACCTTCAGATTAAAGATACGAACATGTATGTTTCATTCTCTGAGAGCGGATCCCTTTCATCAAAGAAGCACAAATGCAAAGGAAAGAGACAACGCCACCAGCATCATATAATCCTCTTCCTTCTTGTGTCAGGTACATCTCCTGAACTGAAGTCAGGGCTCTGGCACATGAAAATGTGTTCTTTTTGTCAACAGACTAGACATGCAACCCTCCCATCTCCAGACAACTGACAAAAGACAGCTAAACAACAAGACCTCGTTATAAGCCAACATTATGCTAGCTGACGTTATGTTTGAGTGGCCTAAAAATCACGATTATATTATTACATTCTCACTTTGTATGACCGTTTATTCATTAAGAACTGGAGAGTCCAATGCTAGATTCATTACACTAACACTGGCTAACACTAGATAACAGCCGCTAACAGCAGCTAACAGCAGCTAACAGAGGCTAACAGAGGCTAACAGAGGCTAACGCGCACAGTTCCTCAACAACTCACCGCCTTCTCTCTGTTGGAAGCTTCATTGACTCCTTCCACAAAGGGTTTCTCTTCCGGAGTAAATAAAGTTTGATGCTTCTCACCCAGCATCGAGGTAAACAGCAAACTGACAGCCTACACAGTTGGGTAAAACTGGTCAGTACATTCCTTTTATATGTAAGCTGGCTACCGTTTTTGAGGTGACTCTTAGGTAAAAGTATAAAATACTGCAAAATATTTAAATGACCGTGAATTGGTCTTATCCATTTTTCATTTTCTGATTAACAGCAAAGTGTTGATATTATTCAAATATGTTAAAATACAGTGAGTGCAAAATTTACTTTTTACAATTGTAGAAACATGCAAGCCGGTCACGGGCGTTATGCGGTGCAGTCTAAATGTAACATGCTTCATCTCTCTTAGCTGGCTAAAACTTTTAACAGCCTAGCTAGGTTTGTGCAGTTCAGGTGGGAGGAGTAAGAAACTGAGACTGCAATTAATGCAAACTAAGGACTTAGCAGTAAAAATATTATACATTGCTTTACACTTTTATACACTTTATATAGTCTAGACCATGAATTTCGGGGTGGTCTACAGTTCGCTGTAAGGCAGCTACGATGAGTCGGCAACTACTGAGACCATGGTTCCGTTTGACCAATAATTGTAAAGTATTATTTCTAATTATTGGTCAAACAGAGCAAGAGGCTGACAGGTAACTTGATGTGCCATCAGTAGTAATGACATTTTACTTAGTTTTGAGTTTTGTGTAGTAAACAGAAGGGCCAAAATGAGTTTCTCCCTGGTTCCTGGATCACACTTAGAGATTGGGTAAGAAGTTCTGATATTTGGAATGGAACATGTACCACCGCACCTTTGTGTGTGTTCATAGTATTTTAAAGGTCTTAACATTAAACTTACCATTGGTTTCCCAGTCATAATACGAGTGCATATTCCTTTAGCATCAATGTTTCCCAGCTCCTCAATATTCTTACTATTTGTTTTTGTTCTCCAGCATGTGTATCTACCTTAGGTTTAGTTTTTAGCATGACTTTGTTTGGTTTTTACAGATTCTAAAGTGGCTACAATATCTTCTCTGTTGTTTGTTCCAACATTCAGGTATAAAATTAAGTTCTGGTTTTTGTGGTTTTTACAAATATCCTGTTAGTCTGCTTCCAAAATTGAAAAAATGAGTAGGCAGAATTAAAAAAACAAATAAAAAATTTAAACACGCTTCCTTCTGCCCGATCTGATTTCTGATCTCATTTGGAAACACGGTGCTAAAATGCTGAATCCTGATAAAAAATCTTCTTGAAAGTCTTTAGATTGGTAATAAAGACAGCTAAACCATGAGCATGCCTAGATCTCCATTAAGACTTAATCTTTGGATCCCTAATAATGCCTTTTAATTAAGTCAACCCTCTTTCACCTCTAGTTGGAGCATATCTCATGCCTGACTTTCTAGGAAGGCATCCTGACAATGGAAAAACCTTTCCAACCCAACCAGATGCACTGCAGATTACCAGGTCAATTTAAAGTGCATGAAGGTGGCAGAGGAAACTTTCTTATTCTTACTTCTGCTTTTCTGCTTGCAAAACAGTATAACTGTTAACAAGGGAGAGAAAAACGACACACAAATTGCCAGTTGTCCCTGCTCGTCTCTTGGGAAGACACACAATGTACAAACAGATTATGGAGGCATGTGGAATTGCAAGACAGTGGTATCCAATGAGGCAACAACCCCTGGTGGCAGTGCTCCTCTTGGAGCACCTATACCCTCTACTGGATGAAATGTGTTATCTCAAATAGGGAGGAATTTCAGGCCATTCAAACATTTGAATTGGAGTGTGACATTTTTCTTTAAGAGACTAACCGAGTGCTAGAGAGCAAGTGGAATTCATTTCATAAGGTATTTTTAAACATGATTTATTCCTTTCAAATGATGTATTCACACAAAATAAAAGTATATTATATTCTTTGCCGACTGCCCCAAATGCATACCAACACACTGCATTCCTGAATGGACGAGCAGGTCACAAACAAGGTTCGTGTTTGAGTGTTCAAAGGATATGCTTCTTTTTTTCTGTCACGTCACATTTTGGGAACAACACGACTCTTTTATGTGATCATCTTAATAAACACAACTGCTTTAGAAAACATTGTGTCTTTATAATTTTGTGCAGTTTTGAAAACTCTGTCACCACCTCCATGCACTTATATCTTATGTGCAATGCGTCATTTTCATAGGGCACAGAGGTCACGCCCATGCCACTAAGATGATTGTCCTCCATTCAGTCTGTAATCACAATACTCAGAAGCTCCTTAGTGCTTCATGTTTAGCTGCCAGCCTGGTCCGGATCAAGTATTTACTTTGATAAGTACGGTTTACCGGGGATAGCATGCGTCTCAGGTTAGCCAAGGGAGGAGCAATCCTCCTGAAGGTGATTAAGTACCTAAAGAAAGGCTGGTTGACAGGAATAAGACACTAAGTTCGTCATTTTGCACGCTCTTACATAGGTGGAGCTCACGACTGGGTCAAAAAAGCACAGCAGCTATTGTTTCCTCAGTTGAACAATGGAACATCTTGTAGTTTGAAAGGATTTGTCTAAGTCTATTGACCTATAAATAAAGTTTCGTAGCTTTATCGGCCTTATATTTGTGAGAAGCAGCCTCTTTGATATTCTTCTTCTTCCTGGTTTACTTACTTTCGACACCGACTTGCTCCATCCAGACCTGACATTCTGATACAATATACCGTTCCTCCACCAGCTGATTAGACACATTCCCACAGACATCTCCTTGTCCAGCTGAATACAGAGGACACTTTTCTCTGGAGATTACACATCGTTTGCTCCACAAAAGAAATTGAGTTCGCCCCCCTGCCCCCCCATTAACCCCATATCGCTGTTAATCAGGGTCTTGAGATGTTTTATGCTTAATTCTTACCAACTGCACAAACTGGCTGAAAAGGAGTGTGTACATTAAAAATGAATGCATAACTTTTTGGCTAGTTGTGCACTGTAATAATAACCTCGACAATGCGGTGGCACGCCACTTTCCTGGAGCCACTGATGGGAAAAGCGTGCGATGCTCGAGCATTTTGGAACGCAACTCCATAACACAGTCACGCCGGCACACAACTGCACGTATTTTTGATAAGATTTTGTGTTCATCGTGTCAAAGGGTTATGCAATTTCCCAAACATGCTGTGACAGAAAGAAGGAAAGCCTACTCTCATTGGTCGAATACTCATTTGTATAGTTAAAACACTGTGAACTGTAGCCAGTCCTTTTAAAACAGCAGATTAACAGCAGACACCAGTTTATTGTCCAATCTTAATCAGATGAAAGAGCACTAAGTTGTCAAATAACTCGAAAGTATTTAATCCTGTAATTAATGTGCTTGCAGGTGCTTGTGTATGTAACATTTTGATTTCTTAATGACTTACCGACACACACAAAAATTGCTGTTAGGTTAGGCAACTGAAGGTGTAAAGTACAGGCCTTCCTGTTGTAGCACAGTCTTAGTAAATCTGGACACCAGGTGTCCTTACAGCAGGTGTCGGATTTTCAGCCAGCCTTTCCAGGACAGAGCCCTGTGTCCTGCAAAGTGAGCGCATAGTAAGAGGCCTAAGCACAGGTAAGAGAGGTAAACTTGGGGATTAAGGTCCTCAGCTCTGACTCCAAAGAGTCTTAGCAGGTGATTTGTGGCTCATCCCCTCTGGGCTTATGCTGGGACGATCTGACAAAGCTCGACCATCAAATCAGGTGTCTACTTAACGCAGTGCAGCCAGGTTGATGGTGGAGAATGCTCAAGAGTAGGTCACACATCCTGTTAGTATAGCTGTTTCAAAGGGTATTTAAAGGGTGATCCTATTATCCTGGATTGAAATCTGCATGTGTTCCAAAACAGGTCCAGGAAGGATTCTGACAGTGGTTGTTGGAACATTTACAGGACATATGCTTACATGCATCAAGGTCATCGTGTCGGAAGGAAAATGCAGTTCTTGGTCTGTGGGCGAGCAATGATCAGACGCTGCAAAAAGGTTAAACAAAACTGCAAAAATGCAATATTTGTGCACATTCAAAATTGCCACTGTGGCAATTTTGAATGTGCACAAATATTACACAGGGCAGCATAAACACCTTAAGTGAGATCAAGATTATATCACCTGGAGTGAAGGATTGTGATGTGCACCCAAAAATGTAGGAAGTCACAATAAGACTTGTGGTTTGGTCACTTCCAGTGAGACCGGGAAATATTGTTGTATGTTTTTTGTGTGTCCACAGGAAAAAAGTGAAAGAGCTGGACAGGAACGTGCAGTGGAAGAGCATGGGGTCATTAAAGAAAAGTATTAGCTCGAGCGTGAGTAGTCTCACTTGTGTAAACTGACGGCCTGCCTTTTATCAACTCAAGAGTTTGTTTAGAGTCCTGTCGTGTAGCCCTTGGCCTCTATCACGAAGTAGGCAAAACAAGCAGAGTGATTATCATCACCAAGGCCAGGAAGGGTGGACGGCAACATTGGAACTAATCACAGCCATCTCGCAGTCCTTTTTGCGTTGTGACCTAAACTCATTTGCACCTCCTCTCCGGCTGGCCCCAGAGCATCATGTCTGATGTGAGAGGACGACACCTCCCCTTCCGCCGCCTTCTTCCTGCCAGCCTCTCCTCGTCGAATGAACTCTAAACATGCGCAATTACAGTTTAGGATCTCTGTCCTCATCTTCAAAAGACATCTGCTCAGGCCACAAACGCACCGTCTCCTGAGCTTTGAGCCAAAGATGAAGCGTTTCGACTGCTTGAGCTTTTCCTGACACCGTGTGTCTCAGTCGTCCAAAACAAGGAGCTGTTACGTGAAGAAGTCACAGAGTGTAGAGGCCGCTATCTCTGATGGCTCAGATAGCAAACCTTGGCTCCGTGCTTTTGCTATCATGGACACTCATCTCACACAAACACACACAGCCCAAACAATGACTAGCAACATCTCTGATAGCACAAACAACATCCTGATATAATTACACAATCAGGAAATTAACAAGCCGGCGTGTCTGCTGCAGCAGAAGGATGGGCCCTGCGCTGTAGGCGAGAGAGAAACCGGAAGGCAGAGAGAAGGAGGGGTCAAACACCATTTTGATTGCAGAGTCCCTGAGGCCCAGGCCTCTCTGTGCATCCATACAGATAACTGTCTGCCTGGGCTGAGAGATGACGACGGGGATAACCACAACTATTTGCCGTGCTGCTGTGAAATCTTGCATGGATGCTCTTTGTCCCCAGAGGATGTTTCCAACCATTCTGGTGACCCCATGACATTTTCTTTAATTCCTAATCAGGCTGACATTTTTACTTGTATGGAGGAAAATGTCAGAATGATCTCCCAAGGCAGACACTGATATCCATGTTTAGTATTTTGTTTTTTAAATAGCCGTCCTCTAGTTTCTATCTTTTGGTTTATCGCTCATTTTTGGACACCCTGTGAGCACGTCATCTAATCAGCAGATTATGACTCTGAGATACTGATGTTCCAAAGAGAAACGGGCAGTTTTGTTACTTACTTCCAAATTCTCCACAATTGCAGGTGCAGTTTGGGCCACAAGGCCAGCCTGTAGCCAGAGGAAGCTGGGTGGACCCTTCTTTAACAAAGAAAAAAAAATGGTGTGGGATAAGTGAGCAATAAAAATAAAATAAAAATGGCCGCTCTGATTGAAAAGGAGCAGCCGAAGCTCATGTGGCAGCTGAAGTCCAAAGAGGCCCCAGCAGCAACTGCATTACAAACTGCAACTACTGCAGTCCTACTGTGTCAGATATATCATCAGTGTTATTTTAATATTAATAAGGATTGACATTATCAAGCAGCCAAATTAGCGTGTTGTTTGAGCATTCAACAACCGTTGTTACATTTGTGTAAAGCAATTATTGACCAAGTGCAGGAAAATTATTAGGACAGTGATCAATGACGGCGCATTTCTCAACGTCATCCAACACAAAGGCTGACTGCGAATTAATGAGTTCTCTCACGTTGCCTCTCCTTTCAAAGCTTATTTTTTTCCATTCACACTCGGCAACACTGAAAGGCCAAAACTGGAGAGAGCTTTAGCTAAGAGACAGCTGTCAAGCAGACTAAGAAAGCAAACACTATACTTTTATCCATGCTTATGGGTAAACATACACACACACAGACTGGCAGGCAAACATGTGCGCAAACACTATTGAAAAGGTGAGAGGTACAGCTCTCTCCGACACCCACGGGCGCTTCAGCCTGAGAATGTTTTCAAGGTTTAGGCTCCACTCCCTTGTTTGCTCTGCAGCTTACTCTCGTTGCACCTGCGTGCGTTTGTCTTGCTGTTGTATGTGTCAAAGTGTGCCCTCGCTAGGTGAGAGTGTAAGGGCCCCGTTTTTCTTCAGATGACACGTGTTTACTTTGTTTCTTACGTTTGGGTTGTATGCTGAGGAGCTGACACCTTTATGACATCATATTATCAATGTCTTCTGTCCAAAGCAGCAAGTTTAACGAAACAAATCTGTTTAGTCAGAGCAGGAAGTAGAACCTAAAGAATGTACTGGTTTTAATATTTCTTTTTTTGCAAACCTACAGTGAGCCGATGGCTCTCGAATGGACTCTGGCTTGGCACAAAACATGAATAAATAAACCTTAAGAAGCTTGGACACTCTTTGTTACCTGTGGAGCACTTTATGTTTCACAGTGTACTGAATTAACTCCTTCAACATAAAGACACTGGTTCAATTCAAATTTGCAAGAGCATTGTCTTAATGTGATTATTATTTGTTATTATTATAATACAAGCCCTGCAGCTGAGCCAGGTCTAAACTGACCCCGGTCAAGACAGCAAAAAAAGTAACACAGGGTAGATTGCAGTGTGTGTCTACGTGGGAAAAAAAAATACAAACTACTTGATTTGTATCCAGTAAGGATGCCCAATATAGCCTCAAAATTATGTCACAATATTTCAAGGAAATTTGCAATAACCATATTTCTAATAATCCAGAAAAAAAACAACATTTGATCATTTTGTCAAATCTATCAGAGCAGTGTTCCAACATCAATGAGTTAAATATAAGAAGTTAAAGTATAACATAACTCAGTGGTGTGCAGTGACTTTTACAGAAAGCCACTCTACCCGAAGCTCACAGCTGATCTCAGAGCAGTGAAAGCAGAGCCAGCGGCAGCTTGTCTACCACACTAATCTCCCATCAGTCTTCCGTCAGAGACAGGAGGGTTATCCGCTACGTGCATGCGGAAACAACCAGAAAAAGCTGCTGGCCTCTCAGCTTGACAAGCTCAAGTGATTGTTAATGCGAGACGGGCAGGCCTGTGACATTGAGTCACACTACAGTTTCCAAAGGGATCCAAGGCAAGCGCGTTTCCAGCTACAATAGCCAGTTATGGCCACAAGATGGCAGTAATCTAAGAAGAGACACAAACAGGTGAGAAGCTTAATGATCGAATACTGTCTGAGGCAAAGGAGAGAGGTCGCTTTCACGTTTGTATCTTTTAATTAATAATAATAACTTTATTTATAAAGCGCTTTCAAACAAAGTGCTGTACAACTAAAGGGATAAATAAAATAAAAGCGATACATAGCAATACAGGTAAGAGACACAATACAAGTTAAAAATAATAAAAATGTAAAAACTAAAAGCCATAGAATTAAGACATATAGGATAAGGTGAACAAATGTGTCTTCAACTTAGTTTTAAAAACCTCCACAGAGCAGCCTGCCGAATATCTTGTGGGAGGTTGTTCCACAGAAACGGGGCACGAAAAGAAAAAGCTCTCCAACTGTCTTTTTTCTGTCTTTAGGAACCTTTAGAAGGCCAGAGTCCTGAGATCGGAGAGCACAAGATGGAACATAAAGGTGTAAAAGGTCGGAGAGGTATGTAGGTGCCAATCCGTTTAAAGCCTTGTAGGTGAGCAGCAGGACCTTAAAATCTGCTCGAAGCTGACAAGGTAGCCAATGAAGGGATTTCAGAACAGGGGTAATGTGCTCAAATTTCCCAGTTCTTGTTAAAATGCGAGCAGCTGCATTTTGCACCATCTGTAGACCTCTATAACTTTTCTTTGGTAGCCCAGAAAGAAGAGCATTGCAATAATCAATGCGGGAAGACACAAATGCATGGATAAGAACCTCTGCAGTGTCGCTTGACAAAACTTCTCTGATTCTGGCTATGATCCTCAAATGATAAAAGGCGGTCTTTGTTATCTCTTTTACATGAGATTCAAAGGAGAGCACCATGTCGAACCACACGCCCAAGTTTTTTACCTTGTTCTTGCAATTTACGGCACTGTCATCAATTTTCAAGATGAAATTTTGGGACAAGTGCTGAAATTTGTGTGGCCCAATGACCATCAACTCTGTCTTATCAGTATTTAGGAGCAAGAAATTATCCGATAACCAGCCCTTAATTGCAGATAAACAACATTCTAGTTCAGCACAATTTCCAATGGTTAAAGGAACATAAAGCTGCAGGTCATCAGCGTAACAATGAAAGGTTACATTAAAAGAACGTAAAAGAACACCAAGAGGCAGCAGGTACATAGAAAACAGCAATGGTCCAAGTACGGAGCCCTGAGGGACCCCATGCCTCACTGCACAAATCTCAGAGAGATCATTTTTAAAACTAACAGTCTGAGACCTCCCAAGCAGGTAAGATCTCAGCCATGATAAAACATTTCCTGTAACTCCAATAAAATGTTCAAGCCTATCCAATAAAATGCAGTGATCCACAGTGTCAAACGCAGCTCTTAGATCCAGCAGTAATAAAACTGAAGTGCGATCATTGTCTGCATTTACCAGCAGATCATTTACCACTTTGACTAAAGCTGTTTCTGTGGAGTGATTTGGTCTAAAAGCAGAGTGAAATGGTTCAAACAGATTGCTTGTTGACAGATGCTCAGTGAGCTGCTTAAAAACCACTTTTTCAAAGATTTTAGATAAAAAAGACAGATGTGAGATGGGTCTATAGTTTGCGACCATGTCAACATCCAGTCCAGGCTTTTTCAAGATCGGCACTACCACAGCTGATTTAAAACATTCAGGAAAGACTCCAGTCGTCAATGAAGTATTTAAAAGAAACAGAATGTAGGGTCCTAATTAGGGCTGGGCGATATGGCCTAAAATTATAAAAGCATGTGCGGTAACGATATATATTGCGATATATTCTTTTCTTCTGTATAACGTATTTTCCACACTATAAGGCACACTTAAAATCCTTTAATTTTCTCAAAAACCGACAGTGCACCTTATGTATGAATTCTGGTTGTGCTTACTGACCTCGAACCAATTTTGGCTGCAGAAATCTGTTAAAAAATGTTTTAGTACAGCTTTGGTAAGCCGCACTGCTTGATGGATTGTCAGAGCATTACGGCTGCCGTAGTGAGGAGCTTCACGGAGTAATCTGGGTCCAAAACTCCGTCAGCTTCACGTCCCAAAGTAAAACAAACACTAAGAGTTAAAAACTGTCTAAATTATTTCATCTTTAATTAAATCATCAGCGTTGCTGCTTTATCGGGTGTAACAATTAAGTTTTACATCCATGCGTCCATGAAAACAGAATTTATTAAATTTAACAGGAAGTTAGCTCACTAGTTTCCACCTAAACATTTCATAGCATGTTCTGACTGAGAGATTTTTGAAACTAATTCAAACGTACAGCTCTGCTACCACTTCCAACATAAATGAAGACAGAAAACTAAACAGCGTTTGCAGGGTTACTGAAGTTGGACTACCTGGTATATAATGTTGTGCTACGTGATTGCTAGCGACACAGCTATGTTAGCATAACATTAGCACAGTGAAGCTGGAGGATGAACGCCAACTTTTTTCCACTCGATAAAAGTTAACATGAGGGATTCTGGTGGTCAGGGACAAATGCAATCGCATAGCAGGATGCTATACACAGGACAAACTTCAGTCAGGAGAACAACTGAGATTATTCATCCACAATACGAGGTTAGTTATTAATATACTGCAACAACATGGGAACAGAGCAGCTGTGATAGAATTCAACATTAATGAATCAATGTTACGGAAGTGGAGGAAGCGCAGTTTTCGGCTTTCCCCATATTTCAAAAGTGCTTCATCTCTTTGCTATGACTGTCGCCCGCCATAATTTGCAGATGATAATGGTTGTAGCCGCTGCGATGCTTTCGACCAAAACAGACGCAGCTTGATGACACCATCAACATGTGCTATCGCGATAGAGCAATATAGTCAAAATCTCTATCGTTGGCCAAATTTATATCGTTGATATCGTATATTGTTTATATCGCCCACCCCTGGTCCTAATATGGACCACAGTTCCTTTATAACCCAGGCTGGTAAAGGATCCAAAGAACAGGTTGTACATCGAGCTGCTTTTACAAGACAAAGAAATAACCTTTAAGTCACAGTTTATCAGCACCAACAGGCAAAGCAGCCAAGTAGTCTAATGAACAGCTTGAGAAGGGAGTAATATGATTTCTATCTCTGAAAAACGTAAGAAAGTCATGAGCTATCAAATTAGAACAGCAGAGAGTTGACTTACTCTGTGTTGAATAAGAGTTTTGAGTTATGTTTATGGCTCATGATGAGATTTGAGAAATAATTTGCTTTCGCTGTCGACATCGCTGATTGAAGAGAAGACAATGAGTCCTTCCAAGCCTGGAGAAATACTTCTACTCTGGAAGCTCTCCAGTGACAAGCAAGACATCCAGCTTATGAGTACCAAAGAAGTCCCGAAGAACATGAGTTTTATTTGTTACAGATCTTGCATTTAAGAGAGCTAATTTAACTCTCTGTCCATCCGTGGTAGCAGGAAGTATTTGTAGGTTGTTCATATTTGCTCCACCTCCCCTCGTATCCCGTCGGCATGGCGACCAATAAAGCAGCCTCGGGTGAGCGTGCTCCGATGACGAAACAGGAAGAAGGCAACGCTGTTTGAGGCCAAAATAAAGTCCTAAACAGCCAGGGTCACCGATGGTAAGAACCCGCCGCATCCAATTTCTGACCCGAACACGCTTCCCAGAGCGCGTGCTGCGCATTCGTCCACTTCTCCAGCGCTTCCATTTCGAAGGATTCCAGGGAGGATCACGGCGATGCGGTTCCCCCGGTACCGACGCCAGAGGCGGTGGGAGTCCTCCACATTGCTTGTTAACGCTGGGGAGCTTCAGTAGTGAGTCACGGATATTAAGCAGCGTCTGTCGCTCATATACCAACAGGGAGTGGGTTTTTAAAACTAGCAGGGACACCACTAAGAACATAAAACATAAACATTGCAGAACTGAGAGACGGCGTGCCATGACATCCGGCGCCATCTGTTTCTTGATTCGCCTCGTTTGTCCTGATGGAATATCACTGCGTCACTTTGTAACTCTTCAGCAGCCTGCACGATATTGTCCAACAGTAAAATTCCACAAAAACAACTGAAAGTAACTTCTGCACACTGTTTCAGTTGCTGTTGATACATTTATCAAATTACAATGTTTCAATCCGGTTGACCTTCATCAGGCAGCTGAGTTTAATGTAACAGCCTAAAGCTAATAGTGCAACGTGAGACAGAGTGCAGGAGTTACAGTTAATTGCTTTCATATAATTATAGAATTATATATATTGTCCTTTCTTGGACGTTGGTGAAGTAACACCTTTTTTACTGTATCAGTCATCTGAGACCGATGCTCTCAGTCTCAGACATGCCTGGGCATTTCTCATCATTGTGTGTGACAGCACTTGCTTTGCATTGCCAGTATTATTATGATTAGGGGTGCACATAAGGGGTCCGCAGGTGCGAATGCACTGTCAAAATAAAAGACATGCACCGGATAAGAAGTTGCAATGCACGTTTGCGTACATAAGTTTTTCTGGAGGAGGACAGACGTTTGTTTAGAACTCTTAAAGATGTCGAAGAAGCTCCTTTAAGCAATTACTTTGGTGTTCCTCCACCTCCAAAGAAATGTCAGAAGGAGTCCAAACCACAAAAGAAGCGCGTATTCTCGGAAAAGTGATTGCAGGAGGTGAGCTGGCTTCAAACAAATGATGAACGCACAGAGATGTGGTGCAGAATGTGCTGTGAAAATCCCACTCTAGCGGACAAAAACAGCCTTTTATATGGACGCAAACGCGCGCTGCAACTTCTTATCTGGTGCGCGTCTTTTATTTTGACAGCGCATGCGCTTATGTACACCCCTGTTTATGAGCACAGCCATAGTATCCAGAAGAACACAACGATAATAATAATTAACAAATATTAGTGAACATATTATCCAACAGCTAAGACAATGTTGAACCTTTCACGATTTTGAAGGACAAATAAAATGTTTGGGGACACTTTGTAAAGGTTTTGGATCCATACGAGGTCAGTCTAAACAGTTTTCTGATTCAAATCAAATTCATTATTTTGAATTTGAATTTTTTTGAATTTTTTGAATTACAGTATTTTGAAATAAAACTGCTGCTGTAACATGACTTTTAAGACCCATCCAGACTGAATTTAACATAATTTAACACTTTCAAGCTCAGTTGGTGTACCCGTGTCTGCTGCACTTAAATACTGTAGAGAAAATAGAAACCAGAACTCTACACACAATCTTAAATATGAATGTGAAGTGAAAGTATAAAACTGAACTACAGTAAGTTAAACCAACAAAAATAGGTCACAAAATGTACATTTTAATCATCAGTGAGGTTAAACTCCTAGACTTTACAACACAGGAGCTCTAAAAACTATAGGCTCTGTGAACTGGAATCAATACTAATACTAATAAACAGTGTGACTGAGTGTCTGTAGCAGCTGAAATTGTACAGCATTTCCCTGTGACGGTGCTTCGGTGCAGGTAAAGAGAATAAAATAAATCACGTACAGTGTCAAACTGTGCATGACTGCGAATCATCAGCAATCCCTTTGGTCATCCAAGCAAGCAGCCCCTGTGGCTAGAAAGCAAAAACCCAAGCAGAGCAGTCAGAAGTTACGAGTCTTAGTAAGGAGCTGTGCTGATGTCATCTGCGTTGGCATTTTTCAAAATAAACTCTTCGTGGCTTCTCTTCACCTAGTGGCACCCCAAGCAAAACACACCAGTCTGGCTGCAATCTATCTCCGCATGTTTATGTGGCAAGCTAAAGCAGTGCCATAACAGTGAATGGTTTCAGAACAACCCCAGGCTCACACGGAGCCATATCCTACAGATCGGCTGTGACCGGTTCTTTTCCCTGCTAGATGGTGTTTTGAATGGCTCATCCCCGAGGACGCCGCTGTTTGCTTAAGCCCAGAAATGCTCTGCTTGTTTCATTATAGATGGCGTCTCAGCCCGGGACCCTTGACCGCCTCATCGCTTTCTTTCGTCATTTTTTCTCGCCCCTAATTTCAGTAACATTAAAACTGTTTGGACAGACTGGCAAAACAAAAGTGACAAGATGAACTGAACAATGGTGGTGCCTTATCTTTCAGTAAGCCACTCACTTTAGGGAGCTTTATTGGGACAGCAAATGAGCAGAATTAGCTTAAGAAACAGATGTCTCTTTATTGCTGCTGACACAATAGACAACAGGGTAAAACCTGGCAACACAAGCCCAACGCTGAAGCCTTGGCGGCTACAGCTCTATTCACAACTTAATCAGGACGGCATCTTCAGGAAAAGTAGGGAAACAGTGCCCCTCTCTGTCCACACTGAGTTACACAAACAGGATACTCCTGTTCTCTGCAGGGCAGTGTGTCAAGGGCAATAAGGCTTAAAGACTCAAGCAGAAGGTGGGCAAAGGAAAAGACAGTATGTCTGTAACACCTTCATGTCACAGAAAAGGGATTATTAGGCTGGCCTGTGATCAGTATACACAGACGCACGCACACAAAAATACAGACTGCCCATTAACTATAGACGTAGCTATTAAAAACACACCAGGGGTGCGAGGGGCTTTGTCCCGCAAAACTGGGTCAAGATTGAAAATCACAAGAGGGCGGAATAAAGGAAACTGCATACAAATGAGTGGTGTGGGGGTGGGCTCTGACACCGTCACCTGCCTACCCTCTTTGCACATGGCTGAAATTTCACACAGCTGGGATGAGACTAGCTTAAACCTCCCTTTGTGTTTCTGTCAATAATCATGTTTGCACTCTCATGATCCTACGGCTTTAGCGCTGGTAAGTTATTTGCTGCTGCACCTCTACCACCTACATGACTGACTGATGTATGGCTTCTCCGGTGCACGAGGATCAACATAGCAGTTACTGACATGTTTTCTTTGCTTTGTTTCCTTTCATCTCTTCAGACTGCCCCCAGTTTTACAGAGTTTTGATCAAACAGTGTTTCAAAAAAAAACCTGAATAAAAAAAGCTTGGAAGTTCAAGTCAGGATCCTGAAAACACAGGCGCTTTGCTATTATAATCACATTAGGAAACCTGCTCTTGTTGTGTAAAATGAGAGAGACTTAACTGTGGGAACTGCTCAGTCTAGTTTTAGCATGTTAAACTACTTGTTGTTAAAATGGTGCTACAAAGACAAAACTGCATTCCTCATCAGTGAAAGCAACAACAGACACAGTGAAGGATGGTGCAGTGCTGACCAGCCATGATTCAAAAGGTATAACGATGTAATAATTAGGAAAAAGATATATTTCTATGACACCATGTTCAAGGTATAAATACAGTGTTAGGAGCAAGAATGCTCTATACAGAATTAGAACCAAACAGAAACTCTTGATCACTTATTGGCTAACTTGTAAATTACAAACCATTAGCCAATTAGCATATTATGGATAGATATCATATCAGAAATGTTTTCTACAGAATCTACAGAATGACAAAGACAGCTAATGCTAATGTCTTTCAGATAGAAGATAATAATGTAGCTTTATGGAGGCATCACACTGGCTTCATCTTCCTGACCTGGACGCTACATCCTAGTTTTACACTGTCTATGGTGAAGACGGAGAGTGAAGAGCTTGGATGAGCACTTTCCAGATAGCAAATTCATTTGCAAATATAGTGTGGCTCAAAAGAAAAACTACAAATATCTGCAGCATTTGGACCAAACAAGAATTCCTACCTGTGCTTACAATTTGATATGAAGTGTCTACCAGAATTATTGGACACTGTTATGTTTTGAAAACTGAAAATTCTACATATTTAACAAATAATAGCAGCAAAGGCTGGTAGAAGACTAATGTGTGACTATTATTAATTATTGGGTCTGTTTTCTTTTTGTACCCGGGTTGCTTCCCACAGTCTAATTGAAATTGTTTTAAAACGTAACTGCTTATTATGGCTGATGATACTTAAGATGGTTCTCAGGTAGGCTGTTCCAAGCATCATGGACAATTTGGCAAAGTTCTAGTGTGGATTTAGGCTATCTCAGTGTCTCATCATGTAATCCAAGAATGACTTAATGATACGGAGATCCATGCAAGCCGCACCATCTGTTGGTTGGATCCTGCTGTCTGACTCACTGTTCTTCTTGTGGCAGAAGATAGTGTTTATCAGCCTGGATGGATATTTCAGCTCAATGTTCCACTTTAAAACAAACTTGGGACTGATTAGACATCTGCTTGAGTTTACTGAGTTGTAGGTATTGGAAAGAATTTGAACATAGAAAGTGCCTTAAACCTTTGTGCAGCATGTAGAGAAACTGTGACGGAGTACAGGTCATCTAATAACAAAGCGTGTAAGTACAAGGTATATAGAGTAACAAAGACACTGATGAGAATCTCCTAATCCTTTTAAGTGAAAGACAAAGCTGAAGGAAGTGAGGCTGGAGGAAAGCCAAGTGACCTGGTGCAAGGCTGATCCAAGGCACTCTTCTTGTAGTTCATGTCGTGTGCCAGGAGGGGCAGGCTACTTCTGTAAGCTCTTTCAGCTCTTAACAGAAACCACAACTTGCAGTTTTTCTAAACTAGCATAGATCTGACCTTTATGAAAAGGTTCTGTCTTTGAAAGGGTTATGCATGTCTTTATCCTGTCTTCCTTCTCTCACCCCAACCAATCACAGCAGATGGCCCCGCCCCTCCCTGAGCCTGGTTCTGCCGGAGGTTTCTTCCTGTTAAAAGGGAGTTTTTCCTTCCCACTGTCGCCAAAGTGCTTGCTCATAGGGGGTCATATGATTGTTGGGTTTTTCTCTGTATCTATGAAGCGCCTTGAGGCGACTTTTGTTGTGATTTGGCGCTATATAAATAAAATCGAATTGAATTGAATTGAATTGAATTGAATTGAATTGAATTGAATTGAATTGAATTGAATTGAATTGAATTGAATTGAATTGAAAGGGTTAGTGGATGAAAACGACTTCTAACCAGAGTCTTTAAATCTTTTTGTAAATCTCTACTGGAGTCTTGTCTGCAGTAAGACAGTATAAAACTGTTTGCTTTATCAGCAACATGTAGTTTCAGAGACAAATAAGCTGAAATGGTAACCTGAATACTTTATAGGAAGTCGTTTTCTGATGGAATGAATCCAATCTCACCACTCTGAGTACAGCAAACAAAAAGAATCTAACACTAGACGGGCAATGACAGGAAGTTATTTAGAAAACCTTCAAACTGACTCACTTTGTAGCTTAAGGACAGGAAGAAACAAGCTAAAACGAGCGCGTTGAACAGGCAGTAGTATGCTCTTTATTGTGGCCTTCTAATATTTAAAAGCACTAGTAGGAGAGCGCTGTCTCACAACAGATCAAACTAAACTGCATTATCAGTCTTTTGGATTACACATGATTTTGAGCTGGCTCTGTCAGGTTGTTCTGTCTCTGCTACCTACGCTCTCACTTTTTAACTACCTACAGTCAATATTGACTCACACTGCAGTCAAAAACTCATTTTTGCTCATGAAGACTTCTGACACAGTAATACTGAACTGTTGCAGCCCTGATGGCAGCTAGTTGTTTCCTCAAAGACAAGAATAGGTGCAAGACCTTTCCAACTGTTTACAGCAGCAAAGAGCAACTAACATACTTCACCTATTTTGAGTTGAATGAAAGGTGTGTATAACTAGACATGTCATCATATGTTGTTTTTTAGCTCCAATCCCTTTTTCACTGAAGTGGTTAAGTTTAGAAAACCATTAGTGTTAATGACACAATTCAGCTGGACCCGACCAAAACAGTGACGAGACATCGCTGCACTGTAACGGTGGAGTGTTGTATGTGCTGTATGTCATCTGTCTTTAACCATGAATGAAAAACCTAAGACTTGACATTTACTTGATGAAGCTGCCTATCCTAGCTAGATACATGCTACCAAGCTAAGCTGCAGCTCGCTAGCTAACATGGGTAAAACTACAGGAAGCTGCTTTACTCTTACTATTGTTTATGGCTGCCTGAAATCAAAGTTAGCAGAAAATGAATCAACTAACATTTCCTGGTTCATTTTCTCAGAATGCATGCTTTTATTTGAAAGACCAGTGTGGTATTGGTATACCAATGACCTTTGACATTCCAGCAACTTATATGTGAAAGCCATATTGAGACCAAAATGAACATTGCAACAAAAATTGCAAAGAGCTGATAATACAGAACACAAAGCAAAAGAAAAAAAGATTTGGAATCCACACGTATCCGCTGATCGACAAAATCTGGAACAGTTATTGTGATCGTGCTCTTTGACCTAAGACAGATTTCTAGCATTTCAGCTGGTAAATGTGTCGCTTCGTGCACGACCAACTTTCCAACGTTGACTCTGTTTACACGTCACAAACAGTGCATTCATACAAATCTGTACCTAAACACAGTGTGAATGTTTTGTGCAAAACTTCTCTGAACATGTGTCATGTGCAAGTTATGAAGGCTGGGCTGTCTTAGAAAATGCAAACAATTCATTGCAGGAAAAAACCCTCGCAGGACATAGTGGGACCGTTGGTGGGAGCACGCCGGTGCTCATAATGCTATGGAAAGGAGCACTGAGAACATTTAAACTAGGCTGTGAGTGTTTACAACGGGTCTCTTAACAATAGGTCAACAGACATCTTGGAGTGGCAAAGACAGGCATGAATATTGATGCGCTTTAGCTGGCCACTCATGTTCTGAAACTAAGGGTTTAGTATTTGGTGCACAAGCATTTAGGGGACCAACAGCAGGAGCTCCAGGAGCAGAGGGAAACTGCAGTGTGTGATAGTTCTGTCACTATGTGCATACACATATATAATCTCTATTTGCAAGCATTTCATTCAACGTTAGACATTTTATTAGTCACAGGACTTCATAGTGACATATTTAATCAGGAAAATCGGAGGAGATATTTCTATATATTATTTCCATTCTGAAGATGATTTCAGTGGCATTTAAACAAATATTTGTCTCACACCACAACAGAGTGTGCAAAGCAGGGTAGAGCCGTGTCATTTCTCACAGGAAGTAGTCGTGTCCCTTCATTAAAATAGCAGAACAAACACGAGCACAAACACAACTGCTCACTTACTAAGCCATGCTTTCATTGTAGCACGCCGAATAAAAGGCTGTAGGTTTGCTGAGTGCATTTAGAGAAAGTTACCTACAAAGTCAGCCAGGAGGGCACTTCTACAAAGAGACGGGCTTTTGGAAACGAAGGGACAATGAATCAGACGACCAGCTTCAAGCGGCACCTGTTATGGAGCAGAAGGACCAGGGTGGAGGATTGGAAGGAACAAAGGCCGAGCATTATGCTGCCGTTGTAAAGAGCAGGTAAGCCTGTTTGCTTTAGAGGTGTTGTCCCAGTTGCCCCAGCAGCTATGAATTGCGGGGACGCCCGTGGCCTTTGTTTTCTGACACGAACAGGGGGTGTTGAGAGCAAGCTGCGGACACTGATGCGTGACTGAATTCCTATTAGACTGGTAGGACTGGGTGAGTCTTCAGAGAGCACATTAATGTCCCGCTCTTATATGGGCAAACACGCATCAATGCATCTGATGGAGCAACCCCGACAGAGGCTTCAGAGGACAAATTATGTCACTCGAGTGTTTTGGATGACATAACATTTCACCAAAATGACACGAGAACCGTGTGTGTTCGCCTTTTACTCTTCACAGGATAAAAGAAAACGAAATGTGTCCGTAACTAATTAACTAATTAACTCAGGTTAATTACTGAAACCTCAGAATGGAGCGACATGCCTCATCATAACAGGAAAAGAAACAGGAACAGTGAAACAATCAAGCAGATTCGAGTTAAGCCACCAGGCTATTGTAGAACGGATGATCTGATATCGTCGTGTTGGTGTTGTTCCCAGATCATCATGAAAATGTTGTTCCAGGTTCAACATTGCAAGTGACCAATCACATTGTTGTGACGTTATTCTTTTGTGCACCAACCCATTCGTGCATTTATGAAATTCCAATGTTGCAAGGACAATATCAATTCTGCTTAGCGTTTATTAAAGGGTCAGGGTTAGGGTTAGGGTCCGTTGATCGGCGGACAAAGGCGGTTTCTCGCAGCTTAAGTACAGTTTTTTGTTTTACGCCGGTTTTTTGCGAAGTCGCAAAAGTATGACATCACAACATTCTGATTGGTCACTTGCAATGTTGATCCTGGAACAACCTTTAGTATGATGATCTGGGAACAACACCAACACAAGGATATCAGATCGTGCATTGTAGAACGATATTGCACACTGCCCATACACGTCTAACACAAATTACAGAGCAGCTTCCTGCTGCAGCTTTCATAGTAATCATAATAAAAACAAAAAGTTTATTAGTATGACATTTATCAGAATAGCAGTGTATTTTACAAAAAGACACAACTGTAAGCAACTGATGTAGCAAGAGCAGTGTGACACGTGCATGCTCAGTAGCCTGTGGTAGCTGGGATAGTCTCCAGGACGGATGGAGCTGTGACTGCAGAGATGATGTTTGCAACTATTACACATACATACAACACAGATATGCACATGTGGACGCTGCAACCTGACCTGAGTGTGAAAATGCCAAAAGATATTATTAATGATAAGTGCATGCTACCACATTATAAACCACCTTTTCACTGTTTGAGCGCCCTGCTACAAGCCTCGTCCCTCCGTCCACAGGAGCAGCTTTTTCTATGTTTTAATCTAACGTTCACACACTCTCAGCCTGCCAGGTCATCAACAATAAAACACAAATCACCTGCACTTGAAAGAGAGCAGCAGGCGCTATCGGGACACAATTAGGACTTTATGTTTTTGAAGTCTGAGCTTACGCATTCAGCCAGGCTTCTATTATAACTGGGAAAAGCTGCTGAATACCCGACGCAGAGCCCAGAGAGAAAGTGGAATCAACCTGTTCAAACAGAGATGGGCTGAGAAGTGTCATTCCCACGACGAGGTGTGCCAGCAAGCTTTGAAAGTATAATGAGTCAGGGCAAGCTTTCAGGTATGTTGCCACAGAGTTAAACACCGAGTGTGTCCTGTTTGATTTGAAGAGCTCCTGTTCTTAAATAGTCTTGTCTGTCAGCACCAGCAGATTCCACTAAGAGGCCAGAACAAAGAACTTTCCCGTCATTACTGCTTTGGGATTTCTCTCAGTGCTTTGAATGGCTGTGTGGTGAAAATAGGTGTGAGATAACTGGAACAAGGAGGATATCGCGTGTTGTCAAAAACACAGCCGTAGAGGGGAAATGTTGGGTCGAGTCCCACAACTGTCGGGAGCTCCTCTTTTCTTTGAAGAGCCCACATGTTGCATTTGTGAATCCTCTTGAAGCTGCAGCATGTTTTGACACAGTGTCCAGAGGCTTACTTAATGTACACAGGCCCGGACCACCAACAGCCTAGCGCTTTTCACTCCTCCGTTTCTCAACACGTTACCTTGCAAATCTGTTAGTCCCCAACGCTCACTTAGCTTTCTGACAGCTGTTAATACCCCAGCATTCACCTGCACTTTGTCAAAAGAAAGGCAGTCCATCATTCGGAGCAGAGAAAAGCAGAGCATTTAGCAGGGGATGAGTGAGAAGTTACATGTTTGATCTGCTGAAATATTTGCAGAAGGATTCCCATATGTAGAGCCAATGATGTGTGTCTGAGGGAGTTTCCCCACACCTGCCCGATGTGAGCTCCAACAGACTGCACAAACTCCACCCTGCCATCAGAGCCGTACTCCAAACACTTATTTTATCTGGCTTTATCGCATTGTGCTGCGAGCCTTTTTGCCCGAAAGCATGCTTATCGTGGATGATTGTGCAGCTTCCTGCATTACTCTCAAACTAAACTGTGATCACAGTAACTAAACACCAAGAATTACTATTAAAACACTCATTTTCTTCCTGCGACAGAATACAATCTCAGATGTACTAAAGATGGACGCGTTGTTCTTGGAACTGCATTATTATATGATTTTAATTTTCAGCAAACACCTACGAAAGCTTTGTAAGTGCCTCTCATTATCAGGAGATCAAGGATATTAGAGACATAAAAACAGCAGAGCATAAGCATGCGAGCTGCTGTCTGCATCATAGCTTAGCATTTCAGCATTACCTGTGACATGTGCACCAATGCAGCCCATCACAAATAAAAAGTCACATCATCATCATCATCATCATCATCATCAGTGTCGGTGCTTTTGAACTTTCTGCTTGCAAAAAGGCCAGACGTCCTTTAGCCTTTTAAGACTGCAGCACACGGAGTCACAACACAACACGGTCTTCTCCTCAGTCCATCTCACACGAGCTCACATAAAGATAATTATAGATAACTAAAGCTCAGCTAAAAGTAAAAGTACACTTCTAGAGACAAATAATGTCTCGCTTTAGGCTTTGGCGATTTGGTGATATTAGATTAGAGATGAAATGAAACAAACCCGAATCCCTCGGGTGGGTTCCTCCTGGAAATTCAGTTTCCAGTAGCACAGCACCGACAGAAGTTGAATGTTACAGACACAATAAAGAGTACGGATATAAGCACCATATATACAAACATATAAATACAGAATATATAATCTGGATAAATAGGATTGCACATTTGAGTGAGTATGCACAGTGATTATTGCACCGTCGAATATAAGAGAAAAAATTGCAAATATTGCACAGTGAAAAAAAGCACTACATTCAGTTGTTCCCGCCCTCCCTTGTCCCCCTGTCTCCCCTCCAGTGAGGAGATAAACAGTCTGATGGCGTGTGGGACAAAGGAGTTTTTAAGTCTGTTGGTTCTTGACTTTGGGAAAAGCAATGTGTCGCTGAACAGGCTCCTCTGATTGTTTACGACCGTGTGCAGAGGATGCCCAGCATTGTTCATAATGTCCAGCAGTTTCTTTAGTGTCCTTTTCTCTGCCACTGTCACCAGAGTGTCCAGCTTCATGCCGACCACAGAGCCAGCCTTCCTGATTCGTTTCTCCAGCCTGGATGGGTCCTTCTTTGCTGTGCTGCTCCCCCAGCACACCACATATTAGTCAACACATTAAGCATGAGGAGGCTTTGTATGCTTGTATATGTGTGTAATACATGTTAACCCCCCATGCTTCCTACTTCATCATCATATGGAGTTATGCTTTAGATCATTGTCTTGTCAGTCTTGCAGCATTCACGTGGTTTATCATGGCGTCATAAAACGAGCACAGGAGTAGGGCTGCCACAAAGGATTATTTTGATAGTCGACTAGTCACCGATTATTTTTGCGATTAGTCAACTAATCAGATCATCATCCATTGGACGTAAAACGTACAGCTTATTGCACCAGTAGCATCTGCTCTTATATAACTATCATTAGCTTACAGCTTTAAGTGTTTAAGGTATGTGCTAACTAAAAATAAAGACAAGATGATAGTTTATTAAATTTTAATGAAATTTGCAGATTGTTTCGGTGAAGGTTAATAAACTCCTTGCTATCTAAAATATAACAGGACACCGGAGTAAATTCTTGAGCATCTCACACTTCTGATAATCAGCTGTCTGCTTGATGTTTATTCAGCTGTGTAAAAACTATAACTTTAATCTCAGCCAAACCGATTTACTCAGGAACAAATAAAATACTGAAAAAAGCCAAACAATAACATTTTAAGTTATCTAAGTGACTTATATATCATGTTTAACCTGAGTAGCGAAAGACGGCGGTGGGTTTGAAAACGATTTGCGGGAGTCCGGTGTTCTCACGGCTCTAGTTAGCCTAGCCCCCGGCTAGCTATCGAGCTAGTGGGTAACAGACGTCTCCGAAAACGTCGGAGCGCTTTTGAAAATATGTGGTGTCTTGATAAACTGAGCAGATATTTGAGGTTTACACAGCTACATTCTCACCTGAAAATATGTTAAACATTTATTTTGTGACCCAGAAAGAATAATAAGAGTAATATTAAAACTAACTAGCTGCCGCCATTGTTGGAAACTGAGCTGGGCCGCGCTATGAATTCTGGGACACAGCTTCTTCTTCTTCGGGGTTTAACGGCAGCTGGCATCCTTGTACATGCAGTGCTGCCATCTTCTGTTTCAGTCCGTTATTACACTCTTAAATCCTGCTACTTATTCCTGCGTCTTTTGTGATCTTACAAAGCTTCAAACGACGCGTCGACTATTAAATTAGTCGCCGATTATTTTAATAGTCGACGTAGTCGTGATTAGTCGACTAATCGTGGCAGCCCTACACAGGAGTCATGTTCACTTTGGTTCCATTAAAAATTATTAGTTCATGTTTAAATGAACTGGGGAGCTTTAATTTCTTTCACCAGAATGGAAAATTCAGATCATCTGTTTGAGCCCTTTAGAAGCCAATAACTACGTCCATGATGGTGTTTTCAGCAGGACCAGTGCCTTAAAACAATACAGCTCCCAACACGGCTACCTGCAGTGATTTAGTCCAGCACTGTTTTTGTTACAATCCCTCCAAAGTCAAAGAGCTTGAGTCTCCATTGTAACTGTGAGGACTCCTGGGTAATTTACCATCTAATGGCAAATGGAAACTCACTGTTAAATAACATCCAACCTCTGCTTCTCCAGTATAAAAGTCTGTGACTAAGTATTCACAAAGCCTTTGTGCTAATAATTCAGTGCATCATAGAGCAAGATGGATCACTTTCCTTTGTGAAGCATGCCAGGATAATGGAGCGCTGTTAAAAACCTCAACTTGAACCTGAGTCCTGCTCCCAAATAAGAAGCAAATGTTTTTTCGGGACAGATTTATGAGATACTGTCATTTAATGTAATGCAAACTATGCAGCTCAGTAAAACATATGCCGACTAAAAGTAGGACGGCGGTGAAAATAGGGCTGATGCAACGACCCACTAATCAAGCTGTCACAGAGAAAAGCTGCCCATGATGGTAGAATTTACCGTGGCGTGCTCGTGCTCTTTTAGATAGCGTTTAATTTAGGTTTTAGAGGTGACGGTAGAAAACATCACTGTCCTGCTGACACACAAAATACAACGTGTAATCACAGTAATCACCTACAAATGAGTGAATATACTGTGTGGAAATAGAATTTTGCTTATTTACTGCTGCATTTGCACATGCTCACAGACACACGATGTTGAATGCATTGGGCAATTTTGGGGTTCAGCAGATGACCGGCTCTACCTTCTGAGTCAGTCTGCATCACAGGCAAGTGTGAAAAGCATACAGTATATGCAGATCTACTTCACTGTACTGTGATTAGTGTTTAAGAAAATACCAAAAAGCTTCGATCCATCCACGTATCCACATCCATCCATTTATTGAGCTCCAAAAAGTAAGAGGTACTAAAAGGAAACAGTTGGAGGAAGATTTTGCTGTTAATGTTAATTAAAGTTAGTTAAATGACAGGGCATTAAAAAACAAGATGAAGCAGAGATTCTCAGAAGTAAAGATGGGCAAGAACCTGCACCTACAAATTGTGGAACAATGTCAGAATAATGCAAAGACTTAAATATCTCCTCGTTAATATCATCAGAGGAAATCTGGAAAAATCTCTGTGTGCAAGGGAAGAAGCTGAACTTGCACTAAAACAGGCAAGAGTCACAGAAATCACTGCCTGTGTGCACAGTTCACCAATGCAGGTTAAAGCTTTGTCAAAGAAGAAGCCTTATGTGAGCATTACCCAGAAATGTTGCCTGTTGACCAAAGCTCTTGTAAAATGTGTAGTGTAAAACTTATAAACTTGAAATTCTCTTTGGAAAACATAAACGATGCTACAGAGGGACCGTCTGGCTCGTTATCAGGGCTCATTTCAAACGTTTGTCTTATGATGTGGGAGTTTATTCATGCCTGTGGAACGGACACAGCACCAGTGTGGAGATGGTTTACACAAAACATGCTCTCCCACCTGGAGCTCTATAAGGGAAGGCCTCTCAAATTTCAGTAAAACACGGATAAACTCCATACTGGAGTTTCACAACACGGCTTTGCCACATCACCGAACAAAAAAACTGTAACAAAGAAGACTCGGGACAGTTAAACTGATATAATCCTGTATCAGACAAGAACGGTACAATATTCCTCTCCCAACAGTCCAACTGGTCTCCTCAGTTCCCGGGCATTTTAAGGACGGTTGTTAAAAGAAGAGGGGATGCTGCCAGAATTACAAAATTGGGATCTTTGTCTAAATATCAATTGTTGTGAAAGAAATTCCCGACAATCCAATTAAAACTGGAGATATCTGGAGCTGAGAGATGGACTGACAAAGAGACTGAGAGACTATGATGGTTAAACTGAATCTGGGGTAGATTAAAGCCCTTAGGCCCATCAAATTCTTCCTCTCTGTTCACAGCAGATCAATCAATGCTATCAATAGGTTTATGTGGCAGAGTGAAACCTCTTATTACACCTCGAAATGAAGAAGTTCAACTGTATTGATTGGAGAGGAGAAAGGATGAGAACAATGCTACTCCAAAATCAATACGGGATGAAGAACATGGAGCTAGATGATTGTAGATGTTGCCATGACATACACACACTCACAGGGTGAAAACACAACCAGCGGCTTGTAATCATGCATTGAAAACAAACCCGGTGATCTATCCATTAATTATCCGTGTCATCATCTACCATTTAGCTACTTATGATACAGAGTTTAGGGGGTTTGTCAACATGGTTAGACTGGAGAGTATGAAGTTATGTGCAACCAGACAACAACTACAAAAACACTTCGACGTGATACTGCACAAAGACGTTAAGACGTTTAATGGATCAGAGTTTCTTATCTCTGTCAGTGATCTACCATAACTGGGGTAAGGCTGCATAAATGGCTAATTGCCAGTACTTAATGGTCTCCTGCTGAGACCCCTTTACAATGTGCACAACTAAAAAGGCATCAGGACGTCAGTTGACAAATGGTTGCCACAATCACACTTATAGCATTAACTGGCTTATGGCGTAAGCGCACTAAGATGAGCCCTAACAAAGGATGTCTATATCAAGATTAGTCAACTTATTAAACCACATAGGCAGATTAGGTGTCTAATTCCACTGACCCTCTGAAATAAATCTGGATTTTATTTCCGAGGAGCTCCAAACCTCCGACCGAAGCCAAGTTCTAACAGCTGCTGCAGTAGACAGACCGCTAACGAGCCTCCACAAACAGATGATCTGGTCAAGCAATCCTCATCAGGCTGCGCTTAAATAAATCAATTTCATTAGCTTTTCGCTCTACGCGACACACTGACTGATTCCCTTTATTTAAAAGGATGTGTCAGCGAGTATAGTTCGACTAAAAGCACAAAAAGTCACATAAATCTTTCTGTTCAGATTCCTACACTTGCATGTTTTTATATTTTAGACTTCTAGACTTCTAATATTACTGTGTAGTTAGTAAAAGGATTGACACCAGAAATATGAAATGTTATATTTAATATGCCTTTTTACATTTAAAAGAACTCAAATTTACACATTTTACAGATTTTCAGACAAACAGTTGTGGTAAAAACTTCAAAGTAGCTTCTTTAAAAAGACAGTTGACGGTAACGTTGGTTGTGTCTTAGATGGTTACATTTTAACAGGTCATTGGATATAAAGTTTAATATGTCATTTATGAAACTAGAAACTTCAGGGATTTTCTGTTCAAAGGGAAATACTGCTCAGAATTCATTTTGTACAATAAAAAAAATCACTCACATGAAACTAATCACCTTTATCACCCACTGGGCCGTGAAGATTGGCTTTTATTAAAGGTCATGTGCTTCGGGAGCCTCCGTGTATTACTGTGATGCATGCAGTCACATATATACTGTATGTATATGAAATCAACTATAGAGAGAAACCCACACGACAAAGTATTAAATGATGAGAAGGGGAGGGGCGTGTTGTCACAACAATGGCAGATTGAGATGAACAAATCAAAATGATGATAATAAAGTTGTGGAGAGTGTGTCTCGCCCCACGCCAAGAGTGTTGGGCCAGTTCACTTGGCTGCAGGCTAACTGGAGTCTGGGTGTCTGGCCATTGCACCCAGACAGGCTCCAAAGCTTCACGTGCAATATGGTGTCTGTCAGTTTGAACATGAAATGTCTCGTGCAAGTGTTCAAAAAGCAGTGAAGGCCGGAGCAAAGTGTGCCCTGAACCCCCTGGTTGCAGAGGGGGGCGTTTGGCAGATGGGCTTAGTGAGATTCACACTGAGATCCAGATGGCCAGCGCTCAAGCTCTTTTACAAAAAACACCAATATTCGAAACTTTGAATAGATATGTACACACGAATGAGTCATGCACAGCCGAGATTTAACGCAACCTTGTTTTCAAGATGAGTCACAGAGCAATGATGGCGTGATATATGTCACATGTTGAAAGTGAAACATGCATTTTTTAAGTTTACATTGATTTGAATGCCAGCACATTTTTAAGTTGGGCCAAGGTATCTTTCATTGTGTTAAGTAACCTGTTCCTTCTCTTTAGACCAGAGAATTTCAACAATTCCAAGTTCTGATTGGTCAGAGCACAGCTCAGGTTTCCAGTCCACCTTAACAAGCTTAAGGAAGCCAACGGTTTTTCTTTTTGTGAGGATTTAACTTAAAATGAACTGTCTTCACTGACTATGGTGTTCCTGAGCACACAATCATTTCTATGCATAATCATAACCATGTTCAGTGCTGACTGAACACCCAACAACATGCTCGATGAATGCTCAGTCACCCAGGTAAGCAAATCCGGACGTTTTCAGTGGGGGACACGTTTCGTCATCCAGGTGACTTCTTCAGTCTCAGCTGACTGCAGGTTGGGCTGTGAGGTTCTTTCATTTAATAGTTGGAAAGAGGCACAAAGATGTTTGTGATTAAAGTGCAGTTTTAAAAACGTGTATTTACTTGGCTCAGAGGAAATGGGTGGCAGCTGTCAGGACAACAGGACACGCCCACACACAACACCTGCTGGAGGAACAGCGCGCATGTTCAATTATTTACTCTTTCATTCTGTTTGTACAAACCTGTTTGCTATTTAATGACTAAAGTTGAACGCATTAACACAATAAGTGACATTATTTATTATTCAATTCAATTCAATTTTATTTATATAGTGCCAAATCACAACAAAAGTCGCCTCATGGCGCTTCATAGATACAGAGAAAAACCCAACAATCATATGACCCCCTATGAGCAGCACTTTGGCGACAGTGGGAAGGAAAAACTCCCTTTTAACAGGAAGAAACCTCCAGCAGAACCAGGCTCAGGGAGGGGCGGGGCCATCTGCTGTGATTGGTTGGGGTGAGAGAAGGAAGACAGGATAAAGACATGCTGTGGAAGAGAGACAGAGATTAATAACAGATATGATTCAATGCAGAGAGGTCTGTTAACACATAGTGAGTGAGAAAGGTGACTGGAAAGGAAAAACTCAATGCATCATGGGAATCCCCCGGCAGCCTACGCCTATTGCAGCATAACTAAGGGAGGATTCAGGGTCACCTGGTCCAGCCCTAACTATATGCTTTAGCAAAAAGGAAAGTTTTAAGACTAATCTTAAAAGTAGAAAGTAGTAAAAAGTTATATATTATATTTTTTATTAGAATTATTTTCATGTTTTATTATATACAGATTGAATTGTGGGGAAAAGACTGCAAGATGAGTATAAACCCAAAGATTTGAAAGTAGCAGAAACCTGAATTTTCTGGTGAGCTGGGGTTAATCTTTATAATCTCACAGGTCATAGTGTTAATCTGAGCAGCGTTCACATTATAAGATCTGCTGGAACAAAAGGACTAAACAGACATGTCACATTTATGGATGGTTTTCAATGAGACAAACAGTTAAATCGGTCATTAACCATAAAAAGCAGCCGATTGTATCAGACATAAAAATGAGTCATGCTTAATTCTAACTGTTAACTATTAACTCATAGCATGTAGTGATCATTTTAAGAAACATTCATTTTTTTTATTTATTTATTTTTTACAATGCAGCAAAAAATAAAAATCCGCTTGTCTTATGGTTAATATCTGTATGAATGTAGCACACTGTGCTTTATCTGTTTCCTTTTTCTGCTGTGAAGACAGTTCAGACTTTAAGTCCTGCTGACCGTTCAGTTACATTTATAAATGTTTTGTGAGGTAAATGAGCCTCGGGTCACACAACAAACTGCCTGAGTTAACCATTAAGTATGAAATGAGTCGGTCTTATTCACACATTCACAAGCAACAAGCTTTTTGCATAAATACTTAGACTTCCTAAATGATGCCATGAACCCTTAACATCGCCTACATAACTTGTATTACTTCCGAGATTTTTTACATTTTTATACTTCGAGGAAGATTGTTTTACTTTCATTAAACATGTTATATATATATATATATATATATATATATATATATGAGCCTATTACACAGGACTGAACATTTAGATTGTTTTTTTATAAATGACATACAAGGAAGGAGCAACGCTTTAAATAAATGATGAGTTAAGTACTAACTAATATTTAATGTGTAATTCTGTGTGGTTATAAAAGTGTTACCAAAAAACTGCACATACAGAACCTGTCACATTTATTAAAAAACAGTTTATAAAAAGAAAAAAACCCTCAAAAGTAGAAACTTATTTAAAACTAAAACTTTTATTGTTATTAAGCAAATAAACTAAAATCACATTTTTAGACCCAAATTTGATCACAGTGTTTTTTGAAACGTCAGAAATGAATCAGGCATAACTTTAAGGTACTGAGACACTTTTCTCTGTTCAAGGATGCAAGTAAATACCTGTAATGTAGCATCATCTGAAAATGTATGGATAACAATAATGATTATATTTGAGCATTAACATATTTTGATGCAAGAGCTTGCACATAGAAGAAAAACTTGATCTTGGAAGCAATAATGTTCATATTTAGGGTAGCTGTGCATTAACTCTGCATTTACTGTGGTCTAATAAACTTGTTACTGCTGTACATTAGGGCTGCCACGATTAGTCGACTAGTCACGATTACGTCGACTATCAAAATCGTCGACGACTGATTTAATAGTCGACGCGTCGTTTGAAGCTTTGTAAGATCCCAAAAGACGCAGGAATAAGTAGCAGGATTTAAGAGTGTAATAACGGACTGAAACAGAAGATGGCAGCACTGCATGTACAAGGATGCCAGCTGCCGTTAAACCCCGAAGAAGAAGAAGAAACTGTCCCAGAATTCATAGCGCAGCCAGCTCAGTTTCCAACAATGGCGGCAGCTAGTTAGTTTTAATATTACTCTTATTATTCTTTCTGGGTCACAAAATAAACGTTTAACATATTTTCAGACGAGAATGTAGCTGTGTAAACCTCAAATATCTGCTCAGTTTATCAAGACACCACATATTTTCAAAAGCGCTCCGACGTTTTCGGAGACGTCTGTTACCCACTAGCTCGATAGCTAGCCGGGGGCTAGGCTAACTAGAGCCGTGAGAACACCGGACTCCCGCAAATCGTTTTCAAACCCACCGCTGTCTTTCACTACTCAGGTTAAACATGATATATAAGTCACTTAGATAACTTAAAAATGTTATTGTTTGGCGTTTTTTAGTATTTTATTTGTTCCTGAGTGAATCGGTTTGGCTGAGATTAAAGTTATAGTTTTTACACAGCTGAATAAACGTCAAGCAGACAGCTGATTATCAGAAGTGTGAGATGCTGGAGAATATACTCCGGCGTCCCGTTTTTAGATAGCAAGGAGTTTATTAATCTTCACCGAAACAATCTGCAAATTTCATTAAAATTTAATAAACTATCATCTTGTCTTTATTTTTAGTTAGCACATACCTTAAACACTTAAAGCTGTAAGCTAATGATAGTTATATAAGAGCAGATGCTGCTGGTGCAATAAGCTGTACATTTTACGTCCAATGGATGATGATCTGACTAGTCGACTAATCGCAAAAATAATCGTTTGTGGCAGCCCTACTGTACATATAAAACTTTGTATAAGAGTCTAAAATGTGGCCACAAAAATACAAAAAAATACAGTGGCACAGTCTACCAGTAAATAAATTTAAAAAGCTTTTGAATGTCTAATATAGTCAGGACATAAAACCAAGGCTGTGAGCTCTTACAGATTACAGGGAGTGGAATACAGACTGTCACCATAATACTGAATTTGCAGCACATTTAAATGTGATTTTAGTTAATTTAAATATGAACCTCTCACTGCATTGTTTTCCTTTCAGGAGACAGAATGTCTTAAAAAAAAACTCAAACTGTCCAATAAAATGATCTTTGTGTGTCTGTGTGAATAGGAGTGAGGGGCATGACTCGCTACACAGCTGCTGCTCTGCTAATATAAACATATTGGCATAGTAAGTCCCTAACATGCAGAAGCAAAAGACATCATATATCAGAAAGAAGAATCAGCCTGTAGAGCATCTAAAAATGAGCAGACAGCTGACGGGCAGAGGGTTCAACTCTAGTCTTTAAAGTAGAGAAGTAGCTCAAGTATCTGCCTCCAGCTCTACTTTAGAAAAGGAACCACGGGTGAGCCTGAAGTCAGAGAGCAAAGAGCTGTGTTAGTATTAATAAGGTTTATGAGGTCTTTCAGATATAGCAGGTCCTGATTATTCAGGATTGAGAAGCATTTTAAATTAAATTAAATAAACTAATATGAGAGAAAAACAGTCTCTCCCAGTCAATACTCTGACTGTGGTGTTCTGGATCATCTTTAGGGTTTTCAGGGAGCTTTTAGACTTAAACTTAGATTCTCCTGCACCGTTCGGCGCATTGGGTGGCAGATCTCTGTCGGTGCATTTGAAAGTCCTCCACCTTGTCGTGCAGGAGCAGCCTGGTTTGCGTCGTCCACGCGATGGTGATCTTGGGCAGTTGGTGCGTTTGTTGGTGTAGAACGTGACTTCCAGAGTGCATACGCCGCTCAGTCACTCTCAGTCATGGAGGGGTGTAAGAACGAGGACAGGGCCGCCTTGTTACAGGGATGTGCGCCGGTGGACTTCTTCATTGGTGGCCTGGTCCCGGTAAGAGACCTGCAGGATAGTCTTGGCCATTGATGTTGGGCCACATGATGTTTTCCACGTCTCACAGGCTATTAAAGTGACCTGATAGTAAAAAGAACCAGCTTTACAGCCTGACTCTGATGTAGGCTGTTTCTAATTTTACTGATATTGTGGAACTGAATCAAGTCACACAAATGTATCTGTGTGATGTGCACGCTGAAGGACATCCTAGTCTAAAATAACTCCAGGGTTTCTCACAGTGTTAGTGGAGGCCGTCCCATCCAGAGTAAGTGTGTACTTAGATGTCATGTTTCACTAATAAACATAAATAATCATTTTCTCTGCTTTTAACAGTCATAATTCAGTCACACTGTCAGTCCACCTACCTGCTTCATTAGAACACATAAAAACAAACAGATCATCCTGTACAAATACTGTGTTAAGAACTGGGAGATGTGCCTGATCTCGAACCACATCCCTGTGGTGGTGCATCTCTAGAGAAGTAGCTTTTGCACTCCAGAAACCTGGTGTGGTCCTCGGGGACAGCATTATATGCTGTATGAATGAGAATGGGCAAATCATGTAACCGTGCTGACGTTAGAGGGGACAAAACAGAGTGTTGACATGTTCACAGGAAATCTGAACTAAATCAGAGGGGACGTGTAAAGATGTGCGTTTACTTTCAACCCACCAGTTAAACTACTGCTGAGTCGGCCTGCAGAGCAGTCTGCAGGGCATTCACCGCCGAGCGATTTAAACTGCAAGCGTAAGTCTGTAGTTCGCAGTTTCAGACAGCTGAAAGTCAAAGTCGTGCTGCACACAGACGTCAGTGCAGCAGGATGTATCCACCTTCTGTGAAAACATAGACACTCTGATATACAAAGCATGCTGTACTGCGCCTAAATTAAGACCGAAATAATGAAACAAAGGGCTCGACTCATATTCTGCATCTGCAGCGAACAAACTGAAACTAAAGAGGAATTTCTCAGAAACCACCACGAGCCACAGGTTTGGTTCTGGTTATGATAACAGCACAAAGCACTGAATCTCACACAGGATGTGAAACGTGCTGATATGACTCAGCGGTGAGAAACCCTCCTGTCTCTTTGTGAAACATAAAATATGACTGAATACAAAAACAGTACAGCTGTTGACTTTAAGGCTCATGAAGAACTCACAACAACTTTTACTGTAGGTGGACGCCACACTCGCATGGCTCAAACACTGCCTCCCATCTGATTGCAAACTTACTGCAAGGTGATAAGGTGGT
The DNA here is from genome assembly GCF_963576455.1 of Neolamprologus multifasciatus. Taxonomy (NCBI): domain Eukaryota; kingdom Metazoa; phylum Chordata; class Actinopteri; order Cichliformes; family Cichlidae; genus Neolamprologus; species Neolamprologus multifasciatus. The sequence goes on along the minus strand of NC_140452.1, from coordinate 37,401,801 downwards.
TTCTGGTTATGGAGTTTGTGGAAGCTCAGCAAAAGCTTGCACAGCGAGACATCTGCTGTGGTTTGACTGGTCTGACATCAGGGTTTAAATGCAACATAATGGCAAAATCGACTATTTGTGCCGTAATTCACAGAAATCTGAACCAAATCAAGGCCAGCACAGCGCACAAACAACACGCTCATCCCTGCTGAATGCAGCTAAAACTTACCACTGCTAACTATACATTTGTTGCAACCCTTGACAGAAGTGATGGAATCACCACATTTAAAAGCTTTTCATTCATCCTCTTTGTAACAAATAAAAAAAATCTCAGATATGACAATTTCCCATCCACCATAGAGCGAGAGGTGGGGTACACCCTGGACTCTCCACTAACTGCATGTCTTTGGTCTGTGGGAGGAAGCTGGAGTACCTGCAGAGACCCCACACAGAAAGACCCCGCCCAGGAGGTGGAGTCAGACTCACGACCTTCTTGCTGTGAGGCAAAAGTGCTGAATTAAGTTGTTTTTATTAACTGTATATTTTTTGTAGATGAAGAAGAAGATAAAAAGACAGAATCATCGGGGGGGCCTGCACACATCCAAATATGTAAAATAGTCTGCCGTTACAAGAGAGTGTTTGCAGACCTCAACAAGCTGTTGCACCTGCCTGACTGACAGGAAGCTTTGCAGCTATACAGGTGTTACATGAAACAGTGGGGAGGATTACACAACACCTCCAAGAAGGAGATCCAACACACAGCACAGCAAAGGATGTTGGCTGTTCCCCGACAGCTGTAACTGCAGTAAGTGCAAACAATATGAGAAGGTCATAAAAGGAAAACATGCACGCAATAGGACAGAAAACTCAAAGCAATACGCCTTGAAAATGGAAAACAAAAGGTTTGGTGTCTCTGTGGTTTCTTTAGGCACAAAGTAAAAAAAGCTGGATGAACTTCCTTATTTCTGCCCTGGGTTGAGTTAAGTTCCCTGCACCATGTTTTAATCTCTTTACAGTAGAAACAAAATCCCAAACTGAGTAGAAAAATGTCTCGCTGTGATTCGACACATACGTACGAGTCAAAGATATTGATGCGTTATGTTTGGAGGACGAGACAGAGACAGTGAGCTTTCACTCTGACTCGCCTTCCTGTTGACGACATCCAGCCTGCTCCGGCACGCTCTCTGTACAGTGAACAACAAAGTGAACAAGACAAACAGTCTGAAATCTGAATAAAAAACTTAACAGAGGCGACACAACACAAAGGTTTCCTGATCATTTCCTTTTTTCCTTATTTATTCAGTAAGACTAAAATTCTTGAAATGCAAGCAAAGACTAAAAGGCCATGCAAGTATTTGACCTGTAAACCTGGTACTAAACTGGTGATGGGAGGTAACAAATATCTGTATGGTTTAATTCAATTCAATTCAATTTTATTTATATAGCGCCAAATTACAACAAAAGTCGCCTCAAGGCGCTTCATAGATACAGAGAAAAATCCAACAATCATATGACCCCTATGAGCAGCACTTTGGCGACAGTGGGAAGGAAAAACTCCCTTTTAACAGGAAGAAACCTCCAGCAGAACCAGGCTCAGGGAGGGGCGGGGCCATCTGCTGTGATTGGTTGATGGCACAGTGGTGCACACAGAAGGGCCGAATGCTACCACAGGGCGAGAGGCAGGGTACGCCTGGTTTCCAGTCTGTCGCAGGGCTAACACACAGAGACAGACGGACAACCATTCGCACTCAGATTCACACCTAAGGGAAATTTAGAACGACCAATTCAAACGACCACTAACTGCATGTCTTCAGTCTGTGGGAGGAAGCTGGAGAGAGCCACACAGACTCGGGGAGAACATGCACAGAAAGGCCAGGTGGTGGAATCAAACTCAGGACCTTCTTGCTGTGAGGCGACAGTGCTGCCCGGTCCAGTCATATGATGCAAAAATGAACACAGCCCACATTAAATACCCACAGTTGTCTTCAGCAGGACAAACATTTGGACAAAAACCTGAAATTCTGAATCCTACAAACTGCAGACAAAATGTGACATGCTAGAGAGCCAAGCAGCGTGTTGATAGATGAAGGGCTCTGCTGCTAAATTCAAGGAAAAAACAACAACATGGAACTGCACTATAAAAATTTTCAGTTTTACAAATGAGACTGTTGGCATTGTTGGCTTTACTGAGTCTGAGCACTCGTCTGTCTCACAGCCGGAATAAAAAGCACAAACAGGCAGCGTCTGCTTAGAGCTCAGTGCCTTTACTTTGTGTTTTTCAGTTTCTATGTTTTTGATATTTTATGCTCTATTTACACCTTATGGAAGAAAGAACTACATGCTATCTCAATAAAGTGATTTGACTTCACCCAAGCTTTACTTTGAACACACATCCAGAGCTTTGACATCAGTGGCTCAACAAGGGAACGTAAGGAGCTCTGCTTCCTGTCACTCGCCTTTTTTTAGGGAAAGTCCCTGAGCGTTTGAAAACAAGCATTTAGTTCCACTTTCACCTCAAACCAGATGACCAAAAAGTTAGATCAGCATCGATCATTTAACAGGTTATAATTGTTCTTTTAGATGTATTTCTTAATAAATAACTTTTCAGACGTATGTGATGGGACTTTGTATCTGAGTTATTAGATCACATTTGTTCCTTAATAATGAGATTTTATGCTTTTTCATTGGTTCCTTCACCCATCCAGGCAGTGCAGATGCAAATTAGCTAAATCTTACATGCATCACTTCTCTGAGGACATTAATGTTCTACATGACTCCTGACAGCCTCCCCACCCTTTGCTGGCAGCAGTCACGACAAGGCGCTTTAAATTCTAAAGCACGTTGCTGCAGTATTAAAAAGAAAGCTCACACGATCTCATACAAACAAGCACCTGATGACAATGGGACAGAAAGAGGAAAAGAGCTCAGGGAGGGCGAGTGAAGAAGCGCTCAAAGCGTCAGGGTGACCTTACCCAGCGCTGCTATGAGCTTCATCAAAAAGTTTTATGCTTAATTTCAAAGTCCAAACTGGGGGTAATGACTGTTTGCAGTTTGTTTCACCATCACAATAATTAATGACTTCAGTCTGAAAAAGTGTGCAACGAGCAGAAAGAGCACGTTATTGAAAACCTCTGACTGGCACAGACCATTTCCAGCACCAAAATTGAATTTAGCAAGCAGCAAAAATCTGTAAAATTACTGTTTTTTCTGTTGCACTTCCAATTTGTGACTTTGGCTCCAGTGTATATCTCTTAAATAAAATGTTTTATAGTGTAACTTTAATGACTTGGTTAGGGAAAAGGCTGAATTAGGTTAATGGGAAAGAACACAGTCATCCACAGCCATTACTGGGTCTTCCAGTAATGCGGGTTCCCTATTAAGTGCTTTTAACACACATTCGCCGGCCTCTCCGCGCTCTGAGTTTTGATTATGTTAACGAGTGGTCATGCACGATTACATGTACAAGGGTCTTGGGTAGGCAGCTGACGAGCAAAGAAAGGCTTTAATGGAACACTTGTCGACTCTGCTCGTCTGTGCAAATCACACATTGGTGAAGCTCATCCCGTAATGAGACAAATCACATCAGCGTAATCATTTTTAATGTCATCGTTCTGTCTCCTTTCAACTCGGCCCGTTTGATGATTCTGTATTTAGCATTGGTTTGATTAAACGACATGCCCTCTTTTGACACAAACGCTCAAGTCTGGCCTTTACGCTGATTACACACAGTCTGCTATGCACACGCACGAGCCACAAATACGAATTGTTCCTCTACAACTAAAGGTCGACGGCAGAAGTTACCGTCAAACTGCGAGTCAGTTACACAGAAGTGAAATCAAATCTACGAGCTACAAATATGGAAATTATTGTGTCAATAACTAGTGAACCACAGCAGGGACGGGACAACAAATTCACTCTTTATCAACTTCCTTCTGAACGTTACCGGCTGTACTTGCTGTTGTTGAACAGTGCGCGATACCGGAAAAGTGGGACAATGCCAACCTCATTTGGATGAGCGGTTTGAATGTTTTGGCAGGGACGTCGAGCAGCCCTGGGCCTGGTGGCCATGCTGACTTGTCACTAGGGCTGCCACGATTAGTCGACTAGTCACGATTACGTCGACTATCAAAATCGTCAACGACTGATTTAATAGTCGACGCGTCGTTTGAAGCTTTGTAAGATCACAAAAGCCGCAGGAATAAGTAGTAGGAGGTAGCTGTACTAATTTTGTTTCTGAAACAGCTACAAAGAAGTGTAATCTTTTTCATGGTGCAGTTCTGCTCATTACACGGTACACAGAGTGCTGAAGCCAGCCTCTTCTGTCATAGCGAGCCAATACAAAGATGCACTGATAATTCTGACGTGTAGATAATGATCGAATAAGTGCCTCACGAGCTGATCATGTGACCTCTTCTTTCTCATATTAAAATATTTTCTTTACTCACTGATTTTTCCTGCCTTTAATTCCCAGGAGTAATGCTGCTTTCTTCCAGCAGTCTTAGTGTGTCTGGGTTTGTATTAGGGCTGCCACGATTACGTCGACTATCAAAATCGTCGACGACTGATTTAATAGTCGACGCATCGTTTGAAGCTTTGTAAGATCACAAAAGACGCAGGAATAAGTAGTAGGATTTAAGAGTGTAATAACGGACTGAAACAGAAGATGGCAGCACTGCATGTACAAGGATGCCAGCTGCCGTTAAACCGCGAAGAAGAAGAAGCTGTGTCCCAGAATTCATAGCGCAGCCCAGCTCAGTTTCCAACAATGGCGGCAGCTAGTTAGTTTTAATATTACTCTTATTATTCTTTCTGGTCACAAAATAAACGTTTAACATATTTTTAGGCGAGAATGTAGCTGTGTAAACCTCAAATATCTGCTCAGTTTATCAAGACACCACATATTTTCAAAAGCGCTCCGACGTTTTCGGAGACGTCTGTTAGCCACTAGCTCGATAGCTAGCCGGGGGCTAGGCTAACTAGAGCTGTGAGAACACCGGACTCCCGCAAATTGTTTTCAAACCCACCGCTGTCTTTCACTACTCAGGTTAAACATGATATATAAGTCACTTAGATAACTTAAAAATATTATTGTTTGGCTTTTTTTCAGTATTTTATTTGTTCCTGAGTAAATCGGTTTGGCTGAGATTAAAGTTATAGTTTTTACACAGCTGAACAAACGTCAAGCAGACAGCTGATTATCAGAAGTGTGAGATGCTCAAGAATTTACTCTGGTGTCCTGTTATATTTTAGATAGCAAGGAGTTTATTAAACTTCACCGAAACAATCTGCAAATTTCATTAAAATGTAATAAACTATCATCTTGTCTTTATTTTTAGTTAGCACATACCTTAAACACTTCAAGCTGTAAGCTAATGATAGTTATATAAGAGCAGATGCTGCTGGTGCAATAAGCTGTACGTTTTACCTCCAATGGATGATGATCTGATTAGTCGACTAATCGCAAAAATAATCGGTGACTAGTCGACTGTCAAAATAATCGTTTGTGGCAGCCCTACTTGTCACTTCAGTCCAGTAGATTGTTTTCCGTAGATGAAGTTATTAATTACTCCATTTTTTCAATAAATTGTGTTCTCGTCACTACTGTGGTGATACCAGCACTACACAGATGTGCAGACGTCTAAAAAATATTTCTATATGTAGAGAATCTGCTTGAATCACAAAGATTTAAAAAAAAACAAAACAATATCATCAGAGTTTTATGGGCGTGAGGAGTGCTTCAGTTTTTTAAAACATCCTGTTGGATTTCAGGATGTGGGGTGGAGACTATCTGAGCAATCATAGGGAGAGAGGTGGGGTACAACCTGGACAAGCTGCCACACATAGAGAACCTAACCTAAGCCCACTAACTGTCTACATGTCTTTGGACTGTGGGAGGAAAACAGAGTACCCGGAGAGACCCACGCAAACATGGGAGAACATGCAAAATACAACCACCGATTACTTCATCAGCAAAACCAGTTCTACTGCTCGTTAAAGCAAATATTTAATAACTCAGCAGAAACTCAATTTTTCCCACATTTTCCAGTTTGCAGACGATGGAAAAAATATTCTGTCGGCGGGAATTCTCTGTCCTCTTGTTGATGGCAGAGGAGAATAGCAGGAAAGCAACAGAAACTCAAATAAAAACTCGGTCCAACTACAATATGCAGAAGAGCATCTCTGAACGCAGTAGCCGTTACTCCTGTCAGCTAAGGAAAGGAGTCTGAGGCTACAAATGAGAAGTGTTGATGCCAGCTGCATCATCCGGATGGTGGGCTCAGACTTTACAAGCATGGATCCATGGTGCCTTGTGTCAGTGGTTCAGGTTGGTTGTGGTTTAAGGTGTAGAGGATACACTTTGGGCCCGTTAGAACAAACTGAGCATCGTTTAAATACCACAGCTTATCTGAGTGCTTTTGCAGACCACATCCATCCCTTTACGACTACAGTGTAACCAGCTTCTGTGGCTGCGTTCAGCAGGATAAGGCGCCACGTTACAAAGCTCAAATCATCTGAAAGTGTTTTCTTAACATAACATTAAGTCCACTGGACTCAAATGGCAGCGCCGCAGGAATGAACGATGGAACAGGAGGCTGTGCAGTCGAGGCTGTAAAATCTCTGAGAGCAGTTTTCAGCGCCTTGCTGGATCCACGCCATGAAGGCTTAACAGTTCTGACGCCAGCAGGTCCAACATGGCGCTGCAAAGGTGAAACCTTGAGGCTGTTAGTTTTGCTGATCTGGCCCAGTTGAGATCAAACTGGTTTCTATGTCGCTCGTGAGCTAACTGGACTGATGGCTGTTCAGCCACGTGAAGAGGACAATTATTGACATTAATATTAGTTTAAGTTTAAATTAGTGACAAACCGTTTCCCTAACTGACAGCAGCTTTACTCAGCTATGATAAACACATCACCTACCTGCGGCTTAAGACTCACATCTGTTTGAAACAGACACAAAAACATCAAACTAAAAGAAATTCATTGTCACAAAATCACCACACGAATAGAGATGAACAATTTTATTGTGAACTAACAAAGTTTATGCAAATATTTGTACTTACTGCAAAACAAATAATTACATGGTTGTGAATGAGACTGAAAAAAGGCCCGTCTTTGGTTTAATCAGACATCTAAAATGTTCCCCGTCCTCACCCATAATCTGCAAACACATCATTAAACAGGACTAAACGATGAACTGAATGTAGGGCTGATTTTAACATCAATCTGGTTTCCATATTTTTAATGTTTATTGTAGTGTAGGACGCCTCGTCCACAGCTTGCTGAGCAGCAGTTAGAAACCTGTTTGAGTGGAGCAAACCTCCTGTCTGGACCTGGACAGCCTGTGACGCCTGCTGCCTCTCTGTCTACCCTCTGCCTCTGTCCTCTGACTTCTTCCTTCCCCTACGCTCTGCTCACTGACTGAAACAGCACTCTGTCCATCCAGAGCTGAGGCGAGCTCTCGCACGTGGGTCTGCTCGGAGCTGAGGAGCTCTTCGGTCGCCGAGGCTGTGCTCATTGCTCCTTGGACCGACTCTGCCTTCGTCTCCTCCTGTGCACCGCCTTCATCTCCTTCACCCTCAAAAAGTTCTGGAGTAAAAAACACAGTCTGGTCCTTTTCATCTTCGTCTGAACCGCCCGCTGCAGGTGGTTCGTCTTCACAGCTGGGCGGGGCTGTTACTGGAGCGGGCTCTGGAGCCAGACTGGTTCGGTCTCCTCTGGCTTCATCTGAACCATTAGTCTTCAGTGATGCAGAGGCGATCTGCTGGTTTTCTTTGTCGTGACAATTGGACGCTTCCTGACCAGGACTACTTGGTGCACTTCTTTTAAAAATGGGCTTCCTGAAGGTGTGGTTGGTGGGGCTGGAGGTGAAAATGGAGAACAGAGGCACTGCTGCTCTTTTTTGAAGTGGCTCATCCGAGGGACGGTGCTGCTTCTTCAACTGGTCTGCATCATGAAAAGAAAATGACATATTTTAACATTCACGAGGACACTTTTTCTCCTTAAAGCAGCTTGAAACTGACAGAACACACGTTTAGACTGACAGGGTTTTGAGACTGTCAGCAGTGTGTGCGATGAGGTCAGTTTATAAAGAAAGATACAGCAAATGTGAGCGTACGCTCAATAGAGCCCGAACAAAGGTTAAGAGGATTTAATTAAAAGCAACAGTCCAACATCTGCTCATCAGCTCGCTCCAGCGCCACTCAGGCATGCAAAAGACCTTACAGTAATGAGGCAAGCCACTCAACTGATCCCATGGCCCCCGCCCCCAACGTCCACTCCCAACTATGACGGGTGGAGGGGGGGCTACTGCTCCTCTACCACTCTATCCACCACACTGAACTCAAACAGACTAACAGCTCAACCTCGTCATGACCCCCAAAGACAATGGGCGTCGCCAAGGTGATGTGCAAACACGTCACCTCGGCGTATTTCCTCCGCATGATGTCATGCTCCGGCACACCCTTGACAAAAACGATATGCACCTTTTGATCCCCGTCTTTCAAAAGTGTCTGTGGATAAAAGGTCACGATTCATGAAAGATTAAGTTGGACTCGGCCTCACATCGTGCAGATCTAACATGAAGGAAACCTCCTGCTGAAGGAAAAAGACGTCTGAAAGGGGAAGAAGTGTCTCTATTTTCTGACCTTTATTTACACAGAGAGTGAGGACATTCAGCCAACTGGAATTCAAATCAGGGAGTCTGTGTGATATGCAACAACCTGACTACCAGGTCACCCAAGATTGTTGGACACAGATGCGAAAGACTGAAACTGTGAAACTAACCCACTCTGTCTCAGTGGAGCTCTAAAGCCACGGTTCGGTAACGAAGCCCCTTCTCCGTGTTTTCTTCTACATATGCATGAGAGCCCACTGACACGCAAAAAAGACAACAGCAATTTTGGGGCTCTGGGGTGGTTTAGGAGGACACGGACATCACGGCTACTTCATTGATCTTTTTAAAGGCGTCGTAAGTGCCGGTAAAAGAAACGCATCAAAGCAACATGAATTTGATTGGCACGAGTTTCCTACTTTAGTATGCTTTTACACAATGCAGCACACCACAGTCAGGTTTGATAACTTAAAGCTTTGCCACTGATTTCAACTAGCAGATCGCTTTTAAAAATCCACATAATAACTTTTGTGACTCTTTGAAGGTTAGTTGAATTTGTGGCCTTTGACATGTTTAATGAAAAATAAGTCCTGAGCTGGAATACATCTTCATGTCACTGGTGGCAAAGTATTGGGGCACAGACAAAAAGAAACAAATAAAGAAAAATCAGGACTGTTTCAAACATTTTCCAGAGTGCAGAAGAAGAAAGAAGAGGATGATATGCACAAGAAAAGGGTGGAAACACTATGGGTGCCTCCATTGCTACTTCGTCGTTACTGCTCATTTAAACCTCTCGGTACCATTCAAGGCAGCCTTATTGGACAGGCCTTCACAGAGAGAGGACAGAGCCCAGCTTTGATGAACCTGATCTATACCTGCTGTATTTTTTAGGTCCTTCAATAAGACTTTAAAGAGATATTGATCTTCCCGAACATTCGTCTCTCAACAGATCCATCAATCTCACCTGCTTTTTCTTTCTGTGCAGCTTTCAACTGTGTATGGGAAAAAATGAGGTCGGCTGAGGGGCTTGAGTCCTGCTGGGGTTCAGGTAGTCTGACACTCGAGATAGGTATCTGAGGTTCTGAAGCCTCAGGCAGACTATGTCCCTCTGCAGCGGCTGCTAGGTGGCTGCTGGGAGACGAGACGGTGGAGCTGATGGCCTGCCTGTCAGCAGGAGCCCCATCCATCTTCTTCTGCACCTGAGAGAATGCAACCAAAGACTGCATTGCATCGCTGAAGGTGCTGTGATGCTGGACGAGCTGGCGGACCCATTTAGACAGACCTGAGATTACAGACACACAACAGAGACGAGTGCTAGCAAACATCTTGCAGTGGATAACCAGTGCCATCTAGTGGTGAAACTGGGCGGCTGAACAGTGCAGAGTACCTGTGATGTACTTATTATTCCTGTACCGATCATCCACCAGAATTAGAGCTCCCCAGTCATTCCTGTGGCGAATGCACCTGGAAAATCAAGTTTGGAGTTTTCATTTAAAAGTGCAAAAGGCTGAGTTTTAAATCTGAAGCATTTGCAGAGGTTTACCTCCCCAGGGCCTGGTTCAGGGCTCTGTAGGCCTGAATCTCATACCAGCGACTACCTGGGAGAAGACCTCTCGACTTAGAGTGCAGGTCATTGTACTTCATCTTCAGCTCCACCTGAAACACAAGCAGAACAAATGTCTGTGAGTCACTCATGTTAATGGAGAATATTTACAAACAGGTATAAAAATACAAAAACATTTCATCGAGGTTCAAATGAAAAACACAAGAAGCAGTGAAAGCAAAACATCAGGGCAACACGATAGTCACATGCCTTTAGGCAGTGAGTGTCGGGTTCAATTCCCGGCCAGCCCAGGGCTCAAGAGTTCACCAAAATCAGACTGAGGTAAGAGTCGGAGATAAGAAGTCAGCACAGCTCAAGTTAATGAATCAAAATGACTCATACGGGTCCATCGAGGTCTTGTTAATGTGGATGTGAAGCTCAGTGGTGCTGCAGCTAACTTCTGTGGGGTTTATAAGGAAAGAGTGTGTTAGTTTGTTTTTGTTTGTTTGTTTGTTTTCTTTCTTTTCCTTTACTTATGTTCTAACATGAGAAGCTCTTTTTTCTTTTCTTTTCGTAAACTGTATTCATAATAACTCAATAAAAATATTTTGAGTAAAAAATCAGAGGGCTCCTCAAACTAAACTGAAAACGAGTGAAGACGGTCGTCTTTCAGATGGGTTCAAAGTCGCCGGTGGTGTGGCAGCTGTTTGTCCCGGGACGCTCACCAGAGAAAGACTGAGATGCAACCAGCAAAGCATGGAGTTAGAGGTCTATGATCTGTGATGGCAGCAATTTGCATCAAATTTTGGTTATTGTTGCTCTTTGTTTTGATTTTTTTGCCCCATATTCATTTTACTGATTCAGTTTTTAAAACATCCAAAAATATAAAGAATGGTAACAAATAAAAACAACAAGCTACAAACGGCTGGTTTCTTCAGACCCAGAGTACAAAGTCAGGGAGTTTACGATGTGTGTGGAGGAGCTGTAAACTGAAAATGTTTAGATTTTTGTTTTTATTGGATATCTGAAATAATCATTTCTTTACAAAACTAACTAAATAAATCACAGCTTGGTCACGAAAGGGTTTCTGATTTATAGCCAAACATAATACCCTATAAACCATATAACTGTATGGCAACACCTTTGGTAACAAGGATTCATGCACAGTTAATAATTAAGAACAAATTGAATTAAAACAGACTATGAAGGAGAACATCAACTGAAACATGAGTAAGCCTGAAGCCTGAAGTGGTGAGGTATTGCCCGTCTGCACAGACAGATGTATTCTGAAAGGGTAACAGAGGGGCTAACGAGAGGCCGTGACAGAGTAGAGCGGAGGTAGGAGGGGGCAGACAAGGTGGTGGAGGCGACATGAAGCATCCCTGCGCAAAAATGCCAGGAAAGCATCCATCCATTTGCATCTGTCGCTGCTGATTTTAGCGCTAACCTTTCAGAATTGACAAGTGAAAAGTTCAGCTGGCGTCTGACGGGATGCCATGCAGGGCAGGCTGCTGAACGGGGCTCTAACTGCTTTTGACAGGTACCGTGTGTTTGCCCAGAGCCACCAAACACGGGGCCATGACAGGTACGGGCTGTTCCCTCACGCCAATCACGCAATGCCACTGTGGCCTTCCTGGGCTTGTGTGCGTAAACAAACAAGCAGAGTCACAGGAAACCCTAAATGTCACCCTAAACTTGGTTTGTGACTAATCACACCTCACCCAACGAGCATGCAAACATGCATGCAACACCTGCCGCTACCTTGGAACGCACTAAAACCATTTTAAAAGTTTTATAGGTTGAAGACTGCAAGCCGACGCTTATCAAGAGATTTAAAACAATAACAGAGGTTTTCAGTAGGAGGGACGCCCGTGTGGCCGTATCGCAGGAAGTCCTGAAAACGCTGCCGGGTTCACGGTGAGAGGTTTGCCAACATGTGAGACACCAAAGCAGTTAAAGAATCTACTTCTAAAGCCCAAGAAAGGCCGGTAGCCTCGAGCCGGTGGTGTCATCTAAATCCAATCACAGTCCGTTTCAGTGTCCCAGCCATCACATCCCTGGTCTGTCCCATGTCATCGTCCAATCTGACATGACAGGTTGCATATGTGAAAAAGCCAATTCTGGCTGCTAGCAAATCTTACAAATGTGCAAGAAACCACAAGCTAGAAGGGATTAGTTAAAATGTCAAGAGATCGCTCGCTTGCTTTCGCCTTGTCCTCTGCAGCAACCTGTTCATCCCTAAAAACATATATTTGACCACTAGGCATGATTCGCATCTGTTTGAGCTACATTTTACGCAGGGCGTGTGCATGCACGTCAGTGTCAGTGTGCACGCCCCTGGCAGTCCGGGACATCTTGTGCCTGTCACTGAGATTGCTGAGCGCCTCATCTGCCACATGTGGCCGAGCTGACAGCTGAGCGGCTCGTCTCCGACAGCCTCCGTGTGTGTGTGCGTGCTCACACTCAGGACATCAGACTAGGACATCAGGCTATCGCACTCCAATCTGCTCATGGATCAGCTCACACTAGAGCTTCATACAGACCTACTTATTCTTTAATTGTTCCTCTCAAAGTAAATATCCATGACTAGTACATGGGCTCAAATTGTGGCCATAAATATTTTGTACTTGTAAATCAAATGCGTAGTTGTGAACTGGATTTTGTAACCTTGTAACCCAAAATATCAGAAAATGTTGAGACTTTGTTACAAATTGTTTTTGTTAAGGTCTGCTCACAGATACATTTACGCTGTGTGAGTTTCAACTTATGAGTTCGAATTTTTCTTGCTTTCAGCTGATTGGTCAATCACAAATTTAACAATCCAATCAGAGAACAGGTGGGTTTGGCTGTTGGTGGGGTCCTATACTGAGCTTCAGGTCCTCCAGCTTCAAACTGTATTTCCAGGTAATACAGTTTAAAGCCGGAGGACCTTTATAGGAATATCCCATAGGACAGCGGTCCCCAACCTTTTTTGCGTCACGGACCGGTTTATGCCCGACAATATTTTCACGGACCGGCCTTTAAGGTGTCGCGGATAAATACAACAAAATAAAACTAGTACCGGTACCGAAAAAAAGAAGATTTATTCATAACACACGTGAAAAGACCCAGGAAAACTGAGTAAACGATAAAAACGATAACAAAATAACGCTGAAAACCGATAAAAACCCTGAAAACTATACATTTCACACCTGAGTCTCAACTCTCGCGGCCCGGTACCAAACGACTCACGGACCGGTACCGGTCTGAGGCCCGGGGGTTGGGGACCGCTGCCATAGGGGTCATACAAGCTAGGTCCCTTAACCTTCGGTAGCTGTTGAAAGGATAAAGTTGAAATACCATTATTACTGTAACACACAGTCAGGGCTGACCCGGGACCACTGCTGTGAGTCACACTGTGCAGCATAAAGGCCCTTTCGCAACAGACGCGCTCACCGCTAACTAAGAGCTAAGGATCCAAAACTTGCTGCGCTGGCCGCTGTGCTCTGTCGTGTACTAGATGCACCTGATTATGTCGTTTCAAAGCATGTATCTCTCTGACTTTATATCCTCTACAACAGCGGTCCCCAACCTTTTTTGCGCCACGGACCGGTTTATGCCCGACAATATTTTCATGGACCGGCCTTTAAGGTGTCGCGGATAAATACAACAAAATAAAACTAGTACCGGTACTGAAAAAAAGAAAATTTATTCATAACACACGTGAAAAGACCCAGGAAAACAGAGTAAACGATAAAAACGATAACAAAATAACGCTGAAAACCGATAAAAACACTGAAACTATACATTTCACACTTGAGCCTCAACTCTCGCGGCCCGGTACCAAACGACTCACGGACCGGTACCGGTCCGAGGCCCGGGGACCGCTGCTCTACAAGAGTTTGTGTTGTATTATCTTCAAACATTCAATAAAAACGTATCGCTCATTCATAACGAAGAAAGCTTTGTAACTATCACAACTCGTGAAGAGTGTCATTTCCACAACAATGCTTCACCCCCGAGGTCCACAGAGCCGCTGAAAAGGCTCTGGAGGTCCCTGTGTGAGCACGTAAACCTGCGACAACAATTCACCAAACTCGGACGCGCACAGAATGTTTTCCTTCGTGCTGATGAAGGAAAACGCCGGCATGTGAAAGGGCGTTTCCCCTTCCAGGACCTGAAGCTCAGTATAGCATCACTGACAGCCAAACCCATCTGTTCTCTGATTGGATTGTTACATTTGTGACTGACATGACATTGGCCAATCAGCTGAAAGGAAGAAAAATTGGGTCAAAATTTGTACTTGTAAGTTGAAACTCAAACAGCCACGGTGCGCGAGTGCAGAGATTTACACGAAGTTTTTTGCTTCGTGTCTATAAGCAGACCTTAAAAACATTCTTACGAACAAATTCTCCTCTAAAGATGCAAAAACATAAAATTTTCAGATATTTTGGTTTACAAGGTTACAAAACTACTCACAAACTCACAACTACGCATTTGATTTACAAGTACAAAATATTTTAGTGCTGTCAGCGTTAATCTCGTTAAAATGGCATTAAAGCCATAACGAGGCAAATCTCCGTTAGCAAGATAGCGTGGATCGCCCCGTGCGTGGGGCTAGACGGCGGCGCTAATGCGTGAACGAGTTAACCGTGCTAAAATATTTATGACCAGTTTGAGCCCATACTAGTAAAGTCAGGCTGCGGGACTGAGCGCAAGGTTGAAGCTTGCTGATCTGATGCTTAAGTTCAAGTTGGCAGTGAACGGTAAACCACATCAAAAAGAATGTAGAAGCTGAACTTCTGCTTCAAAGTCGTCTTTGTTTCACGAGTTTTCTGACTTTTATTTAGGTAAAAATCAGCTCGACTCTAGTGCAGGCATTAACTAAAGGTCTCGAGTCCTCTTTAAATTTCATTTTGGTCTTTGTCTTAAGTCAGTCTTGATTTAGCCACAATCTCAAAACTGCTTGAATTAAAGGACACGCGAGGCACCTACAAGGAGTAGTAGACTCGTGAGGGTGGAATTGGCGAGCTGCAATGTAATTGAAGAAACATATGTTTTTGAAGTGCGGATATGTATTTAGTAAAAAAAATTGGGTGGAAGGAAGCTACTCTAGCTAATGACATCATGACATATTGGAAAAAAAAGAAAGTGACAGTATGTTGGACCTGGAGACAGCTCCTAATGACCCTCAGTGATATCACCCTAAAAAACATATTTAGAAGAATATTTAAATTTTGATTGTGTTGTGCGGACAGGTGGGTGTGGGTTCGCTGAGCTGCACAAAATGCAAAGCAGACAGCAGACCCCGAGCTGCTGCAGGGTTGGAGGTTTCGGGGGGGCTGACTATCTATCCACCCCCAGGACTGCATGCTGTGTGTCAAAGCTGGACCAGCTGTGCGTAGGTGCAGCTATCACACTTCAGCTGCGCTCCCAGGACTTTTCCAGGCTCTTTTTATATGTGCTAACAGAGTTAACAGTAACAGAAGGGCAACTGCATACATGACGATAACACCTTCAGCTAACAACAATATGCTCAAATACAAAGCGTGCAACCATGCAAATCTTTTAAAGTTTCAACTTTAGCGTTTATGTTGAAATGGTTCATCCTTTTGTAGATGATAAATCATCTTCAACCTGTGTGGATTATTTAGGCCCTTTAACAACACAGAAAGTTGGTTGGTGTTGTTTCTCTGAGAGAATAAACAGAGTTTAGACTGAATAATATCACGAGAATGCACTAACAAAAGAAGATGTGTTCATGTGTCATGTGTTATGTAGAAGTACTTCAGCTACTGATGACAAAGCCACATGTACAGTGGCTTGAGTGTGCCTGGAGCATCCATCAGCACCTACTCTTGAGCAGTTCCATGAACTCTCCAACATTCTGCTAAAATCCCCGTTATCCATTCGTTTTAAAAGCTTACAGGCAAATGCTCTCGTGTCTCTAATAAAGGGCAACCACAAAGGTTGGCTGTGTTCTTCATTAAACTGAGAGAGATGCCTTATCAGTTGTAAGTGTCTTTTTATTGCTTGTTAAACCTACTTATTGTTTGACTTACTCACGCAGGACGTGACTGTTCACTGTAAAAACATGCCAACATAAATGTAATACCACCTTTGGCAAGGCTTTCTCTGCAGAGGACTTTTCAAGTTCAACCTTTGATCTTTGTCACAATAACACAACAGGCCAGTAAAATGCAATGCTACGTGCTCTAGCGTCTACAGGTTATGCCTGTCTGGGAATGCAGGCCGCGCAGCCATCGAGGGCGCTGGAGTCGTTTAAATGGAGAGAACAGGGCTTACACCTCTTATCCTAGCAATGGGGTGCTGTCGTATAACAGCAGAATGAGTTAATGTGTCTGGATCCATTTGTGCTCTCAGGAGAATGCACACGTTAGCACTAGTGCATGGAAGTGACTATGTAAGGATATGTCACATATGTGTGTGTGAGCCTGTATTAAAGGAATGTCACTGTGAGACATGTGGAGTAAACGTGATAGCGTGCTAATACATGAAAGGTGTATACAAACCCAGACACACCTAGGCTACGTCCACACGTACCCGGGTATTTTTGAAAACGCAGATTTTTCTATGCGTTTGCACCTTTCGTCCACACGTAAACGGCGTTTTTGGTCACTGAAAACGGAGATCTCTAAAAACTCCTGCCAGGGTGGATATTTTCTAAAACTCCGTTTTTGCATTTATGTGTGGACGAGAAAAACGGAGAAAACGCAGCGTCAAAGGTGTGCGCCTTTTTTGACGTCACACTGTGCGCCACGTTATTGTTTCGGTGAAATGAATTTCTACAATACTGTTACTGTTAATTGTCTCTGCAGTGTTTAAATGCTTACATATACACACACAGTTACTGTCCCTCCACACATACGACTCGGTTCTGCTTCTATGCCCCAGCTTTGTTTACTATTTCCCACCGAGGCTTCTAGACTTCTGATTGGCCAACATTTCTACACGGTTAGGAATATAGCGCCACCTGCTGCTTTGGCATGTTCCTAGCAGTGTTTTCCTTCATTTCTGCCTTTACGTGTGGACGGGATTATTTTTTAAAACAAAAACAGAAAATCTCCGTTTTCAAAAATACCGATGTACGTGTGGACGTAGCCTGAGACTGCTGGAAGAAAGCAGCATTACTCCTGGGAATTAAAGGCAGGAAAAATATTATATAAAGAAAATATTTTAATATGAGAAAGAAGAGGTCACATGATCAGCTCGTGAGGCACTTATTCGATCATCATCTACACGCCAGAATTATCAGTGCATCTGTGTTTTGGGTCGCTATGACAGGGGACAGAAGAGGCTGGCTTCAGGACTCTGTGTACCGTGTAATGAGCAGAACTGCACCATGAAAAAGATCACACTTCTTCGTAGCTGTTTCAGAAACAACATTAGTACAACTACAGGTAAGTTCTGTAATAGCTTTGGCTGCGTGCTGGTCTGGAGTACTGAGCTGTGTGTTCTCACGATGCTACAATCTTCCCAGGAGTGGATGCACCAGCAAATTCATCGTAAGGTCCACCTGATGTTCAGAGCAACATCTCAGACTCTACGGGCCTCAATTAGCATGTAAAATTTAAACGTTTACCAGAGTACACTAAGAACTGTCAGGAGACAGCACGTAGCAGCTCAGCTTAGGTTTGCAAACCTCGTGACTTCTGGAACAACGGCCTTTTGACAGATGCAAAGCAGCACGTTTGACAAAAACCAAACTGTCAGCATGGTGGCAATGGGATAATGATTTGGGCTCGTTTAGCAGCCACTGGACATAATAGAGAAAGCTTGGGCAAAATAGGGTCGTACAAACTGGACAATGATATCAAGCACATCAGCAAATCTACAACAGAATGGCTGAAAAATAGAGAATCAAGGCGCTTCATACAGAAAGTAAAACTTTATTTTGTCATATCTAATATTGACTGATCTGTTAATGGCTACATTATTATACCTTTTGTTTGTTTGAACTTTTCTGTCCCTCAAAGCAGCTGTTATGTGTCTGACAGAGGTCTGTGTGCTAGTTTAGCATGTTATGGGAGCTAGCTACATAGGCTCAGAGTCATTAGTGTCAATGTCCTCTTCCTCTCAACAGTGTAATGGGGTTAGCTCAGAGACCTTTAGAGCTCCCAGGGCTTCTCTGGGGGCTGCCTCTGTGGCTGAAAGAGAAGATAAGAAGAGGACGGAAACACGACTAGAGTGCAGTACAAAAAAGATGGAAAGACAACGTGAGAATCAGGTTTTAAAGTGATGATGAAAACAAGCAGACCGTTATGGATTCCAACAGATTCAGTCCACAATAAACAGAACGTTTGACAGCCAGTCTTTTCAAACATAAATGACATTTTTATGACTTGAAATGTATTGTGTCACATTGCTGTATAAAGCTGAGACTAATAAAAATGAACTAGCTCCTTCTGCTACAATGGAAGCTAGCAATGCTGGTATAAACATAAGTGATATAGATGGGTCTAACGTGACTACAGTTCTGACACTGGGGGAAACTACGCTAACAACTGTGTTCTTGTTGTGTAACTAAGGCAAAAATGGAGGACAGTCACGGCGAGAAGCAGAAGTGTCAGCAGGCCACCTGATCACGCAGCGGTGGCAGCGATCTGTCTGTGGAGCTCTGCACATGTTGCAAATAAACAAAGGCTGTTGATGCACAGCGTGTCATTAGAAATGCAGCATCTTCATGCTTGGTCAGCTCCACGTCCCCCTTAACTAGCGTTAGCTTCCTCAATCCTCCTCCCAGTGTTATGTTCCCGTCTGTTACACAGAAACATCGCTTTCAACATACTGTGAGTCGGCTTTTATTGTATTTATTCCATACATTTGTCAGCCGAATGAATAAATAACACCATATAATTCAGTACAACCAAACCACAGCAAAACTGTACAAAATATAACCAGAACGACTCAGCCACACAGAGCCAATCAGAGCAGGATCACAGAGTGCTGGGGCGCACAGTTCGGAAAAGTTGGCAGTGCTTTGCTGAGACAATAACTGCATGGGTCCAAACCTCCTCTCACACTAACACTGGCACAAAACTGTGAACCAAAAATCAAACAAATAAAGAAAAATCAGCAAAATTGAAGACATGCCCTGAGAGCTGACAGAGGTGAAACTGACAGCTGAGGTGAAAAGCAAAGGTGAAAGGATCGAGGAAGCCTCAATCAGCCACACATCTTTCTACCCTGACAGAAAAGGTTAGTGAAAGCTTCATTGTGCTCTGACAGCAGGATCAGAAGGAGTCAAGGGGAGGAGAAGTGGGAGGCAGGAGGGGAGGAAGGGACTCAAACTTAAAGGTCAACTTTATCTGCTAAGGACAGGCCAAACACGGCAACATCGCTTTGGGATTCTTTTTCATGGATCACCTAAAAAGGATGCTCTTATTTGGTGTGTGTTTGTGTGAGCGTGCACATTCATGTCTGTGAGTTAACGTGTTCAAAGTGTTCAATACCAGAGGCAGAGAGAAAAAACCGAAAAGCAAAGAAGGAGATGCTTACAAACTAAACAGGTCCAACCTACACTGTGCTGCCAAAGCCACCGTTTCTTTACAAAAAACTGCTTTACCAATTTTGCACAGGCACTGTTAAAGGTGGATGACGCTGTGTCAGTGATAAACAGAAGTGGAGAGCTGCAGATTTTATATATACTGTTACATGTCTAACACTTTTTAAAAAAAAATGATATTCTTCATGTTTTGCCTAATTATTAGAGGTGCAACGATACTCGTATCGATATTGAACCATTCGATACAGTGCTTTCGGTTCGGTACACATATGTATGAACAATACAACATTTTTAATTTATTTTATCAACTTTTCTTCTGACGATGCTGTCTGTGTTGAGCGCTCAGTGGATCTGCGCTTGACTACTCTGCCTAGGCTGCACTGTCGAGTGCAGATCCAGTGAGCGCAGCGCAAGCTAGCAAGACAGAAGCTAAACTCATTGCAACATGGCAAATTGAACCTCCCCCACCCTCATTCAGATCTGGCCTTTGGAACTATTTTGGTTTTCATGTGATGTATGACCCTGAAGGTAAGCGCGTCATGGACAAAAGTAAAACAGTATGTCGGATGTGCCACGCAATGCTCAATTTTTGCTCAACATTGGTGGGAACTAGTGCGTTAGCGCAGTTAGCTCGTTAACGTGTTGGCTGTCCAGCCCCACGCACGGGGCGATCCGCGGTAGCTCGTTAACGGAGATTTGCCGCGTTGTGGCGTTAACGTCATTTCAGATTAACGCTGACAGCACTAGTGGGAACACAACGAATATGACTGCACATTTACTCCGACATCATCCTAGTGCAAAGACAAGTGGAAGCAGACAAAAACAACAAGCACGCATGCTACAAACTTTACCCGAGTCATTTAGACAGCCGTTAGCACATGATTCTCCTTATGGGGACCTGATATGTTTAATATGCTGCTGAGAATATAGCCCAGAAGAAGCGTATAGTAGAGCTTTTATTTTGGAAAGAGACATTTCTCTGTAATAAACTCTCTTTTCCAAAGATGAGGGATTTCTCCATCAGATAGATTTATTATTTTATTACTTTGTTGTTTCAGCAACATTAAATTTAAGTTTGAGTTAAAATATATATTTATAATTTTAATAAATGACAAATTAAAAAAGCATGAACATTTTTTTGTATCGAAAAAATATCGCACCGTGACACCAAAGTATCGAACCGAACCGAACCGTGAATTTTGTGTATCGTTGCACCCCTACTAATTATGTAAAAATGATTCACATTTTAGATTTTATAACATTAAAATCTTACAACATTTTTATAGCCTAAGTTCCTGCAGCCCTGAAGCACACGCCCCACAGCTTGTGTGGATTGTTGGGATTCTACTTGCCTGGAGGTCTTTAATGTTGGGGAAGGGAATTCCAACGGCGACTACTGCCCTGGCGTTGTCGTCCGTAAAATCAAGCCCTTCGCTCACTTTACCCCTACACACAGCAATCAGCAGTGCACCATCTGTATCAAACAAACACACGCCATGAGCCGTGAACACGAAGTGGGAGAAGGCGTGTATGTGGTACGCAACTATGTTCAATTGGTACGACTCATTCAAATGGATGCTGGGCAGATCTAGCATCCATTTGAAGGATTCATTATCCAAGTTTTTGGATAGTAAAACAATTTCTGTCATTTACTTTTTTAGTCTCTAAAAGTCAGAGTCTGTGAATAAAAATGGCTGTAATTCTAAACACAGATGTAACAAAGAAAGCAGAGATATCCCCAACAATCATATGACCCCCTATGCCTCCCATTCTACTTTTAAATACTCTAGGAACAACAAGTAGGCCTGCAGTGTGAGAGCAAAGTGCTCTAATGGGGTGATATGGTACTATAGGGCTGCCACAAACGATTATTTTGATAGTCGACTAATCAGATCATCATCCATTGGACGTACAACTTACAGCTTATTGCACCAGCAGCATCTGCTCTTATATAACTATCATTAGCTTACAGCTTGAAGTGTTTAAGGTGTGTGCTAACTAAAAATAAAGACAAGATGATAGTTTATTAAATTTTAATGAAATCTGCAGATTGTTTTGGTGAAGTTTAATAAACTCCTTGCTATCTAAAATATAACAGGACACCAGAGTAAATTCTCGAGCATCTCACACTTCTGATAATCAGCTGTCTGCTTGACGTTTATTCTGCTGTGTGAAAACTATAACTTTAATCTCAGCCAAACCGATTTACTCAGGAACAAATAAAATACTGAAAAAAAAGCCAAACAATAACATTTTGAAGTTATCTAAGTGACTTATATATCATGTTTAACCTGAGTAGCGAAAGACGGCGGTGGGTTTGAAAACGATTAGCCGGGAGTCCGGTGTTCTCACGGCTCTAGTGAGCCTAGCCCCCGGCTAGCTATCGAGCTAGTGGCTAACAGACGTCTCCGAAAACGTCGGAGCGCTTTTGAAAATATGTGGTGTCTTGATAAACTGAGCAGATATTTGAGGTTTACACAGCTACATTCTCGCCTGAAAATATGTTAAACATTTATTTTGTGACCCAGAAAGAATAATAAGAGTAACATTAAAACTAACTAGCTGCCGCCATTGTTGGAAACTGAGCTGGGCTGCGCTATGAATTCTGGGACACAGCTTCTTCTTCTTCTTCTTCGGGGTTTAACGGCAGCTGGCATCCTTGTACATGCAGTGCTGCCATCTTCTGTTTCAGTCCGTTATTACACTCTTAAATCCTACTACTTATTCCTGCGTCTTTTGGGATCTTACAAAGCTTCAAACGACGCGTCGACTATTAAATCAGTCGTCGACGATTTTGATAGTCGACATAATCGTGATTAGTCGACTAATCGTGGCAGCCCTATATGGTACTACAAGGTCATTAAGATAACCTTAATGAGCTTATAGATCTTTGTATAAGAATAATATCAAATCACAGCCATTGACAAGCCCCTTTCTAAAGAAACAATCAGTGTTATTCACTTCACCTGTCATTGGTCATTGACCAGTTTCTTATTAAGATTTTATTTTTAATTTTATTATTCAACTGTAAATGATGCACATTGAATCACTAGTAAACAGCAGCTGTTCCAGAGTCAGCATAACAATGTGTATCAGTCTCACCTTTTTCTTCACAGTATTTGATGGCACTGTAGTACGTGTGAAGCAGCTCATCAAAATCTCCCTTGCCTCCACCACCGCGGGGCTCTGTGATCACCGTTTTCTGTTGCTCTAGCTTGTCCCAGAGACCAGTTTTGGTCCATCGGTCTCTCAGTTTATCCAGCATCTGATTAGAAAACAGGAAATACATCACCACAGAGGATTTTAGCAAACAATGTCCATCCATCCATTTGCTTCCACTTCTCCTTTTCAGGGTCGCAGGGGGCACTGAAGCCTATCCCAGCTGTCATAGGGCGAGAGGCGGGGTCCACCCTGGACAGGTCGCCAGTCTGTCGCAGGGCCAACACACAGAGACAGACAACCATTCACTCCCGCATTCACATCCATCCATCCATCCATCCATTTTCTTCCGAACCACCTCACTGACTCCTTTCGATGTGGAGCAGCAGTGGCTCTGCTCTGAGACCCTCCCGACTGGCTGGACCTCTCACCCTATCTCTAAGGGAGAGGCCAGCCACCCTTCAGAGGAAGCCCATTTCCGCCACTTGTATTTGCGATCTCGTTCTTTCGGTCACTACCCACAGCTCGTGACCACAGGTGAGGGCAGGGACGTAGATCGGTAAATTGAGAGCTTCGCTTTTACACTCAGCTCTCTCTTCATCACAACAGACCGGTACAGCGTCCGCATTACTGCAGCTGCTGCACCAATTCGTCTGTCGCTCCCTTCTCCCATCACTCGTGAACAAGACCCCGAGATACTTAAACTCCTCCACTTGGGGCAGGGTCTCGTCCCTGACCCGGAGTGGGCACTCCACCCTTTTCCGGCTGAGGGCCATGCCTTCAGATTTGGAGATGCTGATTCTCATTCCCACCGCTTTACACTCGGCTGCGAACCGTTCCAAGGCGAGCTGGAGGCCATCACCCGATGAAGCCAACAGGACCACATCATCTGCGAAAAGCAGAGAAGAGATCCTGAGACCACCAAAGTGAAAGCCTTCCACCACTTGGCTACGCCTAGAAATTCTGTCCATAAAAATTATGAACAGAATCGGTGACAAAGGGCAGCCCTGGCAGAGCCCATCACCCACCAGGAACGAGTCCGACTTATTGCCGGCTATGCAAACCAAGCTCTTGCAACGGGGAATCACACTCCTCAGCCTCCCTGGGAAAGTCTATGCCAGGGTGCTGGAGAGGAGAGTTCGTCCGCTAGTCGAACCTCGGATACAGGAGGAACAATACGGTTTTCGTCCTGGTCGCAGAACACTGGACCAGCTCGTTATCCTCTCGAGGATAATTGAGGGTGCATGGGAGTTTTGTCCCTCGGGGGGGTCCTGTGGGGGGTGCTCCGGGAGTATGGGGTGTCTGGCCCATTGCTACGGGCCATTCAGTCCTTATACAACCGTATTTCACAGGCAGGTGTGGGCAATTCCTTCGTTATGTCATTATCAATTAAGCAGACAAAAGGCCTGGAGTTGATCTGAGGTGTGGTGCTTGCATTTGGAAAATGCTACTGTGGACAGAAAACATGTGGTCAAAGGAGCGCTCCATGCAGGTGAAACAAGCCATCCTTATGCTGCGAAAATAGAAGAAAAACATCAGAGAAAGTGGTACAATATTAGAAGTGGCAAAATCTTCAGTTTGGTACATCCTGAGAAAGAAAGAAAGTACTGGCGAACTCAGCAAAAACACCTGGAAGTCCACGGGACATAATAGTAGTGTATGATCGCAGAATCATTTCCATCTCTTCACAACAGCCAGTTACAACACTGTCCAGGAGGTCGGCGTATCGATATTCAAGTCTACCATAAAGAGAAGACTGTGTGAAAGTAAATACTCAGGGTTCACTGCAGGCTGTTAGCCACTCACTAGGGCTGCCACAAACGATTATTTTGATAGTCGACTAGTCACCGATTATTTTTGCGATTAGTCGACTAATCAGATCATCATCCATTGGACGTAAAACGTACAGCTTATTGCACCAGCAGCATCTGCTCTTATATAACTATCATTAGCTTACAGCTTTAAGTGTTTAAGGTATGTGCTAACTAAAAATAAAGACAAGATGATAGTTTATTAAATTTTAATGCCATTTGCAGATTGTTTCGGTGAAGTTTAATAAACTCCTTGCTATCTAAAATATAACAGGACACCGGAGTAAATTCTCGAGCATCTCACACTGATAATCAGCTGTCTGCTTGACCTTAATTCAGCTGTGTAAAAACTATAACTTTAATCTCAGCCAAACTGATTTACTCAGGAACAAATAAAATACTAAAAAAAAGCCAAACTATAACATTTTTAAGTTATCTAAGTGACTTATATATCATGTTTAACCTGAGTAGCGAAAGACAGCGGTGGGTTTGAAAACTATTTGCCGGGAGTCCGGTGTTCTCACGGCTCTAGTGAGCCTAGCCCCCGGCTAGCTATCGAGCTAGTGGGTAACAGACGTCTCCGAAAACGTCGGAGCACTTTTGAAAATATGTGGCGTCTTGATAAACTGAGCAGATATTTGAGGTTTACACAGCTACATTCTCGCCTGAAAATATGTTAAACGTTTATTTTGTGACCCAGAAAGAATAATAAGAGTAATATTAAAACTAACTAGCTGCCGCCATTGTTGGAAACTGAGCTGGGCCGCGCTATGAATTCTGGGACACAGCTTCTTCTTCTTCTTCTTCGGGGTTTAACGGCAGCTGGCATCCTTGTACATGCAGTGCTGCCATCTTCTGTTTCAGTCCGTTATTACACTCTTAAATCCTGCTACTTATTCCTGCGTCTTTTGGGATCTTACAAAGCTTCAAACGACGCGTCGACTATTAAATCAGTCGTCGACGATTTTGATAGTCGACGTAATCGTGACTAGTCGACTAATCGTGGCAGCCCTACCACTCATAATCCTCAAAAATAGAAAGGCTAGATTGGACTTGGCTTAAAAAAAAGCATCTAAAAAACCAGCACAGTTCTAGAAAATCATTGTTGGACAGAGTAAACTAAGATCAACCTCTAACAGAATGATGGCAAGAAAAAAGTAGATGTACTGATTCTTTTATAGCGCTTTTCTACTCTCCTGGAGTACTCAAAGCGCTTTATACAACACACCACATTCACCCCATACACACCCATTCACACAAGCACTATTATCTATACTGTGAGTGCTTTCTAACTATCATTCAAACGCATTCACACTCCGATGGATGCATCGGAGAGCAAGTTGGGGTAAGTATCTTGCCCAAGGATATTTGGCATGCAAACTGGGGGAGCCAGGGATCGAACCACCAACCTTCTGATCAGCAGCTGACCTTGTGGAAGTGGAATATCCTTGAATGGTCAAGTCAGCCTTGATATTAGCCCAACTGAACCTGCATTATACTTGTTGAAGACTAAACTTTGGACAGACCGGCCTACAAAGCAACAGCAACTGAAAGCCGCTGCATCCAAAAGGAGGAAACCAGCATCTGGTGATGTCCACGAGTTCAAGACTTCAGGCTGTCATTGGCAGCAGACGGTCTTCAGCCAAGTATTAGAAATGAACATTTCCTTTTCAGCTTTAATTTGTCCAACTGCTTTAGTTCCCCTTTCTGTTCAACCCACTGAATTAAAGCTGAAAGTCTGCACTTCAACGGCATCTGAGTTGTTTCATTTAAATTTCATTGTGTGATGCACAGAACCAAAATTAGTCCAAATATTTATCAACCTAACTGTATATCTGCAAATAAGCAACCCACCATCTTCAAACAGTGTCAATCTGTACCCTGTGCAAGGTACCACACTGTGAAATATTAATACACCTTTGAAGTCTAAAACAACCTTGCAACAAGAAAAGCAATTATGTTTGCTCCTGTGTCCTCACACTGCTTGGATTTCTTCTCTCGACTTTAACTTGGCAGAAAGCTGATGTATTTAAACCTCCTCTGCAATAAAAATCACTGTTGCTGTACTATTGTTAGCGCAAAAAGTCAGCAGCTCTCCGGGGAGGCACATTGATCTAAAAGCCCTCATCCAAGCCCCACTCGTGTTGGTCCTGTGCAGATTACATCCTTGAATAAGCATGGCTTCACAACCAGAAAGAGGCTTCACTGGCGTGGAAATGTGTTAGAAGGGTCAAATAAAAGTTCTTCTCATAGTCAGCAGAAAACTTCTTAATGGGTTAATAGTGTCGAACTGTCGATCCCGAGCTAGCTGCAGGTGAGACCTTCAGATGGGAGGAATGCAGAGGATATTTGCACACTTGTAAACCAATTGTGTTCACCTGCGTTGCAGCCAAAACACCACAAACCAGCAGACCTCAAACAGCACAGAAGTTTACTTTTTGGGTTTTGCGCAGTACTGAGGAAAACAACAGAAGCAAATGGGACAGCAGGGGAGCGCTGATATATTTTTGCACTCCAGTGTGACGGCACCACACCGATCAAACGAAGCATGGGAAAGATTTCATCAGGTTGGTGCCTACTAAAGCAAGCGAGGTCAGAATGTTTGCATCAATAAAACATGACTCACTCACTAAATATGCAGCGTTACATCAACAAGGACCCCCCTTACGTGCATCTTCAACTCAGCAAACTGTTTGCCCTGCAATTGCTTTGCAGTGCAGTCTTAAGCGAGAGATGAATAATTCAGGTTATGTACTTTAGGCTGATCTACCACTAAACAAAACAGCCATTATCTGCCAGGCTGCACTTGGAAAGCAGGTGATTCCACATGGAGATGAGTATGGAGACAAAATGTTCCTACTGATAAAACTGATGTGACGGAGTCTGACAGTGTTTTATACTCACTACACAAAAGGTTGGGGTTTGTATTTTTAGCAATGAATAACACAAAGGGCCTTTCAAAATAAAGGTTTGTGGTGAATACTTTAGTCGCGGATCAGTTTGGGCAATCTAATCTGATTGGTCTCTGTATTGTCAGCTAAACATGATGACGATCGTCATAGTTCATCAGAAGATCATGCGATTTTGATCCTAATGCACAGACAGGAGGCCAGTCTCGACTACAAACTGATCGCCTGGGCAAAAAGGCAAAAGTCCTGCAGAGAAATTAAACAGAGGCCTTGGTAACAGCACTAGAATCACCATCTGGCAGTTAGATAAGCCCTTTTCCCACCTGATTGGCCGAGACATGGAAGTACAACATTGGTCCAATAGAGGACTGTGGTGGCGTTTTTAAACCTGTCGACTGCAGCCCCAAAAGGATTTGCGTCCTACAGTTGTGTCGTGTCATTTTTGCAATTTCTTTTTAAATTTTGGTAAAGATTGTACAGCATACATCATTAATGCGTTAAAAATAATGAAACGAAACAAGAATTGGGTGCTTGATATTTAATATAATTCTGCCTGATTACTTCACTCTTCTTGGCAGAATTAATACAGTTCATATAAACTGGTTGTTTTCCCGGCACAGACCCAGCATGGTCCATAGTCTGACCACAGCAGCAGACCTGACCCTGGCTTTCAAACCTTGTGTTACTCATGTGTGGTTCCTCAGATTTACAGAGTTTTTGTATATAGTGTGTAAATTTGTTGACACTGAAACAGAAGTGTGAGCTGATTTATTATTTTCTTGTACCGTTTTCTCCTGTTTAGGGAGTGTAGCACGTTGTTTGGTTTTTGTTTCACCAAGGGTTTTAGGTAGCACCTCCTTTCCTGAGTTAGCTTGTTTTTGTTTGTTATTTTGTCCTTTGTTCACCCCAGGCTTCAGTTTTCAGTGTAGACACAAATAAACCACCGTTCACTTCAAAGGTTGGCTTCTGGGTATGGTTCACTTCCTTTCTACCCCTTATGTTGTGTTCCTGTACCCCTAGACTGGGGCGTAACATATGGGATCATTTTCCTGTTGGAACACAAAATTGTGTCCAAGTTTCAACCATCTAGTGGTTGATCTGAGGTAAAGTTAAAGAGCTAGTCCTCCTTCATTGTTCTACTTTATGAAATGTGTTAGTCAGTCTATTAGGGGTGGGGGAAAAATTGATACTGTGTAGCATCGTGATACTTTGTTTGCTAATAATGTATCGATACAGGGACAGCAGAAATCGATATTTTGTTACAAAAAGGTTTTTGTGCTCTGACTTCAGAGCATGTTGATCCTTTTTCTGAGCAAGAATCCTGACATTCCTTCACTGTCCAAATGTGTTTAACTTGTTTTTTGGCAGCAATAAACACGACAGTTTACTTATTTTAATTTAAGACATGTTTTATTTTAATTAAGTTTAAAACTTTTTTATTTAATGTAAAATTATATTTTGTTTTAATTTACTTTCAAATTCTTCAGTTGCTGAAGGGGCTGCATAGTTTTCATAAACTGCATAGTTCAGAATAGCTATAATTGTACCAGATGGTTGATTCAGTTAAGTTGGACTAGACTGTAATACAAACCGTTCAGTTTGTCAACAATCAAACTGAAATGAGAGAAAGACTGAGTGTGAGACTTTGATATTAGAGAAAATGATGATTGATAAAGTTTACCTTTATGTACAGAATCTGAATATCACAAAATATTTTAAAAAATTGCAATAATATCGTATCGTGGGGTGTATGGTGATTCCCACCTCTACAGTCTATGACTGCTGTCAAACAAATCCTTTTATACTAGCAAACAAAAAATACCGGTTGCAGTTAATTATGTTCACTGGGAAGAAGTTAAAACGTCTTTGGCAAGTTACTGTAGAACCTTCAGCATTATTTTTTAAAAGATTTAAGTGATTTTATGTATTTTTCACTCTGTGTGGATTAAACGAAATCTAAAATCAATTCAAACTTCTGCAACATCTATCCTGTACAAACAGATTTACCAAAGTTGGAATCGCCAAATTACCACGACATTCACACAAGGACTGTGGATTTTTCTTATTTTTTTAAACACAATCATTTTTTATCAGCTTATATCCTTATACATGCTGTCTTTGTACTATTCCACTCTCTTCAGTTTGAAGATGAAGTACCATAGGAACACTTGTCTTGTTCTTTAACATATCTGTAAATGGGTTAGTATGGAGTAAAATGTGTGATGCTATCAGGATGCATGGCTGCATGTGTGAAAGTGACCATTGTACAGTCAAACAAATCTTCAACACCTTCAACAAACACTTCCAACCACGAGTGTGAGACACTCAACACAGAAACTGCAGCCACCAAAATGACAGACATGAGCAGCATCGTGAATAATTCAGGGACATCATCTGAAGACCTGCTGTTTAGATGTCAGACCTTGGTTATAAAATGTTAATCTAACGAATAAAACAGAAAATTCTCCCATTCAGAATTTTATCATCAACTTAATTTAAGGAAAATAAAACAAGTGAGGCTCACCAATTCAACACTATGGAAACTATACTCGGTAAAATTGCTCATTTTTATATTTGTATAGGTATATATAGGTTAAAAAACCTCTAATTATAATTATGTTTCACTGCACATCCAGGAGAAAAGCATTTACTTGAACTTGTTTCTAAAAAGCAGCAAAGCTGTCATTTAAAAGTGAATTTATCTGTAAACTACCGTGTTTAGACTTCAGCAGGGATCTTACAGCAGCAACGTTATGATGCCCATACAACATGAATGGGAATGAGCAGTATTTAGCACATAGGCGAGCACAACAGTGTTAATAATGCATTGCCCTTTCTAGGCACGGTAGGTGCAACGCTCGGCCTCTGCCGTTGACGCAGTAAAGTGGGCCAGATCCTTCTGCCAACTGGGACGTGGTGGTGAAACAACGCGGCGGAAGCAGTGAACTGTAGTCTTTCTCGCACTTTTACACTTCCCCTCTCTTTCTCCCCTTACTATCTCTCCATCTTTCACCTCCTCTGCATCTAGCCTCACTCTATCTCCTTTCCCAGATCCCCTGTGTCGGTGAGCTACGTGGCGACACATCAGAGCTCCTCTAGTGCCTGCTGAATTATGGAAAGGGATAGGAGGCAACGGCATTAATGAAACATGCTGCTAGGAGCCACATTTCGCAGTGGTGAGGGGAGACGTGTTGTTGCGGCTTAAATTATTCACTCTCAAAATATCACAGCAACCATCACGCCAAGACTGGTGGCGAGAAGCCACCTGCCACCTCTGAGATGCCGCTCTTCCCTCGTCGTCTGCCCGGCCACATTGGCGGCGACAACAGAACGCTGCAAAAACGCTGCATGCTGCCCAAAGAAGAGGATGTCATCTGCTGTGACATCATCTAATTTTCATAAGAATAAATGTCAACTTAAGTGTTTTGAAGCATTATTCAGTTCATTTCATTTCATTATAAAATGAGTCATGGTCGTAATCTCCACTTCGATGCGGTGGATCCGCTCGAAACTCAAACCTTTACTTCATCAAATGCCTTCCAAGGTGATTATAAAATAAAGTCCAGATAATAAGAAGTGTCCACCTGCACCAATCACAGCCTGCCTCATTCTCTTTATTGAATAAATCTGAAGGTTTTTCTCCTCACAACTCCTGAGGTGTCTACCACAGTTGGCCTAGTTTCATAGACCCATAAGAACTCCAATGAATGCACTGGCAGATTATCATGTGACTGATCCATCTTCAGGTTGTGTCGTTGGACTACAAAAATATACAAAAAACATTTTCTCCATCCAACAGCTTTACATTTGTTCCAAACTCTCGAAAATCTCATTTAAAACCAAAGTGAACAAGAGTTCTGTGAAACATTGTTACAACGTTTGTGTCTCTGAGCCCATCTTTGCTACTTTGTTCATATTTAAAGATGCGTTTAAATATGAACAAAGACATAAATGTTTAAAGACATATTTTAATTTCGAAATGTTGCTTTCGTTTTAAAAGGCATCACCAAACAGATCACACGTTGTATTAAGACAGAAAAAAATAGCTACATTTTTACTGGAATCACAATATGAGAGACGCTTTTAGAGTTTTCCTAATCATAAAAAGCTGTTGGGGGTTTTACACACACATACTCACAGTGCATAAAGAAAGACGAGTCTGTGCAATATTTTTGCCATCTGGTAAGCAAAAATGTACTTCATGCTTGAGTAAATTAAACGTCTTAACCAAACCAAGCAAAACCAAAGATCTTATATGCAGGAAGGTCAAGGAAGGAATTTCAGGGGCACCGAAATTATTAGTTTATTTTATATGTAGGAAAAACCGTAAAATGACATAACGCTGTGTGCATATCCACATTAGATATATTAGAGACTCCCATCTTCGGTTTTGGAGTTAAACTGTTGGTTTGACAAAACAAGCGATTGGAAAATTCCATCTTGAGACTTGGAAAACTGTGACGGTCGTGCTGATTATCCAAAATGCAGAGCAGCGCTGCCCTATATTTGTTTTTATATGATCTGCATATGTATACTTTGTTTCATTTCATTTGTTGCAGTCACGGTGACACGAACAAATCTTTGCTACAGTAGATTAGGCCGCAAAGAGATGACTCGAGCACCATTTAATATGTGCTTTTTAACTCTGAAAATATGAGCCTTCCCTGAAAAGAAGCCCCAACTTAGTCAGAAGTCTGAAGTTTCCACTGTAAAAACTCAAATAAAACATCATCTCGGCTCTAAAACAGCCAGCAGGGATATGCTACACTGACCCGCGCTCACAGCCTCACATGTGGAGCTGTGATTGGTGCTGCTGAGGACAGCGGTGTTGCTGGGTGTTTGCTCTGCAGTCCGCTTTGACTTTGATTTGACACAAACTCGGCAGAGCCGAGGCGCCGGCGCTGGGTGCGTCTTCGCGCAGACAGTGAGGCGACATCACCTAATGGCCCTTATCTCGGTCTCCTTTAAAAGCATCTTTTATTCCCCACCATCTTTTCACCTCAGCAAAGCTTTTTTCTTTTAATAAACCATCAGGCTCCCACGGAGACCAGAGACCAGACGGCAAAGCCTGCTGTGGTTTTAATGGGCATTAACTGGGGGACAGTTGAAGCCTAAGTGTTAAAAAATCCACAGCCTCTAAGGGAAACTGTGATTATGGGCTTACATGTTTCTTTATAAAGCACATATTGCTAACGTCCACTATAAGTCATTTTTTTCTAGTAAAACACTTCAAACTGCACCAACCTGTGTACTGTTGACTTGTATGTGTTTATGTGTGTGAATGTGAGGGCAGCAGAGTCTCGAGGGACACTTCTTTGACACTGCAGGCACACTCGCCTCACTGCTCTCTCCGTCTATCGCAGAAGCAGCTTTGCACGAGGGCTTGATAGGCATCACCTAGACACACTGAACAGGGATGTCTGAAGATGACCTTTCTGTTGACTGTGCGCACATAAAACGTGCACATCGCAGGCCAGACGGGACTCAGCGGCACCAACGAGGCCTCCGCGGACTCCAATTAATACCCCAGCCCTTCATATCCCCTCATCTCCTCATCTTTAAGAGCTGACTGCAGATTAAATATTTATGCATCAGCACAGAGAGAGAGATAGAAGACTCCTACACGGCTATCAATAATAAAAAAACATCCCACAGCTCATAGTCGCTCCTCGGTTGGCATCAGAGGCTGACAAAAAGGAAGGTAAAATGAGAAAACAACAAGGCTCAGAGTCTTAGCTTTCCCTCGCAGTTTGCAAGCTGGTGTCATCGGCTCTTTAAGAGTGCAACTGGATAGCGAGCCAACAAGGACTGCAGAGAAATCAAATCAGCGATCACTGCGTGGGACATGCTGAAATTTAAGTCCAACATGGACCGCGCACACGTGCCAAAGGCAAAAGACAGAAATCCCAAAGGCAAAGCACAGCTGTGAAAGTCCTCTGTTTGACTCATCCCAGCAAAACAAGACATCAGCGACGGCTGGCTTTCACGACAGGATGCCTTTCATTTCAAACAGGAAGTGAGTGGAGAAGATAACAGCACGAGTGGAGGCCCACAGATGAGTGGGACACTGGCTGAATACGTAAGATTTAGGTTATAAAAGATAAAGCTGATGATGTATTCATCAAAATGATTGCGTGCGATTTGAGGCAAAAAGTTAACATAACGCGGTTTCTTTTACTCTTTGCAGGCTGCACGCTGAAAAGCACAACATGCATCGTATCATTACTCCAAATGTGACTGACAGTCAAGTATTTAAACATTTCACTGCTGTGTGGATGAGCCTGCATGCTGACTCACACAGAGACAACCACACAAGGACATCCGGTCTCAGTGACATACAACATACAGAACCAAGAACAGAAAATAACCTTTAACACACAGGGATTGTGCACATGTTGTGCTGTATATTCACTTCTGAGCTTTTAGCCATATTTAATATGAACATGTACCACTGGAACGCTACACATGACTGAAAATAAGAACAAAGCTCCACCTTGAGTGGTTCAGAAAAGATCAAATTGTTGGATGGTTGGACTTTATTATTCAAGTGACTTAAAAACATTTAGAGTGACTTTTATACGGTTTCCTGCAGTTACATGTAACACTTTGGTAGTGGACAAGCACACACGACGTCGTACGAAATCCACTCGGCTCTCTGTGAGCTAATGTGACAACTAAGCTACGGTGGACATGTAGGGGGGACAAAGCGTCTATGAGCGCGCTCTCAGAAGCAGCATCATTAACTGAAAGAGAAGACACTTCTGTGAGGATGAAGCCGTTTAACACGATGCTTACAAGCTCCTCCATTGATCAGTGGAGATCTGTTATAACATGCGATACGGCAGTATCTTCACAGTGGGAGTGGAAGGAATGCCGTCCCTTAAAGAGGTAACCTTTGTCGGTCACATGTTCTTATACACGCCAAAGCATTGCATGTTACCTAAATCTGTGGTCTCTAGCGCCTCCCAGTGTTAGGCTACAGCACTATGATTCATTTTCAGTGTAAATGTAACATCATGCAGAGGATGCTCCACACAAAACACATCGTTGAAAGTAAAAAGACAACAACAGTTTTATTTTCATTTATTTTCATTGAGCTTAATAAATAATGTTTAATAGTAAGAAGAAATAAAAATGCCTAAATTAAGTCATGTCTAGAATCTATTCTATTACCCACAGGAGCCAGAAGCATGACTGCAGATTAGAACTGAAGAGTCCTGAAGCACCTACAAAAAATGCTAACTGATTACTTTTACACACTAAACCAGGGGTCGGCAACCCGCGGCTCCGGAGCCGCATGTGGCTTTTTAGTCTTTATTTTGCGGCTCCGGGTGGTTTGGGAAAATAAATTATAAGTATTTAGCTGAAGTGTATTTTATTTGTGTTTAGTTCTTTCTAAATTGGAAGATTATTGTGATTTTGAAATATAAAAATAAAATTATATTATATTTTTTTTTCGTTGCTCAAAATAAGCGTCGCACTCGCGGAAGCCGGTGTACCCGCCGAAACGCCGTGCATTTACCGAGACTTTCGACCCCAGGTAGGCCAATTATGGATCTTTGGATCCACATTATGTCAGCAGCTGTTCTCCACCGTGAACTATGTTAAAACAAACACGCTCACACCTCACAGACGACAGCTTACAGTCCTGCGTAAAGATGAAAGCCCCGATTTGCAGATGCTGTGCGCAGAGGTTCAGGAACAGAAGTCTTATTGTAAACATATGACGGCAGACCCGACGATGTTTCCATGAACACGCTTTTCAGCATCTCTTTATCGACCACTTTTCACACACGGTTGCTGTACGCACACAGCCGGCTGTAGCTTTGCAGCTCACAGCCCGACACATAATAACACAACAGCATAGAGAGCACAGACTTTAAGGTGGCGAGGTGTGATTGCGGGTCCCGCTCAGGTGCGTCCGCCTCCCCTGCAGCGGCCCTGCAGACCACGCCCCGCTGCACGCATTAACCTGGTAAAATACATATTTAGGCAGAATTTTGCAAATATCTATTTTTTCAGCAGCATAGTGCTTTTTTTCCAATTACTTTTTAAAAGTCAGGTCGAGGCTCCAAAAGCCCAAAGGCGATATAAGGGTGGCTCACAGCGGTTTTTGTTTGCTGGATCATTTTAGTTCATCTTTCCTTTTGTTATATTTCTTTAAGAGTTCAAAATGTGTTAATTACATAAATAAAATGTAATTTTCTCTGTAGCACTTCATGGATTTCATAAGCAACACACCTTAGTTGTTCTGTGGATTCTTTTAAAAAGCAGTTAAAAACTTTTATGTTCAAACAAGCCTTTTGTTGATCTACGTATTTTATATTCTTTACATTATTTACATTTGATCTTTTACATTGTGTATAATGTCTATGGATTGTATTGTTTATTTTAATCTTTGTGTACAGCGCTTTGTGACTGCCTGTCTGTGAAAAGCGCTTAATAAATAAACTTTACTTACTTTAGTTGTTCACACAAAGCATAAAGGTAAAAAACATTATAAACAGTGTTATCTTCATTTTAGATTTCAAAAAGTATTTGCGGCTCCCAGTGTTTTCTTTTGCGTGGAAACCGGGTCCAAGTGGCTCTTTGGGTGTTAAAGGTTGCAGACCCCTGCCCTAAACTGTCTACACATTGGTAAATGGGCTGTTTCTCTCACAAATAAAAACAGCTTTATATTGTAAGGTTACAATCCTACAATCATTCAAAGAGAACCCCAACAATCAGATGCTTCCTATGAGCAAGCACTTGGCGACAGTGGGAAGGAAAAACTCCCTTTTGTCCCCCAGCAGCCTATTGCAGCATAAATAAGGGAGGATTCAGGGTCACCTGATCCAGCCCTAACTATATGCTTTAGCAAAAGTGAAAGTTTTAAATATAATCTTAAAAGGTGTCCGTGTCCTGAATCCAAACTGGAGGCTGGTTCTGCACAAGAGGGGTGTGGAAGCTGAAGGCTCCGCCTCCCATTCTACTTTTAAATACTCTAGGAACCACGAGTAAACCTGCAGCGTGAGAGCGAAGTGCTCTGTTGGGGTGATATGGTTTTAAGATGTCTGATTATTCAAGACTGTGTATGTGCAGAGAAAGACTTTCTGGATTTAACAGGGAGCCAGTGAAGAGAGTAAAAGGAATTACTAGTAACTAATAAAACTACTAACCAGATAATCGACCCCTGTGGGAGTTTACAATTATTTTAATTATTAAAATAATAAGTTCATAAACATTGTAAAGAAGCGTTGCAAATGTACAAACGCTAAAAGGTGATATTTACTAACTGTATGTTTGGGAGGAGAAGGTTTAAACGGCACATTTACCTTGTAGGAAGGCAAAAAGCAGAGCACACCCTTGGCCATGACCTGGCAGACGTGGAGCAGCAGGCCACCCACTTCATCCTGAAAGGCATACGTCTCTGTGTTCTGAAAGGTGGCACAGAGCTTCCTGCCTTGAGGTCCTGTGCCGACAGTGCCCACCCAAACCTGCAGAGATCAGACATATTTCTTATCAGAGACACAAACGTGACGCACTGTTCCACTCTCATGTGTGCTGCTTGATTAGCGTGCTAAGTTATCAAAGGTCAGCTTGTCAGCATTCTCTGTAATCGCATTAAGAAGAGCCACAATAAATCAGGTGTGCTCCAATTTGTTAGGTTACGCTGACATCTGCTGGACAAAAGTGGAACAGCGGAAGTGGAGAAAAGACATCGTAAAGTCTTGTTTAGTCATAGCATGCTATCAGAGGTCAGAAAGCCTTGTGGAGCCTCTCACTACATATTTATTCATAATGAGGTTTATGGGTAAACCTACTCACCTGAGACTTATTGATCACATGGTTGGCCTCCAGCTGGATGGAGAATTTCACACCAAGTTCAGAGGAAAAGGAGTCCATGGGTGACAGGGTTCCAGAGGTCAACACAATGCTGTGCACAGACCCACTCAGGTCAGAAAAAGCCTTGGAGGTTCAAACACAGAGAGAGATCATGTATGCACGGCCAAAACACCTGATGTGATAACTTTCATTAAAGTTATGGCTTTTTCCTGTGTGTAGCCTTAGTCATCAGTTATCAATCTGTCTCACCACAGCAGGGTTAAGGCACCAGAAGCTCAGTGTCAGGACTTCAGCCTTGACCCGGACATTCTGGCGTCTATTACGTGGCCGAACTATAAAGCCCTGGGCGTCGGGGACATCGGGGGCAGCCTGGTTGGTCCAAGCATAGCTCTTCTGCAGAGCAACACGATAGTCGTCAGCAAATCTACAAACACACACAGAACAAGCGATTAAACCTTTAAACCAGAATAAGAAGGATTCATCTATGGCAGCGGCTAATGTCTGACCTGCAGCTGTCTCTGAAGAGGAAGTCGAGCACCATGAAGAGGTTTTTGAGCACAGTTGCAGTAGGTGGGCCGATGGTTGGAATCTGCACCACGTTTTCTTTCCCATTAACGACTCCAACACGCTCCTCCTTCTCCAAGACTGCTGCCAGGTTTTGCTGTCACACAGAAAAAGCAAGAACAGAACAGTGTTGGTGAACGGGTGAATGGTAGAAACTCTTCTGAATGAAGAGAATAAATTAGCAAATAACAACAGAACCAATCAGGGACGTCGTGTTTGAAAGTATTCGGGTCCGGGATGGGTATTACTGATGCAGACACTTATCAGTACCCCTACTCAGACTGTTGTCCACATGCTGGAGTTAAATAAAGACATAGCAGTGCTAATGGTTACTTCAGATATATTGGCAACCTTAGATTGCTTTTTTTTTATGCCAGGGGGTATTGCCCGTTTTTCAACACCCAGCGTGCTGATAAGAGACAGCAGGGTCGGCTGGTGCCTGTAGCCAAGTTTGCAAACATCTGCAAAATTTGAATATGCATGGCAAATGAAGCCACATCAACCCGTCTGCATAGACGTGAACACACAGACGCTTCAAACACGACAGCCTGGCAATGTTAGCTTCACCATTATTACAGGATCTTCTATGTTAGGATGAATTAATGTTGTGCAGTCGCTGCAGTTTGGCCCATTCTGGTCGATATGCTGTGCGTACCTTCAGGATGTTGAAGGTGTCTGCAGTGATGCCCAAACTGTGAAAGATGCCCACTATATCCTTCCCACTCCAGACTTTACCGACAGTCTCATAGCCGCGCTCAGACATCAGGCTTTGGCTCTCCTGGATCCAGCTGGAGTGACAATCAAAAGACATCCTGAGTGCGCGTGCTCGCTCGCATTAGGATACGCAGAGATAGAAATGCAATCACTGACTTGATCAGACTGTAGCAGAAGCCCCTGAGCAGCTCGTGTTTGGAACGTCGGATGTTGTTGTTGACCATGCTGTCCAGCTCGTCTCTGGACGTCTGCAGACTCTTGTAGTCCAGTGTGTAGCTGGCGCTCTCCCTCGCACAGTCCTCAATGTTGTGGGCCTCATCCAGTACCAATATCTGGCCTTCCAGGTCAATCTCCATCTGGTGGAGATGGAAAGTAAGACAGAATCAGTGGTCTGCGATCTGGTTTGTTGGTGAGAGAAATTTACTCAAATTTATGTGTACAGTTTGAAATGTTCACATTCAAAGTGGTTCACAGGCAAATATCAGGGAAAACGGAGCATGACGATCAGATATAGTAATAGTAGAAACTACAACAATGGTGTCATAGCTCTTTAATGTGCTGCCAAAGTTATAAGTGGATTCATTAACATGCTGTAAAATTAAGTTGACTTTTGCCTCATTTCCATGGTTTTACATTAAGGCTGCCACAAATGATTATTTTGATAGTCGACTAGTCACCGATTATTTTTGCGATTAGTCGACTAATCAGATCATCATCCATTGGACGTAAAACATACAGCTTATTGCACCAGCAGCATCTGCTCTTATATAACTATCATTAGCTTACAGCTTGAAGTGTTTAAGGTATGTGCTAACTAAAAATAAAGACAAGATGATAGTTTATTAAATTTTAATGAAATTTGCAGATTGTTTCAATGGAGTTTAAACTGCTTGACGTTTATTCAGCTGTGTAAAAACTATAACTTTAATCTCAGCCAAACCGATTTAATCAGGAACAAATAAAATACTGAAAAAAGCCAAACAATAACATTTTTAAGTTATCTAAGTGACTTATATATCATGTTTAACCTGAGTAGCAAAAGACGGCGGTGGGTTTTAAGACGATTTGCCGGGAGTCCGGTGTTCTCACGGCTCTAGTGAGCCTAGCCCCCGGCTAGCTATCGAGCTAGTGGGTAACAGACGTCTCCGAAAACGTCGGAGCGCTTTTGAAAATATGTGGTGTCTTGATAAACTGAGCAGATATTTGAGGTTTACACAGCTACAATCTCGCCTGAAAATATGTTAAACGTTTATTTTGTGACCCAGAAAGAATAATAAGAGTAATATTAAAACTAACTAGCTGCTGCCATTGTTGGAAACTGAGCTGGGCTGCGCTAAGGACAGCTTCTTCTTCTTCGGGGTTTAACGGCAGCTGGCATCCTTGTACATGCAGTGCTGCCATCTTCTGTTTCAGTCCGTTATTACACTCTTAAATCCTACTACTTATTCCTGCGGCTTTTGTGATCTTACAAAGCTTCAAACGAGGCGTCGACTATTAAATCAGTCGTCGACGATTTTGATAGTCGACGTAATCGTGACTAGTCGACTAATCGAGGCAGCCCTATTTTACATACAAGTTAGTTTGAACGGAGTTTGCAACGCCACCACATCCTGTAAAGCATAAAGGGGACAGGTTTCACCATCTTACATCTACAAATCCAAATCTGAGTTTGGACGTGGTCATACTGAGGAAGTTACTTGAACAAATATTTTTGCTGACAGTCCAAAGCTGCTCCTCCTGCTCTCCCAAACTCTACTCACACTTTCTCTGATCATTGGGTCCAGCAGGTAGTTATACGGACAGAAGACAATCCAGGCGCTCTGCATGAGTTCACGGGCAGCAAAGTAAGAGCACGAGCGAAGCCGTTTGCCCAGAGTCACCAGGTCCTCAATGTCCCAGGCTGCCCGCAACCCATGGACGTGTTGTAGAGTGTTCTGGTCCCGCATCCTCTGCACACCGTGGTAGTAGCGGCAGGACCTTCCCTGCAATGCACGCATAGTATTACAACAAGGTGTAACATCTCCTATATGTTACCAATTCAAAGGTTCATTTTTTAAACTGGGACTGTAAGATTTCTTAAAACATTGATAGAAAAGTCAAAGTTTGAAGCTTTTCTATTGAAATTCATGGTAAGAGCCACAGCCCCTGGCAAAGTACTGGGATCACTGGCTTTCTTGTTTCCAACATGTGACACAAAACTGTAAAAACTACTAAAAAATTAATAAAAATCTGATTTGAACTTGATTCTAATGCTTTTACTTTTTCACAGCTACTCCACATAGTTACAATATCTAACATTTGTTGTATTTCTGTGTTGCTGTTCAGTCTCAGGTTTCCACTCTGTCCAGAGGTGTCATACAGAACTTCAGAGGCTGCCTCTGATCAGGTGTTCCAGCTATTGTAGCAGCTTAAATGTCCTCAGTCATACAGTGAATGTAAGCGGCGTGTAAAGAAGCGCCATCTCATGTACCGGCCCTCAGTTATTCTGTCAGCGAAGCACACCTGTCCTTCGTGAATTTGCAAAGGTAACCTCTGACACAATAATAAAATAATCTCTGGATGAAACAGCGCGGTGCTACGCTCGGACGCTCTGCTGACACCGAGGCCTGTCTGCTGAAGGCGAGTTGGAGGATTAATGACCTCTCGAGCAGTCGGAGGGCGTTATGACTAGAGATGGACCGATCCGATATTACGTATCGGTATCGGTCTGATACTGACCTAAATTACTGGATCGGATATCGGAGAGAAATAAAAAATGTAATCCGATCCATTAAATATCAAAAAAGCACCTCACAAAACTTGGCGACATGGCGAGCCGGAGCAGTGTGGTCACGTGATAGAGCGGCTGTGTGTATTTGTAGCCTGCTAGCAAACATTTCATCTCCGAGGAAGTTATCTCAGAGAGAAGTAAAGCAAGTGTGTAAGTTCATCTCTGAATGTTTGTAAAGCATTCCCGCGTTAAGTTTAACAACCGATATATAGAGCAACTGCCTCTCTCTCTCTCTCTCTTCTTGCTGCTACTTCAATCGTGAAACTGCTTAATGATCAGCTGATCGGCTTTTCTGTCGCGAGTCCGTCTCTCTTCTTAGTTTTTGGCCCACTTCTGACCAGAAAGAGGAAACCAGCGGCTGAACAACAGCAGCACTATTAAGCTTGATAAGCTGTTGTTAGAATTTATTTAATATTATTTCTACACCAGGATCTTTTTCTATGCAGCTGACGGCTGGTAACTGTGCAGGGGCAGATCTAGCAAAGTTTAGCCAGGGGGGCCGATAGGGCATGAACAGGGAAAAGGGGGCACAAAGACATACTTTTCTTTCTTATTCTCATTTAAAATATCTAGCTTTTAATTATTTAATAATTATCTGAATCTTACACCCAAAGTTTTAATCTGATGTAAAATGTATAGAAGTCCATTACTGTATATAGTAACTGTTAAGTCTAATATACCCTAGTAAGCTATAGTACTTTTTCCTTTGGGAACCATCTGTGCAGTCTGCAATTCTGTTGAAGAAAGATGTTGAATCTATTTAATTATTCTTGAAAAATAATTTATTTCTGTGAATTTTTTTCACCCTGCATCAAATTAAAGTTGATTACATTGATTAAGCATCATGAGGTGGGGGGTGGTTCCCTATTTTCTTTTGCTGGGAGTTTGCAATCCTATTAGTTAGGTTGCTTAATATTTCTTCTAAGTACTCTTTAAAATACCAGAATAGGGAGGATGGAGCAGGTTTAACTTTATTAGATTGATCAGTTTTGCTGAACTATGAAATATTTTGGGTGCAGTGTGTTTTTTTACATACAGGTATAACAGAATAGCTTTAGTGTTGTTGTTTATTTAAACTTGAGTATGAACTTATACAAAAAGCAGCAAGATATTAAAAAAACAGTTTTACTGATTAAAAAACACACTATATCGGATTCATATCGGTATCGGCAGATATCCAAATTTATGATATCGGTATCGGACATAAAAAAGTGGTATCGTGCCATCTCTAGTTATGACTAACGATGGCCTTAGCTGAACGATGAATCTCTGAGCGTGTGCAACATGGTAACCAGAGCCGACCCTGAGGTGATGAAGACACATTGTATGATTGACACACAGTAAGGGGTTAAGGCTGGGACAGTCATTTCATATGGGAAGCAAACACCTGCAACGACACTGTGTCCAAATTCATGGGCTGCTTCCTCCTGAGGCCGCATTTGTAGACCGATTACGTCACAGCGACGCGCCGAAGGCTGTCCAAATTCGTAGACTCCTCCGAATGCAGCCGACAAATGTGTCCTCCTTTTCCCCGAATTTGAAGGATGGGTCGGGTGTGTCCTTCGTGGCCTACCATATCCCAGAATTCATAGCGCGGCCCAGCCAAACTCCAGTTTCCAGCAATGGCGGCCGCTACTAAGTTTTTAAATTACTCTTACTAATCTTTCTGGGTCACAAAATAAACTTTGAACATATTTTCAGGCGAGAAAGTAGCTGTGTAAACATCAAATATCTGCTCGGTTTATCAAGATATCACATATTTGCAAAAGTGCTTCGACATTTTCGGAGACGTCTGCCACCCACCAGCTCGATAGCTCGCCGGGAGCTCGAGGGTCACTGAAGCCGCCGAGAACGGCACAACGGCACATCATTTTCAGATCACCGTGGAGTTTCGCTACTCGGGTTAAACGTAATATATAAGTCACTTAGACAACCTAAAAATGTTATTGTTGGGCTTTTTTCAGTGTTTTGTTTGTTCGTGAGTAAATCGGTTTGGCTGAGATTAAAGTTATTAGATTAGATAAAATAAAACTTTATTAATCCCCCGGGTGGTTTTCACA
Source organism: Neolamprologus multifasciatus (assembly GCF_963576455.1). NCBI lineage: Eukaryota > Metazoa > Chordata > Actinopteri > Cichliformes > Cichlidae > Neolamprologus > Neolamprologus multifasciatus. The sequence goes on along the minus strand of NC_140452.1, from coordinate 37,358,352 downwards.
CAGCTGACTAAACGTCAAACAGAAAACTGATTAAACAGAAGTGTGAGACGGTCGAGAGTTTACTCCAGTGTCCTGTTATATTTTAGACAGCAAGGAGCAGACGGCCGAGTTTAAACTCCACCGAGACAGCGGTGACGCTAATCAGAAGGCTGGACCGTCCAATTTCACAGCCGTTTACTTCCTGCCTTCTGAGGACCCGGCCCACGTAGACCGTGAAGGCCGGGTCCTCAGGAGGATGCAGCCCATGAATTTGGACAGATTGACTCCTTACAGCAGGCGCCTAAACTCAGTATAGGAGATTACAAGCTTTGCATGCCTCTAAAAAGCATTTTCCTCAGTGGCTCTGACAGAGTGTAAAAAGTGTTCTTGCTGCTCCTCTGGGTTGATACAATCTATTGAATTACAAACAGGCATGGGCAGCGAGCTGCTCGCTTGTTGGAGCAACGAATGAATCTGCTTAACACATGTTGCAAGACAGTTAAGACTCACAGCGAGAGTCTGTGTGTGTGTTTGTGTGTCAGTGTTCATCCTCACATCCTTGGCCTCCAGCAGATCCTTGCAGCGTTCGTTGCGGTTTGCGTGAGGCGCCACGTCTGGGTTGACGCAGGTGTGATCTCTGCTGGATAAGATGGTCATAGGCACGCCGCTGTAGAGGGTGCGCTTCAGCTCATGGGTGATCTGAGTTATCTGTTTGTGCGTGCGAGTGCCAAAGAAGATCTTTGGGATCTTTCTTCTGCCGTCTTTCTCTTTGTCCTTCACGGCATCCTCAGGTGAAGCGCACGGGCACTGCAAGCAGGGTTCAGGAGCCTGGTGGGAGAAAATCATAGAAATACTCATACTTGGCACTTTTGTTTAACAGCATGAACCAAATGTTGCTTCAGGAACTGAAAAACATGCCAGCTGCTGCTTTATGATAAATATCACTGGTCCACAGCAGAAATCAGAGGCCACTAGTATCACAGTCTTAAATCTCATCTTCTCGCCTTAATTCTGGATTTTCTGGAATAAATAAGACACATTTTCTTCTCCATCACTGCTCGCTTTGGCCTAACATCATGTATGTGAACATTTTCAATGAATTATGAGGAACATCACAACCAACTCGACACCGTTTTGCTCCTTTGATAAACACGCAGGCAAGCATAAAGACTTTGCATCCAAACACAAGGTGTCCTGTCACTTTTCACCAGGTGACCTTTTCTCTCTCTGAAAGATGATAGGTCACCATTGTGGTGGCTGAAAATAATCTAATTGGCTGTCCGGCGGCGCGGTGGATCCTTTTTTCCTCCGGGTCACAGGTGAAGTGTAGCCGGCTTATGAAACTGATCCTCTTTATGTGTTCGGCCGGTTTTTGTTCTTTTTTAAGTCATCTGATCTTTGATCACTCGCACATATGATGTAAAATCATTCTCCAGCCGGGAGAGTACAAATCATTATGTTATCAGCCTTTAATATTAATCTAGTCTCACGGAGAATAAAGTTAAATGTAGCCGAACTGATGAAAAGCTGATTTATAAAAACATTAATATAATTCACATAAATTCATTTATTTCTACCAGACTTTTTTCTTTAATAACATTTTGTAGTAGAAACATTTTCTGTGCTACATTTTATTTTGAAACAGCCCAGCTGAACACAGGTTATGGAGATTATTAACATTATATTATATTTATGTAGCAAAAGTTCACTAACTAATCTCTTCCTAAAGAAGCAGCATCTCTTATTGTAATTATGGTAGAGCCATTAGGCATTCATGTGTCATCTTCACGGCTCTCCACCATCATCATCATCCACCCTGAAACCATCAAACACATCTTTGTTCACTTCAGCAACATCAGAGGTGTTTCTGCTGGTCTTTAAAAAGTCTTATAGATCAGCGGTCTCCAACCTTTTTTGTGCCACGGACCGGTTTATGCCCGACAATATTTTCATGGACCGGCCTTTAAGGTGTCGCGGATAAATACAACAAAATAAAACTAGTACCGGTACCAAAAAAAGAAGATTTATTCATAACACACGTGAAAAGACCCAGGAAAACTGAGTAAACGATAAAAACGATAACAAAATAACACTGAAAACCGATAAAAACCCTGAAAACCAAACATTTCACACCTGAGCCTCAACTCAGCCCGGTACCAAACGACTCACGGACTGGTTTCAGTCCGAGGCCCGGGGGTTGGGGACCGCTGTTTTAACTGATCTCTTCCTAAAGAAGCAGCATCTCTTATTCTAATTATGGTAGAGCCATTAGGCATTCATGTGTCATCTTCACGGCTCTCCACCATCATCCACCCTGAAACAATCAAACACATCTTTGTTCACTTCAGCAACATCAGAGGTGTTTCTGCTGGTCTTTAAAAAGTCTTATAGAGGATATGCAAAGTCTAAATTATATAAAGTCATTAGTGCTAAAATGCTGAATGGTCTCATGCTCTGATCACCTGATCTGATCTGCAGCAGACGTCACAGTTGCTTAATATATATAAAATGCTACGATCTAGAAATCTAGCTCACTTCCATCTCCGTGGTTATTTTTTGGGCCCTACTACAGTAGCTTTGCATTTTTCCTGCATCATAATAAACCCTATTTATCTTATACTAAGCCTGGGTGGTCCTTCCATTCACCCTTAGTCTTCTTTTTTGCTGCAGTTCACAAACGAGGTTAGAAGAGCAGCGTGCAGGGCAGTCTGAAGCTTTTCTCAAACATGCTGTGTTTGATATGAGCATCCACTATTCTAATAATACTCATAGTACATGAGAAAAAACAAAGAGAAGCAGAGCAGTTCTCTATACTCGGCCTGCAGTCCAGAGGAAGAGGATTTTATCCCTTCAATTCAGAATGAACAGAGGATGAAAAGCTCCGTGTTCACTGATTTCACACTGTGTTGGTGAATAAAGCTGTTTAAGGGCAGCAGAGATCTTTACTGACATGACGGCCCTTTAAATTGTTAACCAGCTAACAGTATAAGACCAAAAGGTCATCGCTGATACAGACACCTTATCCACTACATGATATCATATCGTTAGCACAAACTAAACAAGGGCTAACGTGTTTGAGTCAGAGTTCTGTGCAAATTATATGAAGGATCCACGTAAGAATGACCGGTATGTGATGTCATGCGTCGCAGCTTATCACGAGGATGAGGAGGTAGCACTTCTGACGACAGACGAGCGGCTCCGGTTACCCGGCGGCTCAGATTTTCCTAACGTGTTTGCCCATCAAATATTACAATGTGTGTAGGAGTGCAGGCCAAAGAAAGCCCTGAGAGAGCCGCCGCGCAGAGTTAAGAGGGATAACGAGCCCTGAGCCCATGTGAAAAACAAACAGAGGTGCTGCGGGGCCCCAACACCAGTTCGAGTTACCTTTCTCTGCTGAAACAGTTACGCTCCACGGTCTGGGCCCCGGGCCCGATCACCTTACCTGCTGCTGCCACGTTAAATAGAGCCATCCAAATATCCTGCCCCAAGATGGCCAATAATTACTTATTCATTGGCAGGTGGGGGGGGAGGAGGGGTGGGCCGGAGCAGTGCAGAAGGGCTGGCTGATGAATGGAGGCCCTTGTGAAAAGCTGCAGCAGGAAACAGCTGACACAAGAGTATCCTTTTACGCGGCTGCCTCCTGAGATGCCAGGACAACAAGGCTTCAAGCCTGGCCCCACAGCCCAGAGCAGACACCCCCTAGAAAGGAATGCAGATAACTGGCAAAAAGGCCAAGAGGGGCACCAACCCTGCTCAGCAACAGCAGCGTAGTCCTGAACCTGTAGCAGCTCCGCTGGTGTTACTCTGTGTGTGCAGCTACCTGCGGGAATCCCCTCGTGCTCATCAATGCTCTTACTAACATTGCATTTGCAGCTACACTGCATGGCACAGATGCACTTTCAGCTGCTACACTGAGCCTGCAGGGCACACCTACACCTACTCTGCCAGGTGTAAGCGCACGCAGCAGCGAGAGCTCTGCAACTGACACAACAGAGGTCAGCAGAGTTACCGAACACCTCCGAATGTTCACAGGTAGGCTACTGTTGCTCTGCTCCCTGCCAACACCTGAGAGATGGAAATCTCACACTCCGGGGGGCCAGTCAGAGGGCACGCAGGGGCTGCAGGCAGTCGATCGCCGAGGTATCACTGGCGCCTCTCACTGGACGCCAATTTGCTCCTCATTCCACAGCTTTCGAGAGGCCTGGAATTCATTCCAGTAAGGGTGGTCTTCAATAGCAAATAACTCTGAAGACATGACACCCAACACCCCCGCCTCCCGATACGGCCACGCCGTGCAGGTAGGGGCCCTGGCAAATACCTGCCCTCCAAAGCACCTGTTTATCCCTCGGGCGCAGTAACCAGCGGGTGAACCCCATTCAATATTTATCCCCGTGGCTTTCACAGATCAGCAGCCCAGGCGAGGCAAACCCTCTTAATTAAAACTGGAGCTTGCTTCAAAGGGCCCCATTCAGGCCGTCAGTCAGCGCTCACGGGACAAAAGAGCCCGGGTCATGTAGCCGCAGGGAAACCAGAGAAGGACGCACTTCTTCGTCTTCACTTTCCCTCCTCCTCTTTTTCCACCTCCCACCATCTGATCCCAGCCACACACCTGCGGCAGGTTACGGTGAAGTTGTGAGAGTGTAACCACCTCTGCAAGCTGTGCTGCAGCCTCCTGAAGCCAAGCACGTCTCAATCATTATGAGCAACTTGGTAGAGAACCTCCAGATATCCGCTATTGATCACTTCCCGTTCACAATTATTGTCTGAAGGCCAAGAAAGATGCCCGACAGATTTGTTTTCCCAAGTGGATCATTTTGGCTTTGCCATACTGCTCCACCTGATTCATCTTTATTATTTATTTATTTTTTACTTTGAAGTTATTACAATCTGAACAGTTGGGATGGGAAAGGGAAAGACGTAGACAAGAGAAGGTCAAGAAGAGGAGAGGGAAAGAAAAACAGAGGGGAAGAGGGACAGAGAGAGAAGACGGGAAAAATCCACTGCTGGAAAAAAGAAGAAGAAAACAAACACGCAGCGATAAGCAAGACGAGCATAAGTATAGAGGCAACAGCCAAGCAATATAGTGTGTCTGTGAACACCTGTGTGCGTGAGCGCGCTTGTACTCCAAAGGTTTCTACACGTAACGATCTAACAGCAGGTGTGGGGAGCCTCAGCCCTGCCAGCGGACAGGAAGCAGGCATGGAGGAGATCTACTGATCACCAACGCTGTGGTGAGACGTTTGAGAACATGCTGTGACTGGTTCTGCTTCACACAGGACAGCGAGTAAAACGTCATAACTGCTGACTCATAAGAAACGCTCTGCATGGAGAACTTGTTTCATCTTATTCTTCAATAAATTCAACACATTTCGAATATTCTCAGTAGTAGCAAAAAAGAAGCAATCGGTTTATTAATCAAAGTAAATTAATCAGCTACTATTTTAATAATCGTCTCAAAACTGTTTGGTTTTTTTGCAGCTTTTGCAACACAGTAGCTTGTTACATTTTTTACTAATAGGACTTCACATTAGGGGTGGGGGGAAAAATGGATACTGTGTAGTATGGTGATACTTTGTTTGCTAATAATGTATCGATACAGGGACAGCAGAAATCGATATTTTGTTACAAAAAAGGTTTTTGTGCTCTGACTTCAGAGCATGTTGATCCTTTTTCTGAGCAAGAATCCTGACATTCCTTCACTGTCCAAATGTGACAATTTACTTATTTTAATTTAAGACATGTTTTATTTTAATTAAGTTTAAAACTTTTTTATTTCATGTAAAATTATATTTTGTTTTAATTTACTTTCAAATTCTTCAGTTGCTGAAGGGGCTGCATAGTTTTCATAAACTGCATAGTTCAGAATAGCTATAATTGTACCAGATGGTTGATTCAGTTAAGTTGGACTAGACTGTAATACAAACCGTTCAGTTTGTCAACAATCAAACTGAAATGAGAGAAAGACTGAGTGTGAGACTTTGATATTAGAGAAAATGAATATTGATAAAGTTTACCTTTATGTACAGAATCTGAATATCGCTAAATATTTTTAAAAATTGCAATAATATCGTATCGTGCGTTAAGTATCGTGATAATATCGTATCGTGGGATGTATGGTGATTCCCACCTCTACTTCACATACAGTAAAACTCTCCACAATATATACCAACAAATATGACACAGGAGTGATGCTAGTTATTCAACTTCTGTTTGAACAGGTTGTTTCCCTTTTCAGCAGTTTGAACTGAAAGTTGGCCGTCTCACATGACAGCACTGATTTCCCACCACAGACTCAACAACATGAAGGTAAACCAACAACAATATTCATTATTCAGTCTGTTTATCCTTAATAGACCAAAGAAATAATACTACATAATGCTAAATACTACTGTTTCCTAGACGGGTATCACCATAACAATCACAAGGATCGTGTCAACAACCCACCTATGAAAACCCTGTAAATTCTAATTTTGTGAAGTCATTCGATTTAGACTCGGCGCCACGCACTTTCATTTACATGTTAACAGAAAAGATAAATACAACCAGATTTCTGATGAATTTGACTCGTGACTTTTTGCCTTTACTTTGTTTTGTAATGTTTCAGTAGTCTTGTATAGAGCAGCGGTCTCCAACCTTTTTTGCGCCACGGACTGGTTTATGCCCGACAATATTTTCACGGACCGGCCTTTAAGGTGTCGCGGATAAATACAACAAAATAAAACTAGTACCGGTACCGAAAAAAAGAAGATTTATTCATAACACACGTGAAAAGACCCAGGAAAACAGAGTAAACGATGAAAACGATAACAAAATAACGCTGAAAACCGATAAAAACCCTGAAAACCAAACATTTCACATCTGAGCCTCAACTCTCGCGGCCCGGTACCAAACGACTCACGGACCGGTACCGGTCCGAGGCCCGGGGGTTGGGGACCGCTGGTCTAGATATTACAACAAGTGTTTGGCCCATTTCAGTCTCTGTTATAAGAGCCTGGTTTATAAAAGGATCAGCGTAGTCTTGTATGCGCATGGATTCCTTACTCAGCTTTTCTGATAACCGCATTGCTGCAAAACTGTTCAGACAAGTTCAACAGGTTATTTGTGATACTATCTATATATTACATCCCATAATACTGACAGATTTTCTTTCATTAATTAATTATGTTAGAGTCATTGACTTTGTGTCTTTGAAAACAGGATGGTCCCTGTTTATCCACATTAGAAATTTAATATGTTCAAATCCCTTTTTTTGTGACACAAAAAGTTGACGGTACTCATTTCCTTCCTCATGATTTCAATTCTTTTAAAGCCATTTGAAATAAAAAAACATTTTATGGTGAAAGACATGAAAGCAGCAGTGAAAAGTACAGAACACACGCTGTTACATTTTCAGTTTGAGCCTCTGACCACAGTCAGTCAATCTGGTGGAGTATACTGCCACCCAGTGGTGATGCTGATTATCTGAAAACCTCTAATACAGGGGTCTCGAACTCCAGTCCACGAAGGCCGGTGTCCTGCAGGTTTTAGATCTCACCCTGGGTCAACACGCCTGAATCACATGATTCGGTCATCACCAGGCCTCTGGAGAACTTCAAGACATGCTGAGGAGGTAATTTAGCCATTTAAATCAGCTGTGTTGGATCAAGGACACATCTAAAACCTGCAGGACACCAGCCCTCGAGGCCTGGAGTTTGAGACCCCTGCTCTAATTTGATCGAAGCGAGAACAATACTAAAAATCCACCAGAGGGTCAGCCAGTGGCACCGTGTAGCAAACCTTTAAAGCACGACTAACACCAGTGTAATGACGTCTCTGTGCCGTTTGTGTCAGGAAACAGTGAGCCAGCACACAGGCTGGATCTGTCTCACATGCAGCATTTTGACAAAGCCTCTGCAACAGAACATCTCAACTATCAGGCGCTGGTACGGTTGTCACGATACGGGAATTTCAAACAGAGGAAAACCACGGGGAAGATCGTGACCCCATCCTGGAACAACAAATGCTGAAGAAGTCATATCCTGACTTGTTAACCTGTTAATTTTCTAAACTCACTAACAACTAATATTAGATTTAACAAAATAGGTATTTGAGATCAAGCTTGGGTTTTTTTATTGATTTACAAATTGTTTAAATCATTTCATTACACATGGTGAAGTTAAGTTTAAGTTACTGTAGAATTCAAAAGAAGAGCATTCATGACATTTGGATGAAGACCGGTATTAGTTAAGCTAAATAAAGAAGCTATAATAAGCAGAGCGCTCACTGACAGACTGCAGCGATCATCACTGTAAAAATGACCTCACAGGTGGCTACAACAAAATAGGAAACACACTTTAATAAATGAATGTAGAAGCAGAAAAATTAGAGTTTGTCATACTGTCTACATCTGCCTGCAACCTCTCTCCCATCCACCAGTCCCACTGCTCCGCCTCCGTCTGCAGCTCTTTACGTCCTCAGCTCTGCTTTTGCTCTGATTGGTTCTCCACACTCTGAACTCTGATCAGCTTCACTTCCCCTGCTGCTCTGCCCAGCCAGCAACACTCTGCTTCTCCACGTGATCCGCTCTGTCACAGCTCAATATTCCATCTGCCAGTCGTGCAGTTTGCAATAATTAGCAGCTATGTTAATAATAGCAGATGGCTAATGTGGCTATCGGGTAATTGCTAATAGTTAAACGGCTAAGGTTAACCCGTGTGCTGGTCAGGTTACCATTGATGATAACTGTTTAATATTTTAATGTGATTGAAATGGGAGCTGATCTCTGAAATCCCTCCTAAAGTGGTGTTCAGTGTTATGAGCTTTAACTACTTCAGCTATTAGCGAGGAGAGGACCTGTGTGCCTGTCTGGATCGTACTCACGCAGGAAGTAGAGGAACAACCGGGAGCTTGGTGTTTCGCCTCGGCATTCCAACTCTGAGCTCCCGCTGGCTGGTTTTCCAGCTCCGGCTCATCATCTGTGAACACGACTCCCTTCTCCAGTCGCTGCCTTTTACGGCTCTGAGAAGCAAACGCGGGAAAGTGACTTTACTGATCTGTGCGTTTCTTATTCTAATGAAACCAGCACAGAAGCTGGTCGTTTGTTCATCATCAGACGAACACAACTGCATACGATCTCTGTTCAAATGTAACGCAGAGTAAATCTGGTGCCTACCGTGTTCTCTGCAGTGCGAATGCGTTTCCTGTCTTGCTGGAAGTCATCGTCTTTCCCACAGTCGGAGCTGAGAGATGCCTGGAACTTCTCTGACAGTCGAGAGGCTAGAGAGAGTTTTCTTCTTTCTTCTTCTGGGAGAAGCACTGAAACACAGAAACAACACGTGCAAATGGATGTTTTATATACAGTTAGTAAGATAAAGCATTTCATTAAACCAGTGTAGAGGATTAAGTGTCACACGCCTCTGTGATGAGTCCTTTAACAACTGTGCTGTTGTTGGGAGGCACCTGTTGCTCCAAAACACTGGTGTTGGTTTTTAAGAGCTTAAATAATTTAACTAAATTAAATTGATGTAATTCGGACACCAAAATGTGTGAATTTCCTTGAAGCCCGCCAAAAGGATTCTAAAGAACATGTTACTTTATAACTGAGCTAATGAGGATACATAGTGTCGACTGACGATATAACATTGTAACTGTGAGTCATTGTCATTCTAACGCCAAAGTGAAAGTTATGCCGAGGTTAGCTGGTCGTTGTTGTAGTTTTTCTCTGTTTATGTTCTGCTGCTGCATTTCCAGATGACTTCATATAAAAACTAAAGTTAAGAGACAAATCTGGACTAATGGTCCGAGGGCTGGGTTTTGAGCAGCGGTCCCTAACCCTCGGGCCTCGGACCGGTCCGTGAGTCGTTTGGTACCGGGCCACGAGAGTTGAGGCTGAGGTGTGACATGTATAGTTTTCAGGGTTTTTATCGGTTTTCAGCGTTATTTTGTTATCGTTTTTATCGTTTACTCGGTTTTCCTGGGTCTTTTCACGTGTGTTATGAATAAATCTTCTTTTTTTCGGTACCAGTACTAGTTTTATTTTGTTGTATTTATCCACGACACCTTAAAGGCCGGTCCGTGAAAATATTGTCGGGCATAAACCGGTCCGTGGCGCAAAAAAGGTTGGAGACCGCTGGTTTTGAGTATCGATTTTCCAATTAAAATCGATTCTAGCTTGAAATGTGATATCAATTCATTAAAATCCTGAATCGATTTTTAAATATACATTTATTTTGCCTGAAACGCCAGAATCTCAGGTTAAACCTCACAAACTTTCGACAGCCACCAAACAGCTAAAATGAGAGCAGGCACACGGATTCTGCACAAAGACGTAAACACAAAGCGCGGACCCGCCGACGCATCAGAATCTGTGTGCTGTCGGCTTTCCCGACGGCGTGTCCGACCATGGATGTGCCATCGGGAAAGCCGACAGCACACAGATTCTGATGCGTCGGCGGGTCCGCGCTTTGTGTTTACGTCTTTTTTTGCGTTAGATTCTGAGTGGCAGGTTTTGTCTCTTCAACCATTCCACTGACTTTTCCTGTTTTGCTTCCACCACTTCCTGCAGAGCTCTCTGTCTCTCTGTGTACTTCGAGAACAGTTTCCCATCTAAAAATCTGTTTTCTGCATTATTCGCTTGCTTATTACGCACCAGTCTACTGTTATGTACAGCGCTGTGGGCCAGTTTTTTTTTCTTTTTTTAATTTAACTGACTTCCAACAAGAAAGTCGTAATAAAATAACTTTGCACTGCTTCACTTCAGCAGCATCAGGTAATGTTTACATGTTGATTCACGGTTTTCTTCAGTTTTTCGTTCTACTGCAGAATATTTTTAAAGTTAGCTGCTATAAAAAGCCAGGACAGGAAATTCTCCTTCATGTTTTTCTGTGTTTTATCCTCAGTTACTTTGACACATCTGCTGTGATGCTCACACCTCTGATGAAGTCTCACAAGTGTCAGCTGTCTTTTTATAGATATAAAAATATGGATATGTGCTGATAAATGCTCAGAATTATAATATTTCTGACTGTCTGAGGCAAAATTTCCCCGATTCAAATCAAATCAATCGAACCGAATCGATTGTAGAAATCAGTGGCGACACCCAGCCCTAAATGGCAGTGAGTGAAAGGGTGATTTAATTAAGGACATGTTCAAATATCAGTCATCCTTGGAACTGTTGTGACTGATGGAGAGTCTGTGCAAGGAGAGACATACCCACTCTCACTCCTATTTATTTATTTTGCCCACAGAAATAACATTACTAATGCCAGAATTTCAGATTTGCTCGTCTGAATTTCTACTCGAATGCCCCTTAAAGACGAACTTTAAGTCAGAGCAGCCCGACCAGCCCCAATTTAACAATCAAAGATAGTGACAGTGGACATAAACACTAGTAAGACTGTGAAGCGTATCTGTGCCGACACAAATAAGCCATACACAGAGCACTGAGCGGGTTCTGCAACAACGTTTTTAAGGACAAGAAACAAACACTGCACTGTGTAACATAAAACTACAGGTGATCAACAGCTAACTACGAGATAATCAAGCGACTAGTGGCTGCAGGTAACATTGTAACAACAGTAGTACAGGTTCAGGTGCTGTATGTTTCACAACTAGAACCCAGGTCTGCTTACTGGGTTCTTGTGCTGAAGTCGACGGCTGAGCCGTGTCTTTGGAGGGTGACACAGTGAGGTCCACAACAGCATGTTTGTCTGCTGCTGTTGCCTTGTTCCTGCTGGATTTGCTGTGACACCCACACTTGCAAGAGGTGGGGGAGTCGGACTTCTGGCTCTTGTCTGGACCGGTGCTTCCTCCTTCCTGCAGCTTGGCTATAATCCGATAGCGAAACAGAGAACTGTCAGTAACATTGACCCTGAGTGGCTATTAGTTTTTTGGGTATAAGAAAAAAAGGAAATTATACTTACAAGAAAACAGCAAGAACAAAAGAAATGAGTCAGTGGTTAAACTAAAGTCTTAATTTACCCATTTTGCTCAATATTTTTATCACATGAATCATAATTTAAAATAATCCGTACTGATCTTAATCTTGTTTGAAATAAGTCATTTTAGCTCCCTCATCATTACCTTTAATCTAATATTGTTTTAATAGGCTGCCAATCATAAACAAGAGGTATAAACACCAAATCGGTGGGGCTTCTATACTCACAGCCAGAGCTATGAGCGGCTCTGGCACCATAAAGAGTTAAGAGCAGAAAAACTTTAAGACCTGGTTTTAGACTCACAGGGAGTCTTCGTCCATATGCTAAGCTAACTGTCTGAAACAGTTTTATCCACTGGAGCAGTTTAAATATGACAGAAAAAGCAGATTTTATTGTATAGATAAAGTGCAAGTATATCATCCAACTTGAATTTTACATGTACGCTTACCAAACTGTGCGTGCTGCCAACCCAGAGCTGAACAAAGCAACGCCAAGCTCTTTCCACTTCCAGTTGGAGACTCTAGTAAACAGTACTGCCCTGTGTTCAAACCTCGAACAATCTACAAAACAACAGAGAAGAGCTAAGTTAAAACACACAAAGCTGAAGTGAAAAACAATGAAATGTCCACTACAGCCACGGTTTATGCTCCACATTATAATGTTCAGGGTGATTTTTTTTTTTTAACCAATTATCACGTTCCCTGCGAGCTAATGTGAATCTGAGATTAGGATCTTGGAGGAGTGTACAGGAGTATGTCTAGGATGGGTGAAAACCTCCCTTCGCCTATCTCAAGGGAAACATGTTAAGCTTGCAGGTGTAGCAGTCTGTTTGTTTTGTGCAAAGGGTACATGTGACTGTGCAACCATAACAAACTTTATGAAGAACTTAAGGAGAAGACTCAAACTTACATTTTCAAAATGCAAATACATACATAAGTCAGACAAAAGAACAGCGAGGTTTGCAGGGATCATAGTAGAAACGATGCTATGATTGCATGTTGTGTATTTAGCTTATAATAAAGTGGCTTTCCTGTAAAAATTGTTTTGATATCCAAACTTTTAAAAAAATTCAAGAAAAAAAACACATTACTAAATAATAGATCACAGCAGACTGTTGTTTTTGGGGTTTTTTTTGGTAAAATGTTTTAATAATGTAGTGAAGCAGTGCATCAGGAGGTGAGCGTCATTGAATCAGCATTAAGTGTGGTTTTGAGTTTTTTCATGACCAGAGACATTAAAAGAAAGACACGTGTAGCCTGGGACAGCCTCTGTCACTGCACAAGCACAGATGGATGCGACTCACTAAATTCATCATAGCCAGCTGGGATGGGTAAGCCTTGCAGGGGAAGTGGATCTTCACCCCTCCAATGGTGTACTCCACCGGTGATGAAGTCATGTTCGCCTGTCCCGACAAAAGTTCAGAGTAACACGAGTTAGGTGTGTAAGGTACAGTAACATACAACTAACGCACTATGAAGTAGCCTGCAGTAGTTACACTATTTCTTCTGTCTGAAGACGTCACCCAGATAGGTAAAGGTGGAGAAAGTGATGCGTTAGCTACAACGTTTTTGCTCGAATACCAAGCAAGAGCTAATACTACGAGTTCCGCCATTACTGTACTACTAGAGTATCCCAGGGTTACACTGCCTGTCACTAAACACATACATTTGCATATTTGTAAACAAAACAGCCAAATATACAGCTGTTTACTTTTACTTTACTTACTGTGATTCTTCCCGCTCTCACAAATCACGCTAAGGATCCGGACAGGAAGTCGGCTACATTGCACATTAAAACTCCACGCGAAAGCTTTCAAAATAAAACTGGTACTGGAAAAGATCACGAAACATGTTGTACGTTAAAGGCCCATTTGCTCTATATTCTTTTGACATGTTAACTTATACAATTCTCAGAAGCTAGGCAACGTTAAAAATACGTGTACAATAGTGTGTACACTAATGTAAATTCATCCCGCTATTTTACGCTTTTATTATGAATAGTTAGCGCTGACCAGTGACTGCAACTTATGTGGCTACAAAACACCGGAAATTACGTTAGTAAACATTAGCGCCGTTGACTGGAGAGTCACGTTGTTATTCACGGAAGTTTAGCGGGCAATTGGAAAAAGTGAAAGTAGGCCGAAGGTGCTGCATTTCAGTAGTGGTCAATAAATGCATTGAGCCGCAATAACTTGTATACCAGAGTGGAGTACATGTAGTTAAATCTATGTATATCTACTATTATATAATATTCAAGAATCAGTGATAGCTTCTTGACCTATTTAAGCTTTCGTTACCACGTTTCTTTTACCATACTTACCTTATTTATTATTTTTTAAACATTGCATGCTAACCAGCAGCAGTCACAACTTAATATTTATTGTTGTCATTTTGATTGAATAGAATAAATTTGCCTAATATTTCACTCGATAATGTTTCCATGTTTTTAAGAGGTTTTTTTTCTTACAAAGTAGCATCAGGGCCCCATTAATAAATATAGGTATAAATGATCATTTTGAGAATACACTCGAAATTTCAATACTAAGGTTGAAATACTATTTTGAGATATAAGCTGAAAAATATTTTCAGAGTAAAGTCCAAATAATAGTTTCAGAATAAAATTCAAATGTGGAAATTAAAGCCTTCTACAAAATGCCTTGTGTAGATGAGATGGTGAAATTGTACTTCATAAACGGTTTTAGTCAAAGGAAATGATTTCTCTTTTAGCGCATCAACACAGTGTGGTGATAAATATAATGACATTGAAGAGGTGGTGCAGAAAGTTGGAACTGTTCAGAAGGAAAAACCACAAAACCCTGGAAGAGTTGGAGGGATTTGTACAAAATGAAATGGCTGACAATGGGCAGATGCACACTGACGGTAACACCCTTGTACAAAAAAGAGGATGTGTGTTGAACCACAAACTCATCTACACAACGCATTTCATAGAAGGTATAGGAGCCGTGAAGGTTGTTTGGCTTGAAGCAACAACTCAAAATAGTATTTTTTTCTGAATGTGATTATATGGTTTTGATGTGTGTTTGGGATTTTTATCTTGTTGGAACACCTAATTGTATCCAAGACTTATTTGAGGTGAAGTTGAAGAATTTAAAGTATTTTTCTTCATTATTCTGTCCATGGTGTGCAACGTACCACTGGCAGAAAGATAGCCCCAGAGCATGACACCACCACTACTATGCTTGACAGTTGGTACGGTTGCTGTACAGTTGTTAAAACCTAACATATCTCTTATTGTGCAAATGTCCGCTTCCCACATGCACGATTGATTTTGGAACAAGACAACATCTCGTGATCAGCAATGTCTTAGTCCATAGCGATGTAAAACTCGCTTCACTGTGGATAGCAATGCTGGTTTTCCAGTAGTTTCCAGTTCTTGACATGTTTGAGCTTTCGTGGTTCCTGGGTTGCTTCTGCACATCCTAACCAGTTTCCTGTCGTCTGAGGGTGACAGACTGGGTCTACTTCTCAACAATGACAAACTGGTGACACATCCAGTTTTACTGAGGTGCAACTGAACTAATGATGTTGGGCTCTGAAATATACACATCTTCTCTTTTACCTTTACTTTGTTGGTCAAAGTGCTGTCAAACAAATCCTTTTTATGATGGGAAAAAGAAACTACCAGTTATAGTCAGTCATGATCACTAAGAAGTTAGCAGGCATTTTACACCCTGCAGCACTATTTATCAAACGATAAACTGAGTCTATGTATATATTCTAGTCAACAGATGAGGACAGAGTTCTTAGCCTGACTATGAACATATTAAATCTTTGTTATTTCCCTTGTCGTCCGTTAAACAGAGCAAAGAATTTTTACCACAGCTTTTCCAAACATTTTAGTTTTATTTTGGATGCTTACATTATTTTACTTTGCACACAGAAACAAAATAATTTCACAAAAACAAAAAAAAAACCAAGGTCAAACTTGTTAGCCCCCCTTATGCTAACGAGCAGTTGTGTATCTTTTTTTGCAGGGCAACAGTCTGCAGTGCTTTGCTATTTTTTTCAACAAGTCTCACACAAGCCTCCTGAACAATCCCACCCATTCTTCTTTGGTCAGTGTGTCACACTCCTCCAGATTTCATGGTCACCCACAGACTTTGGACTGTCTCTAGCTTGCTTCTGGTGCAGCTAATTAGCAATCAAAACAAGGAAAACAACAATAACACACTGAAGAACATCCTGAACATGTTCTGGGGATACTCTCCACTTCATCTAACTCACTCCAGAACTTTAAGGAGCTTGAATAGAAAAGCGACTGGACTCCTTTGAGTTTCCTGAAGACGCCTTGAAGACTCGAGAAAGTCTTTTCTATTCAGTCTCCTTAGATTACCACGACTGAGAACCTACACAGCCTCACTCCAGAATTCCTCTTTCCCTTCTGACGTTCAACCAGTGGGACATATGCAATGGCAAATTTTTTTTTGGTTTGTTTGCAAAACCGTTCAGATTGAATAATGATTTTTTTAATTACTAAATATTTTCAAAGCATTGTAATTAAGTTACTTCAGAGAATTTTTTTTATTTAAATAGGTTCATTTCCAGATAAGTGTTTTTCACATTTACATTGTACACATGCACTTGGTGTTAGCACAGCTATCCGAATCAGGGAGGTGAGTACTTAGATTAATAAGCAAACAAAAAGAGAAACAGAATTCTCAAATATATATAAAAAAAAATCATAATTGAGGAATTCCAAGCCAAACAACAGACTGCATTTACAGAGTATGTCAAACATGAATCATCACTGTATCATTTAAATAACCCACAATGCTACAAATTCCTGTTAGAAATTGCACTTAGCTCAGTGGAAACACATCACGTAACGAAGACTGAGAAGTTTTTCTTTCCTGTGTAACGGTCGTTATTCTCTCGCAGGAAAAATCTGAATCAGGGCTCTGTCATGTTTTCCTAACTATACTAAGCTCAGTGAGTGATCTATTCTAAAACTATTTTATTATCTGACATCCTCTATTTCAGACTCGCTGCATTGTTTGTTAAAAACAACTCACTCCTAGAGACAATAAACGTCACCATAATAGTGCAAAACAGTCCTCTTAAAGTCCATCCATGCAGAGTGTATTTCATCACAGATGAGCCTTGTGCATACATTGGTAACTATACAACTCGCGCTGCAGCATGGCGGGACAGCAGCTCATAGGAAGGAGAGTATTAAAGAAACAGGTGGTGCAGGTGGTGGTGTTGTGTTGCAAATGAGATAAAACGTAGTGGCAGGATGACCTGGGGAAGCATGACAGTTTCTTCTCTGCAGGGGAAAGTTCATGCACAGTGAAAGGCTGGCAGCGTGAAATAGCTCAATAAATGTTACTTGTAAACATTGTTTGCAGTGCCTCACAATTGAAGAAGATTTCCTTTAGGGCCACCAGGGTGTTCACACAGAGAGAAGTTCACTATTATAGACACATGTACAGAAGCAAAGGGCTGCCAAAAAGCTTTTTCTGAGAACTTACACCAGGTGTACGGAGCAGGCTCAGGGAAGTGAAGACGCCAAACAACTGTAATGCTTCACAACAAACATTAAAAACATAATCGAGGGGATGGACCTATCCCTTAAGATGCACTGTGCAATTAACAAGTTCAACTATTAGAAACGCCACAGGGTGGGGGGGGAGGGGGGAGGCATTATGGCAAATGAGAAAACATGATACTTGCAAACATTACATGTATTTATATAGCAACACACACAATGTAGTAGCTTACTGGTTTGTGATGGTAGCAGCACCTTCAGTTTATATTCAAGATAAGTCTCCAGTGATTAAATAAACTGATAATAATACATAAATATGTTTAACACAGAGTGCGCACACAATGTTGTTGACAGAGTGATGAGTTGGAGAAGAAAGAAAAGGTGAAGCACATCTAAAAGGAATATTACTCTAAGATCATCATACGATAAAAGAAAGTAGAAAAATATATTTGTTCTAAATGAACAATTCAACTTACTTTTCAATACTTGCTATAAAATGCATAAGATTTTACACCAGCAACATTATTTAATGCTTACAATTGTTACTAGAAACTGAGGTGACATAAGACACATTTCATCAGCATTTCAGGAAGGAATTTAAAAACAAAGACACAAAATTCATCCAAAACAAACTTTTTATAAGTGTCGACTGTTTGAGTGGCGAGCAGTGAGTCTTTCCTCCGTAGGACAGTTGCTTAGAGTTGTAACAATATGCAGGAGGAAGCTGCAAATTTATGGAACAGAAGCACCACTGCAAATGACGGTGACAGTGGGAGGGAGCAGGTGTTTTAGCACACACACACTGTGGTACTTTTATGCTGCTGGAGAATGGAGGAGACATTATTGGTGTCTTTCTGTTTCTTCTCTGCGTTGTGTTGCACCAGTGGCGGTCTTTCGGCAGTCCTGCGCCGGGCTTTCTTTGCCAGCAGGCCTGATGGGCTTGATGACACGTCAATAGTTCTTTTTCTGGTGGGTGTCCTGCTGCCGGCTGTCCTGTCCGTTGCACTGGACAGGGCGGGCAGCTCGGGGCTGCCGTTTGAACACAGCGGAGTCAGAGCAAAGGGGTCAGATAGATCCATGTGATAAAAGCTGTTGCTTCCCGATAGCCCATCTCGTCGCTCCAACGCAGAGAAGAGCTCGCACGTGGCCGCGGGAGAGTCCTCCTCTGGAAGTCGCTGCAGAAGAAGCAATGGAATAACAGTCAAGTCCAGCACTTATATGTGGATACCACACCTTAAACCAGGGATCTATTGTTCCTCACCTGAACAAGAGGAGTGTCTGCGCGAGATATGGAGGTGGGGGGACACTGAGACACCTTGGCTAGGTCTAGCAGCACTTCCTCATGGTGCAGGGTATCCTGGCAGGTCCCAGGCTCTTGCAGGGCAATTACTATGGCGCTTGTATTGTCTGCACGCAACATCCGCTGGCGCCACCGCAGCAAAGCATGACTGACCAGCTGCCTGGCACTCGAGACCCCACATGGTGCCTGCAGCAGTAAATGCTGTTAGTACTAGGGCTGGGCTATATCATACCGTTCACGGTAATACTGGTGTAATTTTGGGCAACGATAGGAAAATGAAATATGGCGATAGAATATGGGTAAAACGCGCATGCGCACTGCCTATGTTTACATACGCACATGGCGGCGACGCAGAATGAGAAGAGCGAAAGTGGATCGTTGAATGAAACAGATGAACCAGAACTGGTTTGTAAAAATGCTGCAGCTTCACTGGTGTGGAACTGGTTTAGCTTTCGTCCGTCAGATACACAACAAAGCACTATTTTTGGTAGAGCATGCTAGCGGACCGTCGTTATTACCGTGTTGTTTGTAAATTACGGCGCACTTAAAATCAATCCTTTGATTTTTCTGAAAGTCGACAGAGCCCCTTATAATCCCGTGTGCCTTATGTATGAACTCTGGTTGTGTTTACTGACCTCGAAACGATTTCATGCACCGCTTGATGGATTGTCGGAGCATTACGGCTATCGTAGGCGGAGCCTCACGGAGTGATACGTACTGTGCTTCAACATAATATTACCGTATTGTGTGTGTATAACCTCTTTTTAAGTTTTGTGGATATTATACATGGTTATGCTGAGGATATGTCGGCCAGTTTCCACTGGAAATGCCTTTTGGTTAAACTGTCAGCAAAGAATTTGCACTGTTACATTTTTATATAACTTTAATGCAGATAAAAACAGCTGCTTGTTTAAGTGAAAATACATTGATGGGTTTTTTGCACTAATAAAGTTGTGGAGTTGTAAAGTATTTTGTCTCGTGTCAATTATATCGTCAGTTATGTCGTTATCACAAATTTTCAAATGTATATCGTGATAAATATTTTTGGTCATATCGCCCTGCTCTAGTTAGTACACCGACTAACACGGCTGATATGAGGTGGACATTACTTTTTACTTATGGGCTATAAGAGACATCAACCCACACATGCAGGAACAGGGCAAAAAGCATAACCACTCACCATTTCCTCGTCATTATTCTGACACATGGAGATGGCCTCTTGAGGAGGAACCATATTCCACAGACCATCGCTGCCCAGGATGATGTAGCGATGTTTTTTAGGGTCAAGAACCACCACGCTAGTGTCAGGCTCTGGAGAAACCACAAACTCTCCACTGTAGAAGTCGTAACTCCATAGATCGCCTGTGGCAGAAAAGGAAAACTTTAATGAAGGAACTACGAGCCACACAATGCTGTGTGACTGAGTCTAACCATCACTACCCTTTTTTCTTGAACTTAGAAGTAGCCTATTTGAACAGAACCTCTACGGAGCGCAGACTTTGTGCCCGATTGCTAGTGAAAATAAAAACATGGTTCTGGTACTCTGTTTTGTATTATTCTAGTCATCCTCACAGGTTCTTCACTGGGATTACAGTAAGTTAATGCTCCTACCTAAAGCTCGAGCTACTGCCAAGAATGGTATCTGGTCGATCACAGTACTACGACGGACTGGACCATTGTGGCTGAGTCTTGGCCTCTTCCACACCACCCGATTCACCCCAGACTTCTTGATCACGCTGTTCATACAGAGAGGAGAGAGAAGCTGCCATTTAGAAGAGTCAGACTACAGCAACAAGAATTACACACAGGTGCCAATCGATTCAATACACCCAACAAAAACATAGTCATACACATCACAAACACACAGCCTTTTAAAGACAGACGTACATTTTTGACCTGCACTAATAGTCCAGTAGTGTGTGGCTTCAAGGCTGGGTTTGAGTATAGCAAGTCCAGGCAGTTATAGTTAAAGGATATTAATCTGGTCAGGTAAGCAGCAGAAGGGATTGTGAATCGGTTTCAGCTGCTCAGGTGTTAATGAAACTAACAACAGGTTCAGTTGAGGGGCAACAATGAGACAACCTCCAAAACAGGAACATTTAAAGCAGCATATTTATCTAGTAATGTCAGAAATAATACAATTCTCTCTTGATCAAAAAAAAGGTTGTTACATTCTACCAGCACATTACCAGATACAAAGTAAATAATAAAATAGTGTGTATTGTGACGGGGCTCTGTTGATGATGGCTTTCTTTCCCTGTTCACGTATGCAATTACCTCAGAGTAAAGATACTCAGAGTGGAATGTTTTCAGAGCTAATCAACTCAGTTTTACTTTTTAACTCAGAGACTGTTGTTGTTCATGAAAACATGTTAGGGCCCTAATCAGAAAGCTTAAATATGAAGAAAAGCAGAAACAGTGACAAACACAGTAAATGGGAAATGGACTGGTACTTTTATAGTATTTTTTTATATACTAAATGAGCACTCAAAGTGCTTTTTACTAGCCTCACATGCATACGTTCATATATAAGTAGGGATGGGTACCGGTATCCGGTGCCATGATGGCACCGGTTCTGACATAAACTGTAGTAACCAGACCGAAAAGCAGCGCACATTTCGGTGCTTTTGTTTCCTGAGCTGTGATACACTTTAGATTCTAGCCAATCATTTTACGTTTCCGAGGATAGTAGGCGGGTCCAGGTACGTACGTTCTTTTAGAGCAGAGCTACAGATTAAAAATGCCCAAGGCGAAGCGGTCAAAGTCTGGCTGTACTTCACAGCAAAAGATGCAAACTCAGCAGCTGCAACAAGTGCTTTAAGCTGATACTGTGATACTGTCAAAGGAGGTAACACCTCAAATCTGATGAAACACCTGGCGACGCATAGCGGTTTTTTTAAAAGCCGAGAAATGCGCCGTATTTGATAGCTTGCTGCGAGACCTCACACCGAGCACATCTACTGCGGGTGTGGTGCCTGTTATCGACCCGGAGTTAGCAACATCCCCCAAAAACCCGAAGAGGAGAGTCCTGGCCCCTAGCCCTGCCAGTGTAGCAGAAATGATGAGGATGATGATGCAGCAGCAGCCGTTCTTCTCTGCGTGAGTCGCTTAATGTTGTTCGTGTGTAATTTACGTTGAGTAGGCTAACCACGTTATTACATTAATGCATGTAAGGTGAACTAGCAAACATCATCATAGCTACATGCGGCTGTCTTCTTGTTTGATGGCAGATACTCCCTTCACCCTGGACAAAAAGGCTAAAATGACCAAAGAAAAAGTGGAAAATAGTTAAACATGAGAGGTTTTTGGACAAAGTTTGTGTTTTTTCCATTGTTTAAGCTGCTTCCAGCCCAGAGTGATACCATATATGCCCCATAGCTGCAGAAAAGGCTAACATTGTTATCTTTTTACAAAAAAACAGCTGAACATGAGAGGTTTTTGGACAAAGTTTGTGTTCTCCATTCTTTAAGCACCGGTTTGAGCACCGTTTACGCACCGGCACCGTTTCAAAAGTACCAGTTTGGCACCGGTATCGGATAAAACCTAAACAATACCCATCCCTATATATAAGCGCTTTTTTCTATGCTAAGAACCGTTTATAACATTTGTGCACACACTCACACTCTGATGGCTGCATCAGGGGTAAATCAGGGTTCAGTATCTTCCGCAAAGATACTTCAACATGCAGACTGGAGTAGCTGCAGGAAGACTGATTCTGAAACCTTCTGACTGGTAGATAACCTGCTCTGGCAACCACAGCTGGCCTCAAAAGCAGCTGTGGCTCAAAACAATGCTGTTTGATTAAAAGTTCAAATGAAAGCCGTCTGTGTGCAGGTGAACTTCTTTGTTCTTTAAATTGGGCAGATTTCTGATAAACTCTGCTGCAGGTGGACAGCCCTTTTCAATCTGCAGCATGTAGGGTCGGGTCTAAAGGGGGGCATGGGCTGTATTTCTCTTAAAGCTCAATTAATAGTTATTTGCAGGTTTAGACTTTTAATAACATTTACAAATAACCTATGTTACACTATTATAGATAAAATAAAACAGCAATATATAGAGTAATGAAAATTTGTATTTCCCCCATTTTTGGGATAGGACAGTAAACATTTACAAGGGATCTATAAAACTATGGGGTCAGTTGGGGGGTGGGGGTGACAAAATGTTAGGCTGGGCCCTGCTTACCTTCCTCCTAGACCTTCAATACGCTCCCTCTCTTTGGGAAGTTCTGGTTTATGGTCCTGCGTGACTTCCACAGCTCGGATGAATGGGACTGAAGGGTCATCCTGGACACCTAGAACCACCGCAGAGTCCCCAACATGGGCCACATACATGCGGTTTCCTCTGAGCACCACTACACTGGCTGTGGTACCTGATGTACTAGGAAGGCCTGTAAGTGTCTTTGGCCATTCAGCTGAAAATACAGAAGGCAGAAAATGAACACAAGCTTATTGTTTATAAAACATTACTGCACAGTGTTGTGAGGTACACCCAACAGACAGGTAGAACATACTGTTTTCTTACATATCAATGTGCACTGATCTGTTTTTGTTTACCACGCTAAAAGACAAGTATGTGACCTCAAGGTCGGTTTTTATTTGTCCAGAAGGTAGTTTTATAAGCAAAGTCACACATGCGCTGTACAAGCACTTTGTGTGTGTACATATAATCTGTGACCAGCTGGAAACAGCTGACAAGTCCGAACATATCCAACCAGACACCTGAACACACTGCCGTGGTCCGAGGCATACACAGACTAAATAGAATCGAGGAGGCGTTACAAACTACGTCTCTGTAACGACACACTAGATTGGGGCCAGTGAGACCATAACATTTTGTGGGTTTCCATTATACATTAGATTGTGAACATACTCCTGAACTGTTCGGTGTCTGCTGTGACAGGCTTTGTTTGGCGAATACCGGGCGGCTACAGCTAACTTCGTTAGCTCCGCTAATTCCAATGCTAATTCCAACATTTACTTATAACTTGATCTTAATTGAACAAACAAACAGAGCCTGGGCATAATGGCGAGGAACTTGCTGGGGTACCTGGCAATTACCTAGCTCTCTGGTCGAGATTTTTCTTTTTAAGGCTCTACTGAGCCCGTGGAACATTCTAGTAAATCCGGCTTTCATAGAGCTAGCAATGCGCTACGGTCGGTGAACACTCAGCTGGGTGTAGGCCAGATAATATATTCTGATTTTGAGGTTTGGCGTTAAGTTTACGTTACTTAAACACAGAGAAGCACAAAGTAGTAACAGCTTTTACGTGTCACAACTTAATAGTTTTAGTAAACTTACGCAGTTTCTTCCACATAGCATGGTGGCATGCCACAAATCCTTTGCGTATGGCAGAGCAGACCTCCCGGTCACAGTCTGACCAGAATCCCCGCTGTTTCTTCATGAACTCCCAAAGATAGTCTCGCGCAAACTGCGCAGCCTCGCGACCCCCGTGACCATCAAAAACGGCGAAGAATGCTACGGAACGGCGGGAACAAGTCGGGGTGTTCGGCTGAACTTGCGGCGTGCTTAGATCTCCCGGTGACGGCGTTTCTACCGATATACCCTCGTCTTCTGTTTGTACGAGTTCACTGGATGCGTTTAAAACCTGCGGGGACTCCACGGTTTTATCGGCCCGGTCGGGATACGTGTCCCCAACCAGAGAATTGAACGTGTAGTCTCTCCGAATGTTCTCCTCTGGGTCACCCGTCATCGGCTCATTTTCTCCCGGCTCAGGCTCTACTATGACCTCGGTCACATCTTCCATGTATTTCCTGCCTCCTTGATCGGTAAAAACACTCACTCGCATCAGTAATGCGTTTTCCATGGCTCCAAAGTTGAGGCCCGCTCCAATTTTATTTAATATTGTTAGCATATACAATAGAAAGACAGTACAAATTATCGCAGAGCCGCGTCCTGCCTTTGTTTATGTGGAGTGTAGTAGGCATGCTCGAGCGTGTTGACGTCAGAATTTCCCTTCTTCTTGTACGTAGACGTGGCAAAGCAAGTGCAGCTGTCATCGGAGTGCTGTTGCCCTCTAGAGGTCTTGCTCCGAGCCAAACCGCGATTTAAGAGCAGAAATATTGACTTTAATGGGGTGGTCACGTCAATATAAGGTGGTCATCAAAAAGAAACCGCGTTTCCAATCTGCAAGCGTATGAAACCAAATTAAATCCTAATTCTGTTACTCTTGGTGGTACACATACAATTTTCCAGTTGGTCACCGCAGGTCAGGTCTAGTGCAGACAAGTCAGTGTATTGTAGTGTTGGGGAACGCGAGGCTTTGTCAAAGCAGAGGTTTCCAAACAGACACACTTCTCTACAGTGACACCTACTGGACACTTTTGCTGTTGTCGCCGTGATCCTCAGCAACACAGACAGGTTTTGCACATTTCTAAACAAAGTTAAATATTATACCAGACTGTCAGTAATTGTAATCAACTAGTATATTGATGCATGCTCAATCATCCACATAAGAAAGTTCCAAAACGCTGATAATGTTCATCTGGACGTAGCGTGGGAAAAACGTGTCGTCACTCATCCAACTGTCAGCTGACTGCAGGTTTCCCCAAATATTATAATCAGTAGTAATGTCTGAATAGTGGGCCGTGAGCTCAGTTTCATGATGATTAATATGCAAATTATTGTGAGTACCATTCACAGACAGTTGGGAAAGGCGCAAAGCACAATAAAATAACTTTAAACAACGTATATTGATAAAGGCTGTTGTGTTTATTGTGATAACCACATAGATTTTGTTGATTTGAATGTTGATTGCTTTGTACATAGGTTAAGTGTGGGCCTCATTAATGGTTATGGAAATCTGTCTTCTACCGTCAAAGTCTGAATAATTGTAGCTACATGTGGCCCACGTATGGCCCACTTTGATCATGCATGGGGCGAATCACTTTGAAGACCTAAGTAACCATTTAATTCCTGCGATATTGTAACAGAAGATGGAAGTGAAATGCCCACTGTCTGTCTCAGTTTTTCTACATGATAAAGAAATGCTGCTGTAGTAAATAAAGAAGTAAGAAATTAATGTGTAAATTACAGGAAGAGTTCTGGTAATTGTCCTGATTTTTTTTTTTTTTTTTTTGCTTGTTTTTTAGTGTGAAGTCACTCTAAAAAACATACACATGCATTTCTATAGTTTGTAGTCTGGAAATTAATTGTTTATATATTACTTATTTACTTAAGTGTAGTTTGAATTGCTGTTCATAAAGTTTTCAGGAGAAAAATTGCAAAACTTTGGTGGGCCAATTCTGGCCCCCGTGCCTTATTTTTGACAACCCTAGAATAGGGTAAAAAAAAAAAAATTAAAAATTTTTTTTTAATTTATTTTTCCAGTTAATCGGACATTTTTGGTTGGAGTCGGCTTATTTACTTATTTTTAATTAATTAAATTATGAATTTTTAAAAACAAATTTCCTCCCCAGATGTCCCTTCTAATTTTTTAGAAGTGTAATGCTGGCATGTATTTAAAAATCAGCTATGAAGTGTTATTTTTATACTGTTTCTGTTCTACCGTTTTCAAATAAATATAGACTTTGATTAATTTGCAAGTTTTTATTGTTAAATGGAAACACGCAAAAATGAAAGCTGCGTGCCAGCACTTTGACTCTATAGTGTTTGATTTCAAATCCAAATAGAATAAAATTTAAAGCCAAATGGCACGCAAATAAGTTTCACTCTGTCACATTTATAAGCACTAAATAAACCTTGTTTAGTCAATATCAGACCTGACAGTAATACTGGTCCTATGGCACGCTCTAAATGTGCAGCAACTATGTAAATTACACAAATGGAAATTAACCTATATGTAAAAGCTACCCAAAATGACAAGGTCACATATGTGGTGGGCTAATGCATTTCACAGTATCAGAACAGTAACTGAAAGCCACAGGAAAAAAACATGACACAGAACATGAGAGACACATCTGGCCCTTCAGATGATTCATTTGCTGTTACTAAAGCCTCATCAGAAATGATTTCAGGAGAAGAGTGGCCGTTTAGAAGCCATTCTTATAAAACAGAAAGGTTTGTCTTGTCTTGACTTATAATCGTGGTAGAATTCTAAAAACTATGTTTTAAGATGTTTCAATAGATTGCTGCACCTCTTTAGCACTTTTCTAAAAACATATAAAGAAGTGAGAGGTGGCCCATGATTTTTGGATGGAGTAGTATCCAAGAAAAAACAAAACTGGAGCTATATTTGTCTTCTTTCCAACCGACACCACTATAACCAAAAACAAGAAGCATTTTATTCTTTAGAGACATCCTACACCCTCTGAATGGCATTATTTTGGAGAAAGAGTCATACTGAAGCGGTGACAGTGAACCTGAACACACCTCAAAGCTTTGTTGACCAAGCAGTGGTGTCTGTCACCACTGCTTGTCCTTCTTCTGCAGTCATCTGACCTCAGCCCAGTTGAACATATATGGGACACTTGGTTAAATTGTATTTACATAGCACCAAATCACAACAACAGTAGCCTCAAGGTGCTTTATATTGTAGGGTCAGAGAAAACCCCAACAATCATATGACCCCTTACGAGCAAGCATTTTGGTGACGGTGGGAAGGAAAAACTCCCTTAGAACAGGAAGAAACCTCACGAGGAACCAAGCTTGGGGAGGGGCGGCCATCTGCCGATGACAAGCAGCTGTGGAAGAGAGCCACAGATGAATAATAACAAACAACTGAGGAAACATCTGTGATATTACAAGATGCTTTTTAGGGCTTAGCCTCACCATACTCAGTTACCTTGTTCATATGCACCAGTGGGGTCCATGTAAATGCTCCTTTCATTAAAGGTAAAATATTCTGCATATTTTATATGGGTTCAACATTTCACTCAAAATTTTTCTTAATTTCACAGTAAATGAAATCTAGAATCACATTCACCTGTTGTAACAAAGTTTCGAGTCAGTGTAGTGCATTTTCATTTCCCCACAGTCAGTACTCCTTATTTCTATTTAGACACATTTTGTAACACATTTCGACATTTTTGGTGCAATGATTGGCTGTCGTTTTTCTAGCCACATTAAATATAAAGGAATTGTAATAAATTTGACACACGAAATCAAAGCGCTGGTCAGGTACATTAACATTAAACAAGTAAAGGATTTTTGTTTTCTGTTGCCATTTGTTATGATATGTGTTTGTTATCTGCCAAATAAGGAGCACGGCTTCTTCACGGAAAGACGAGTGGGTGGTTGGTACATTGCTTAAATGGGCAATCGTCGGTAAATTCATCTTTTTACTTTATGTGAAGTGTGACTTTTTACTTGGAGCCTGTTGGTTCAGCATCGACTGCACAATGACGTCATTGCGTCAGCGCCCGTGAGTGTGTGCGTCGGGACGGGGGCACGGAACTGCTATAGGGTCGACGAGTAGTCGAAGATGAAAGAGAAGGATGGAAATGAAACAGCGGTTTTTTAAATCGAGACACTGACTTGTCTGCAACAATAATATTCGTAGTGTCAATACGGAGCGAATGTTGCATGAGGACTCGCAGAAGAAGGGCTTCAATCGTGGTAAGGTAGTGAATGTAAGGAGAGTTGAGGAGGGCTGTAGCTTCTGGGGCTTTTTTGGAGAGGGAAAACAACATGGCTGCGGTGGAGCTCGAATGGATCCCAGAAACGTTGTACAACACTGCTATCTCGGCTGTGGTGGACAACTACAGCCGGTCAAGAAGGGACATACGGTCCCTCCCAGAAAATATACAGTTCGACGTCTATTATAAGGTAGGATTTAGCAGTAAGGAGACTCTCAATGATGTGACAGCTAACATCCTGTGCTAGTTTCTGTGGTCAGCTGCTAACACTGCTTGCTAACGTTAGCGAAATGTCGGTAACGTTAGACTAGCTATCGAAAATTCCTCCTTAGGAATCTGATTTGGCTAACGAACAAGTTATCCTGCTTCAACCGTTCTCGACATTACAGAAAGCTAGTGTGACAGTGTGTGTGTTGAAGCGGATTATTAAACTGCATCGAGACTGTCGCTAATTACCCAAGTGTCCATTTAAATGAACTGGTTCCGTGATGTGTGGTGTTTTTTGTGTTGTCATGTCCAGGTCTGACCCACTTTGGCTAAAGTGACGTTAGCCGTTCTCACATATAAAGCGCATCGCTTACAACATACGTGTGCTTTTACAAACAATCACCATCAGCTTTCCATAAAGACGGACAGCGATATTAAACCACTGTAACCTTGACAGCGATTCTTTCCTTCTGATACGTGGAGTTGGTTAAGTGTCACACCGAGGTCAGGCGTCACAGACAGAGGAAGGATTTTAAAAACATGAAGGTCGCGAATACAGCATGTTTCACAGTTACTCGATCTTCACCCACCAGATAATTCCAGATGCCCATAAAATGTACACTAGGATCTGATATTTGTTTAATCTACGGGTGCATCTTTAGATCCTTTATTGATGTATACCTGATGTGTAACTCTAATACTTTGACGGAAAAAACCTTTAGTCCACCCAGTCATGGTATGCTAACTATTTAGTAATGATAAAAGTAACACCATGTGTTAAAACCAATTGCGTGAGAAGTGTAAAAATCCTTTGAGTGTTCTCTTTGGGGTTAATATTGTAGCCACAAATATGTGCAAATGTGTTTGGAGATTTTGTTTGTAGTTGCATGTCATTTGGATCGAGGTTGTAAATATAAAAAATGTAGTGTAACATCAATCTATCAAACTGAGAGGCCTGTCTAAATAACTGATTGTGACTGCAATAACAACAACTTGTCATCATTTCCAGCTGTTGAAGAACAGATTTCAGACTTCTCAGCCATTTCTCTCCCCAGCTGCATATTTACAGATTAATTTGCACATTAGTAAATCTAGGTACACTTAAGAATGCAATTATAGCCAAAAACCATTTGCAGATTCCTGTAAACATCGCAGTAGGCCTGTAGACAACCGAAGAAAATCATAGTCGACTGAAAACAGTTTTCAGCCAATCAATTGGATGCAGCGATTGAGGGAAATCTGCGCATCATTTTTAGATTAACTAAATAGGCCATAGTGCACTCAGTGTATTCAAGCCTCTCAGCTTTATTAGCCCAAGTAAACAAAGTGAACCCAGTTTATTTTATAAGTATGACAGACACCAGGTTACTGTGCTGCTGCCCATATTCATATCATTTCTGATATTAGAACAAAATCGTCAGTGTAAGAAGTATTGTAGAAAAATAGCTACAGGCAAAAATGCCCTTATCTTGGATCGATCTTGATTTTCCTGAGAGACGAGGTTTCACATCCAGCTTGGCATGGTTGTAGTTCATCTTACTGGCAGGTGCTGCAGCCATTGAAGCTGTCACTGGTCGGCCAGGTTCTGATATGATCACACTCAAAACTTCAAACATTAGACATATAAGCTAATGGGAACATTTTGTGGCAAATTAGCAATCAGAACATGCTGTTGTTAACCTGCAAACTGCAGTGTGCCCGCCCCCCCACAAGGAAAAAAAATAGAGCTTCACGTGCATTAAGGCAGGGGGCCAATGGAGCTAAGAACTGGGGCAATTTGGTAACTTTGATTCATGTAGTCCTTCTGTTTATGTGCGCCTCTCTCTGAGTCTTAAGACACAGAGGGAAAAATAATTAGTTTTACTCCACGTGTCTTAAGGCTAAGTTGGGAAGAAATTGGGCACTGTGGGTTTCTGTGTGTTCTCATGATTTATAGAGCAGTCACTGGAAATTCAAAACACTGCCTCCTGACCAATCAGTGTTTAGGAAAATGGTGTCTCTCCCGGGAAGATCCCTTTGGATAGTAAGAGGGTCTGAAGTTTTTTAGTAGTGTCAGTTTGTTTTTCCCTGATGAGCAGTAGTAAGAGGAAATATTCCTTATGAATAAATATTCATATTCTGTGTTCCTTGATTATTATTATTATTAGGTTTTATTTTCTCATTGGTTGCAGATAAATTAGATAAATAAAAAAAGGCTCCTCTTTGTACTTGTTGAACTTATTATATTCAATTTGCAAGCAGTGGTTTGAATTCCATTTTATTTATTTATTCTGAGCTTTTTTTCTCACACCAACAACACGACAGCAGCTGGAAAACAAACTAAAATGGTGCTTTTGCAGTGTTGCTGACCAAAGTGCTTAAACGTTCAGATAAAGAAATGATATGCTGAGTGTGTTAAACTTACTTTGTGCTGCAGGTTCCAGATAGAGTCAAGGTGACATAAAACCTTCATTAGACACTGTCAGTGGTCCAATAGTAAGATTTATGGTATAAAAGTTTATTATAAATCCCTACTATATCTGTTTTCCAACAGTTAGAATTAAACCTTTAAGCTGTCACACAGCTCGTCTTCACACTTATGGAAAAGGGGAAAAGAGAGCATTTTCAATTGTGTTTGTATTGATTCATTAACATTTAAAAATACATGTTTATTGTCCTAGTGGGCACAAACCAAAGTCATTTTAGAAGCAACATTAAACACAGAAGCGATCTGAAACGCCGCTGGGCGGTTACTTTAAAACCCGTACAGACTTGAATGGGGAGAGAATTATAAGTTTAGGATAGGCTTTTATTGTCATTGTACATGTACAACAAAGGTTTGGGTGGTCTGCACCATCTGTGCATTTCAGTGGTCACTGTGACATAAACCCAGTAAAACTATCTTTGTTTTCCCCTGAAAGTTTTTCTTCTGCTACAAATGGACATGATTCTGTTACTTTCTTACGCTTTCGTTAACATTTCCTCCTTTTATATAATGACTCTGGTGCAAATCCAGTAAAAGCGCGAATAAATATTTTCGGTAAATAAACCAAAAGGTTTTTCCTTAGAGCTCAGATGCCCCAGTTCCCAGGAGAAACACAGTGACATGATGTCTGGGGCATGGACTCGATGTGCTCAGTGCCTCCTAACATGATTAGGAAAGCACAATAACACAAGTGCTGGTTTACCCATTTTGCTGATGTGTTTTTGATACGATATACTGGAGTTTTGCTCAGTGTGCTCAAATTTGCAATACATAACGATATGTATTGCAAAATAACTTTTTCTTGATAGAAAAATGAAACTATTGCGATAGGCCTCATCTCTCTCTCTTTCTCTCTTATAAAAAAAATGAATAGCCAATACAAATTAAGTAGCGCAGAGCCGAACCAATCACAGCCGCAGCGTCACGTTACGTAACTTGTTAGGCACAGCTCAAGTGCCAAGCCGCACATGTGTATTTGTTTGGGAAGCAGCCAGCCGCCGTGCCGGCCGGGTAATGGAGGAAATGAGTGTGCCGACTAGAGAAAAATCAACCGAGAGCTTGGGTGACCAGGTTACCGAAGAGAAAACAGATGACGGTTCCAATGCCGAAGAGATTGTCGAAAGGAAAGGCCAGAGAAGTTCCATAGTGTGGAGGTATTTCAGCTATTTGAAGTCTGACAAAAAACAGAGTAACACGCACTGTAAATTGTCCCGAAAGCATGTTCCCACAAAGTCTGGAAATACAACAAACCTTTTTTATCACCTGAAGCAGTGCCACCCACTAGAGCACGCTCAATGGAAGCGCTAATTCGTCGTCGAAAACAACCAGGGGAATCCCTGCGAAGCAGCAACAGTCAATTGAGTCGGCTTTCTCCAGCATCTTACCATATGACAAAAAAGCTAAGAGACACAGCACCATAACGAATGCCGTAGCTTACTGTCTCGCTAAAGACATGCTACCAATAAACACGGTCGAAAAAGAAGGATTCAAGCCGCTAATTAAGATAATGGATCCTCGTTACCAACTACCTGGACATAAACATTTCTCTCAGACAGCGCTTCCAAAGCAATATTATATAAGTTAGTCAATTTTGTCTCTTCCTCTGTAAAACAAACTAAGATTTATTTTTAGAATTAATATTTTGTTTCTAAGTGGAACTGACAATTTAGTCTGTTTTGTTCTATTTTGAAACTTAAATGCTTTAGCGGCTACTTTTTGTGTAGTTTGTAATATTTGCCTTTATTTTGCCTAAACTGAAGCCTCATTTTAAGTACATCTGCCCTGTTGAACTTATTATGGGAAATAAATATTTAAATCAAAACAAGCTGCTGATTATTTCACATTTTACTTGTGAGCAACGGCACATTTAAATCTTACAAATATAGTTATTTGGCTCATATCGTGATATATATCGTGATAAATATCGTTATCGCCTGAAATGAAAAAAACATATCGTGATATGAAAAATTCTTATATCGCCCAGCTCTAACTGACACTGATCTGAATGTCATTAGTAATACTGGAGAAATTCAAATATTAACCTTCTGATGTTAGGTGACGGGTCTTTTTACCAGTGTGCCAAATCATCCTGAGGGCAACATGAACATCTGTGGAGTTCATGCTAGAATTTTAAGCACCGTTCTAGACAATTGTCACTGTGTTTTTACACACACTATGAAATGGTGACACATAAATGGCACACACACCTAATATCATGAAGTTGTCTTGTCCACACTGCACACGGTTTCCTGTTTCTGGTTCCCACTGCCCTCCACAGCTAGGTGACTACTTGCGAGAAGAGCGTTTGACTTACATTACAAGCACTGAAAGGTTAAAGCTGCACAACCAAAATAACGCCCCAGTACAGCAGTGGCTGCAGTGCAAGTTTTCATTAGGTGAGATTTCATGTAAGAACCTTGGAGAGAGACATCTGTGATTAATAGTTTCCGTCACAAACACCACTATGGTGAGCCATTCGTGACAAGGATTATATGGATTATACTGTCTGTGTCCACAAGTGTACGAGGGTCTATTTAATCTGAGTGGTGTTGATTTTCTTATCAGAAGTGATTGTGATGCTCTGTATGGACATTCCAGGCAGACTGCAAGCAGAGTTGGAGGGTGGTGTCCACAGCAGCCCACGTGCATGTCCATAAACAAGCATAATCCTGGCTCAGTATAACAGTTTCCAGCTGAGTGCACTTTGATGACAGGCCAGACATCGGCAATTTTTTTTTGTTTAAACTCCTGTTCAGCAGACAACATTGGTTGCATCACTTAAAGCTTCACTCCTGTAGTTACAGGTTAGACTGTCATTTACCTGCAGCTGAAACATCGGTTCCCCTGTACATTAAGAAATTTGACTTGTTGCCTATAGAGATGACATCTGTTGTATTGTTACTGAATCTCATGTCTCACTGTGCTCTCAGCTCTACCAGCAGGGTCGACTCTGCCAGCTGGGGGGAGAGTTCTGTGAGCTGGAGGTGTTTGCTAAAGTGCTGCGGGCTTCAGACAAAAGGTAAGAACATAATGGGGCCACACTGTGCCCATCACTCTCCTAAAGTAGTTTTCACACATCCACTGCAGTCCTGAGCAGGTTCAGCAGAGTCTGAGATTAACCATAAACTGCAAGTTGATTACCTTTGAGATCAGTTAACTCCGAGTACGTTCACCTTGAGTTTAGTGTGTGCGAGTAGGGAAAGAAAGCCACCGTCAATGGAGCTTTGATAGCACAATTCACCATGGCAACACGTTAAATGAAAAACAGAACTTCCATCTTAATCCAGTAAAACGAGGAATATTAATATTCCTAACCTTTGGATACCCTTTGACTACTAAACATAGAGGAAGTATACACGTATATGTCACTGTACACTGGGATGTTAAACTTTAAATTTAGGAGGGTAGAAAAGAGTCATTTTAATCAGCTCTGGCCATGTTGTCATCAGTAAAGATGGTATTTGGAGTTTGGGGAATGCCAGTTTTTTCATCAATCACCAAACTTGCATTTTCATTTGTTCATACTGGAATCCTCTTTTTTCTTCTTCTTTTTTCCAACAGTAGATGGAACCAGTTTTTACACTGGAACCAAGCATATGTTTAGTCGGGTGCTCTAAATGATGTTAAACATGTTTTTAGTTAACCAGAGAAATCAGTTTTTAGCTCTTTGTCATGTCCATTTGAAGTTTAAAACTCTTTTGTCCACTCTGTTAAATGTAGTGTCAGGCAGACTGATAGGTGTGAAACACTAATGATGCTGGAACAGAGAGGAAGGAAGTGATGTCCATCAACCAAAACTCTACTATTGTGATTGCTTCCATCATATAATTTCTAACTAGAGAATTTAAGGTCTTGTTTGTAGATCGTTGAAAACACATTTGACACCTATCACATTGTTTCATGTGAATCTTCTTTAGACTGAGGAATGCCCATATATGGAAATGAGATCCCTTCTGTATGACGAGGACATCAACTGCGTACACTGACCTGTTGTTCATTTCTTGACGGTCCCTTGTGTGATATTCTTACTGCTAGTTAACTGTGCCAGGTGTTCTGTACAGTAGGGATGGTGCCATGCTGTCTACGGCCGTGTCTGATGAGAATCTGTTTACGCTAAAAGCTGCTTCTGCACTGGATTTTTTTAATTTTTTTATTTTTTGTGTTTCCTGCAATTTGACTGTTGACCCGATGTCTCCCTTTGACTTCATCACTGCAGACACCTCCTGCACCACTGTTTCCAGGCCCTGATGGACCACGGTGTGAAAGTGGCCTCAGTTCTGGCAAACTCCTTCAGCCGCCGCTGCTCCTACATCGCCGAGTCTGACGCCCACGTCAAAGAGAAGGCCATCCAGTTTGGCTTTGTGCTGGGTAAATGTCAGGGCTGGGCAGTGGAGGCTTCAGATAAGCACTGTGTGGGATAGAAGTGCAGAGCTGTCCTTATGTTAGGTGGTTGATAACGTACAATATAAAAAACATATAATGTGGGCCATATTAGGGCTGTCGATATGACCAAACTCTCATATCCCGATATAAAACATCTATCGTCTGATAACGATATAAATCACAAAAATGTAACATTTTCTGTAAAGTCTGTGAATCTCGGGCAGCTCGACTTGCGGGAAGTGCTTCCTGCTGGAGTCGAGTGATTTAACCGATGCAGGAAACGATACATTTTTAGACATAAGTTGTAACGGCCGCCGTTTTCTTTGTGAGTATTTATTACACGGCGTGCTGCGGGGAAAAGCCTGTTCTAACGTTTGAGTCTAAGGTTTATTTTTTAGCACCTGGCGTCTTTTTTACTTCTCATCCGTAAATAATCTGCTCTTTCACGTGATTCAGTTTATTTTGAAAAGTCTCAACAGGATCTTGAGCTTTATTGTGAAAGGTTTATGTGGAACATAAACAACCGGACACACGATGGTGTTACCGTCGTTGTTGCTAACGACAACGCATAAAAACAGGCGCTTGTCCGTCCGTAGTGTGGTTATATTAAATATAAGAGAAAGAGAGAACTTTAAGAAATTAATAATAACTACAGTGACCATCAAAATAATGACAAAATATTGCCGTAAACAGTTTATTTTGCGA
Organism: Neolamprologus multifasciatus; assembly: GCF_963576455.1. Lineage (NCBI taxonomy): Eukaryota > Metazoa > Chordata > Actinopteri > Cichliformes > Cichlidae > Neolamprologus > Neolamprologus multifasciatus. The sequence goes on along the minus strand of NC_140452.1, from coordinate 37,322,337 downwards.
CACCACGAAACAAACAATAGAGTAAAATGAAACGATAGATGTTTTTATATCGTCATCAGATATATATCGTTATATCGAACAGCCCTAGGCCATATGTATTATGATAATATGTTATTATAATAATTGTCATGTCATTGAGAGAATTTATTTAATATTTGATCTCCTACAACCCAGCCGGAGTTCTAGCTCCCACAGATCTCTGAAACATTAGTCAGTGAATTCCAGATACTCCCCATCTTAACTCATCATGTGTATAAAGCACACCTGTCTACAGAATCAGTTTCTTTCCAGTTTCTCCACCAAAGAACAAAATGACATGACATTAACCCAAAACATACCAACAAGGCAACAAAGGAGTGGATAAAGAGGAAGCTTGGCATTCCTATATGAAATTTGTGGAGTGAGCCGAAGCCTCAAGTTGCCAAGCAACAGCCATGTTTTAGAGTTTCTGTAAAGAGCAATGGGCCAAAATCCCTACAAGAAACATCTTACTGCTGTGCTTCCCAACAAGGGTTTCTCCACCAAAATACTAAATATTTATTTCACTTAGAAACTGATTTGCATGTCATTAACTTTTACATCATGTGTTTTTCTGGATTTTGGGTTGATGTTCTCTGTGCCTTAAAACTTAGAGACTGCTCATTTCTTTCTAAGTGACCAAACTTCCAGTCAAAGTTTGGTTTTAAGACCCTTGTGCTATGACCAGCAGACACCATAGTGGAGACCGTGTTAGACAGATGACTGTCATGTTTCTGTTTGTAGGTGGCTTCTTGTCTGATGCGGGCTGGTATGGAGATGCAGAGAAAGTGTTTCTGTCGTGCCTGCAGCTGTGCACGCTCCACAGCGAGGTCCTCCACTGCTACCGGGCTGTGGAATGCTGTGTCAGGTCAGTGTCAAAGAGCTGCTTATTTTCACCAAGGAACTCTGTGTCCTATAGTTACAATACCATAATTGTTAGATGTGCCAGATATGATGTTACACAAGTGTTTTCTCCCAGAACACTTAGGCGTCTGACAGCACAGCTTGAAATGTTAGTTGTGAATAAAAGCCACTGAGTGATTAATATGAAGAGCTGTTATACAGTCTGTCTTTATGTTTTTTATTATTTGATTCTTATCAGATGAAAACAGATAAAACACAGAAACTGTATCTCATCACAGACGGTTAAGCTTTCCTTCTGAGTGGAAGTAGCAGCTATCTGTCATGGAGTAACAACACTAACTGTTATAAACTAAAAAAGCAACATTGTTAGAAGTACCATGGGCCCATATTTAAGGCCTTGTATATAAATGAATCCTATCAAATGGTATTGATGAATAAACTGAACACTGTAGAGCTAAGAAAAAGCTGCAAAAATGTTTGATACAGATGTTTCTGTAGCATATTTGGTGTGTTGACAAACATGTAAGCTGTGGTGCAGTTTTATATGAGCTCTGCTGTCTCTGTAGTGTGTAACCGAGTGGGTGTGATGGGTTGTCCGTGATGGAGAGCAGTTTGTTCAGTGACCGCCTGTCCCTGCTGCCCAATGACGATTCCAGATTAGTTTGTTGATCCTGCTGACATGTCTACCAGCATCCGGAGAAAGTAGAGACTGTTCATCCACCTGTTGTACACAGCATCACTGTTGGGTTCTCCAGTTCAGTGTCCAGTCATTTAAGTGAACTATGGAAGTCAGCAACCATCTTTGTCCTGGGGACGATCAGGAAGGGGAGATTTAGGGCTGGGCTATATCATACCGTTCACGGTAATACCGGTGTAATTTTGGGCAACGATAGGAAAATTAAATATGGCGATAGAATATGGATAAACCGCGCATGCGCAGTGCCTTTGTTTACATACGCACATGGCGGCGATGCAGAATGAGAAGAGTGAAAGCGGATCGTTAAAGGAAACGGATGAACCAGAACTGGTTTGTAAAAATGCTGCAGCTTCACTGGTGTGGAACTGGTTTAGCTTTTGTCCGTCAGATATACAACAAAGCACTATTTTTGGTAGAGCATGCTAGCGGGCCGTCGTTATTACCGTGTTGTTTGGAGAATACGGCGCACTTAAAATCAATCCTTTGATTTTTCTGAAAGTCGACAGAGCCCCTTATAATCCCGTGTGCCTTATGTATGAACTCTGGTTGTGTTTACTGACCTCGAAATGATTTTATGTACACGGCGCTCGAAAATCTGTCAAATGTTTTAGTACGACTTTGCTAAGCTACGAAGCCGCACCGCTTGATGGATTGTCAGAGCATTATGGCTATCGTAGGCGGAGCCTCACGGAGTGATACGTGCTGTGCTTCAACATAATATTACCGTATTGTGTGTGTTTAACCTCTTTTTAAGTTTTGTGGATATTATACATGGTTATGCTGAGGATATGTTGGCCAGTTTCCACTGGAAATGCCTTTTGGTTAAACTGTCAGCAAAGAATTTGCACTGTTACATTTTTATGTAACTTTAATGCAGATAAAAAACAGCTGCTTGTTTAAGTGAAAATACATTGATGGGTTTTTTGCACTAATAAAGTTGTGGAGTTGTAAAGTATTTTGTCTAGTGTCAGTTCACAATACAGTTCACACAGTATCACAAATTTTCAAATGTATATGGTGATAAATATTTTTGGTCATATCGCCCTGCTCTAGGGAGATTTTTGTTGGACCATCCCACAAAACGTCTCACCAGTACCTGTACTCTGACTCCTGCCCACCCAACCACTGCAGTGTCGTTAGAGAGCATCTGCATGTGGCTCGATTCGCTGTTACACTGGAAATCTATAGTGTAGAAAATCAACAGGACTGTCCCGTGTGGTGGTACTAACACCACATTAAAGATGGGGTTCACCATCCGTACAAACTGAGGAATGCAGGAGACGGTAGCAGTGGTGACAGCCATCCTGAGCCACTTCTCTCATACATGCACACACACGTGTTGCAAATTGCGGAAAACTGAATCCAGTTATTTTCAGTGCAACCAGTGCAGCAGTTTCCTTCCACAGCTTTTGTTGTTTTTAAATGGACAGTTATGCAGTAATACAGCAGATAAGACTGAGACTGAAGCGTCCCTGTCTTCTCTCTTCAGGCTGCTTCATGTCCGTAATGGCAACTGCAAGTACCACCTTGGGGAGGAGACCTTCAAGCTTGCTCAGTCTTACATGGACAAACTAGCCAAACATGGCCACCAGGCCAACAAGGCAGCGCTGTACGGCGAGCTCTGTGCCTTGCTCTTTGCCAAAAGCCACTATGACGAGGTGTGTAGCTTTGACCACTGATGGTGCTTTACAGTTTTGATACTGAGACAACTGAAAGTCCTTTCTGTCTGCAATGACCTTGTCTCTCAGGCGTACAGGTGGTGTATAGAGGCTATGAAGGAAATTACTCCAGGGCTGCCTGTCAAAGTAGTGGTTGATGTCCTTCGCCAGGCCTCCAAGGTAACACTCACACATGTATTTATCGCTCAGATCGGTCTTCGTCTGAATTTTTACACTAGTATTCCAGACGCATGTGTAAACTGTCTCTTCCCTGCAGGCCTGCGTGGTGAAAAGAGAGTTCAGAAAAGCAGAGCAGCTGATCAAACATGCAGTGTTTCTAGCAAGGTAACCCGCTGGGTGTAATGAAGACTCAACAGGGTACTTTCTAACGCCGCAGTTTCTGACTGAAAATATTGTCTTACAGAGAACATTTTGGACACAAGCATCCCAAGTACTCCGACACGCTGCTAGATTATGGATTTTACTTATTAAATGTGGACAACATATGCCAATCGGTTGCTATTTACCAGGTACGTAGAGCAATGTGCTACAGGAGCATGCTCTTGTTTTCAGGGATGTTATTTAATTCAATCTTGTCTGATGTACAAATCCCAGACAGCTCTGGATATCCGACAATCGGTCTTTGGGGGGAAGAACATCCATGTTGCCACAGCCCATGAAGACCTAGCCTACTCCTCATACGTGCACCAGTACAGCTCTGGGAAATTTGACAACGCTCTGTGAGTGCATCTTCTCAACTCGGCTAATTACATTCCTCATGAGCTGCCTTGTAAATGTAGTCCAACACCAGAAGTCAGACTCTGGTGTTTAGGAATGTGTATGCAGCTGCACATATCAAATGTTTAACTGTAGACACGGGCAGACGTAAAGATGACTGGAGATGCCTGTTGTTGTGTAATTAATCATGTGATGCTCCTCGTGTATACAAAGGCTGTGATTCAGCATTGCCTAATGGTGAGACCTTTGATCCACTTTTGGACCGTATGAGCTGCAAAACAACTTTGTTCAATGGAAACGATATTCTTGGAAGTGTTTGTCCCCAATATGTAGAGTTACAGCCAAGTCTGAGCTACAGCGCTGTGTTTGTCCCTCAGATTCCATGCAGAACGTGCCATAGACATCATAACTCACATTCTGCCTGAGGACCATCTTCTGCTGGCCTCCTCTAAGAGAGTCAAAGGTAAGGCAGGCAAAGTGGACAGTAGTATTGGGCTCGTGTGTGATTGGCTGCTTGTAATAAAGTACCTTGAAAGAATAATTTAAAACTGGTTCTTTGCTAAGTTGTCTATTTGTAGGTCAAACCTTTGTGGTTTGACAAATTAAAAAAACCTTCAACAAGTGAGTGAAAAAGCAGCCAAAACAAACAGTTTGAAAGAGCTTCAGGACGCCTGGAGAATTATTGATTAAGACCAGTTTACTGGGAGAGTCTGAATCCTTTGAAACATAAGAAATTAGGGATAGCTCAAGACTTTTGCACAGTGCTGTATCTGTTTGAAGCTGTACATTATGTCTTATAGACTCCATCCGCGTTTGCTTGTTTTTCCCCAACAGCCCTGATTCTGGAAGAAATCGCCATCGACTGTCACAACAAAGAGACAGAAGAGCGCCTCCTGCAGGAGGCTCACGACCTGCACCTCTCCTCACTGCAGCTGGCCAAGAAGGCTTTCGGAGAGTTCAACGTACAGACAGCCAAACACTATGGCAACCTCGGACGACTCTACCAGTCCATGAGGAAGTTTAAGGTGAGGAGGACGTGTGTGGTTTGTAATATTTTACACAATAATTACAATTAAGGGGCATAAACCATCCCAGCGTGTGCAGGTTGTGCTGCCTTGTGATAAAAATAATCTCAGTGTAAGAAAAGGCAGAGAACAGCTTTCCATATTCACCTCATCTTGATTAAGAGATGAGTGTTTGTGTGAGTGAGTCACATTGTGCTCAAACCACTGTTTGTGGGAGACTGAAGGGTTTTTGCTATTTAAAGCCAGAAATGATGAGATGTGAAATATTGTCATTGCAGTTGGTGGGGATTACACAAATATCAGATGGTGCACATTTCTAAAGAGTGGGCACCAGTCTTAGGCTACGTTCACACTGCAGGTGAAAGCGCATCAAATCTGATATTTTTGACCCTATGCGACCCATATCCGATCATGGTGTGACAGTGTGAACGGCACAAATCCGATCTGGGTCACTTTCGTATGTGGTGCTGATTCCGATACATATCTGATGTTTTAGAAAGCTGCTGTTTGATGGTCATGTCGTATTAAATCCGTCTTTTACGTCACTGACACAAGACAGACGCCAATTATCAGCAGCGGAGCGCCCGAGAAGACATCGTGAACGCTTCCTGGTCATCCGGTGAAACTGTTGGGAAGACAACGTTGGAGAAACGTGAACATTTTATTTGTACTGTATAATCTGCAGATTCTGACAGAAATCTGCAACTATCCTTTGAAGCACCGCTCCTCTAAAACAGCAATAAGGATCATTATTAGGTTATTTACATTATTATGTAAATAACAAAATAACTTAAAGCAAAATTGGGAAACGTAAAGTCCGAAGTCTTTATATTAAGGCCATCAGTCAAACAATACTGTAGCTCTGGGTCTAAACAGAGCGCGTTGTGTGTGACGTCTTCTTTTGCGCATGCGGCCGCTTTAAGCGTTCACACTAGAGCGCGTTTACTGTCGCATTTTATTTGTAGTGTGAACGAGCAGACAAAAAAATTGCATTTGATGAAAAAATCAGAATTGAGCATCAAGACCTGCAGAGTGAACGTAGTCTTAGATGCTGTCTTTGGCCTATAGTGGAGGTTAAAAGTAATCCTGCAGAAGTTGTAGTCTGCAGCTGAAGTGACTTTGGGCAAGTATCTAACATCCTGCTGTTAATGAGCGACCGACTTGGGACTACACGTTATTCCTTTTAGTCCACTGGAAATGGACTGGAAAACAGTTTAAGTGTGAAAGGCCATAACTTGCTTTCACAGAGTGTAATGTAACAACTTTACTTTGACCCAGTTACAACACTTACAGGCACTGAACCAGTGGAAACGTAGCTGGATGTTTGATTTATGGGAAAAGCCATGGAAACCAAATAAATATTGCCTTTGAGTTTTGTCTTTGTTTGTGATTCACATCTCTTTGTCTTGCACATGTATTTGTGTAACCAGGAGGCAGAGGAGATGCACATCAAAGCCATCCAGATTAAGGAGCAGCTACTGGGCCACGAGGACTACGAGGTGGCTCTGTCTGTGGGTCACCTGGCCTCCCTCTACAACTATGACATGAACCAGTACGAAGATGCAGAGAGGCTCTATCTGCGCTCCATCGCTATCGGTCAGTAAGAGCAGAACAACTTCACGTCCATGTTTTTTAGTGTCACAGTAAATGAGGCCCAAGGCCTGATGTTGCTTCATCACAGAACATGTTGTACTGAGATGCATCATACTCAACCTACTTCTCAGTTAATTGCCAAGTTTTGCTGTTATTGTTATGTAATCATTTATGTAGAGCTGACTTGACTTCGCTACAATGGAAGAGGGTAAAATATTATCACAAACAAGTGTCACATGGTCTGTGATGTTTCTGTCCTCACAGGTAAAAAGCTGTTTGGCGAGGGTTACAGTGGGCTGGAGTACGACTACCGAGGCCTGATCAAACTCTACAACTCAGTGGGAAACTACGAGAAGGTGTTTGAATACCACAACGTACTGTCCAACTGGAACCGGTTGAGGGACCGGCAGTTTGCAGTGGCGGATGCCCTGGAGGACGTCAACACTACACCCCAGCAGACCCAGGAGGTGGTACAAGCTTTCCTATTGGCCCAGAGCCTAGGCCCCACCCGCCCCTGTCTCGGCTGATTGGTTGACCGAATGAGAAGGAGAAGAGAGGAGGGGAAAGAGACAAGTGGGTGGGTTTTAGCCTGGTGTGGACATGATTTGAGCCCAAAATGTGATGCTTCAGTTTCACAGATTAGTATCACAGCAAATTCAAACATCACTGGCAGCTTGGTTGACTTTATATGCTGCCAGTACACACAGACATAAAAAACAAATAGAGAAGACACTTATCAAACCTCATCAACACTCTCACCATCAAGATGCAGTCACTGCGTTTCTCCAACAGTAAGAGGACACATGCCTGAGACCGGGGACTCGAAAAGAAACGTCAGACGTCCTATAAGGATGACGCGCGACCTCCTCGCCTCTCATCTCACTCGCCTTTCTCTTCCTGGACAGCAGTTTTGCTTTTGTACCGTACCAGTGTAGCTCAGATCTGCGGGAGCGTCGTCACAGAACAGAAGCCGCGTTCTCGAGAGCTGCGCGACAGCATCTGTGGAACACCTGCACATCCATCAGCACCATCACTTGGCCGATCACAGCTGGAAATAGTTGGATATTTTTGACACTTGTACAGTTAAAGAAAATACAGATTGTACACTTGAGTTTTATTTGAAGGCTTTTTGTTGTTGTTTTTTTTTTTTTTTTTCTTTGCGATTAACTGAACGCGAACCCTCAAAGTTGCGTGGAGGAGAACGTGATAACACCAGGTGTGGTTTTTACACACAACAGCTTTTCACAGGTCTTTTTTTCCAGCTTAGTACTGACATAGCATCATTAAAATGCCAATAATTTATATGCAAACATATATGTTCATGTAGCCCTTTGTTTATGTTTTCTTACTGAATGAGAAATGGCTCAACACTATGATAACAAGGGACACGGATGGGAGGGCAAAGAGGAAGCTGCTACATGTGCAAAGGCTCCGAAGCCTCGCTTTGTTCACCTCGAGGCCGTATGTGTGAGTGAGTGAGTGGAACACACAACTCTCGGTGCCCGAGTGCTCCACCGATGACTACCAGCCTTACACCAGCTTGCAGTTATCTGTCTGTAGACGGACCCATATTTTGAAGTGCTAAATAAACTATTATATCCTTAACGGCGCTACAGTGGGGACCAATATTGTGTGCTTGTGTGCGTGTTTGCATAGCAGCCTGATTCTTGTGCATGTGGCCTCTCTGCTTCACACCCTCCTGTCAGAAAATTAAAGAAAAGTTCCTGATATGTTTTTCTGTTACTGGCCCATCGTTCAGAGTCTCACTGTCCAGAATCTCATCTGTTGCTTTATTTAAAAGCTCAGCTGTCATTCTTAGGCTGCTTTTCAGCTTTACTTGACATCTCAGCTCCATAGCAGGGGTGGGGGAACTCCAGGCCTCAAGGGCTGGCGTCCTGCAGGTTTTAGATGTGCTTGATCCAACACAGCTGGTTTAAATGGCTCAATTAAAAAGGTTTCCAGAGGCCTGACAATGAACTAATCATTTGATTCAGGTGTGTTGACCCAGGCTCATATCTAAAGCCTGCAGGACACCAGCTCTACAGCTGCCACGTTGGTATTTAAAGCTAACTTAGGCTCTCTAGTGGACAAAGTATGCAACGACCATTACATACTTTGTGTCGAAAGGGCTTTAAAGGAACATATTCTTATTTTCAGACTGTAATATTGTATCTTTTCATTATTCTCAGTTCTAAATAATCCTTATTGACCTTATCCTGAGCCTCGGGGCAGCCGCTCAAGTCAGTGTCCATCTGAAAACAGCTCTTTTAGTGCCTCTGTCTCTCTTAAAGCCAACTCTCTTCTGCCTGTCACACACAAATACTTTGAACAGCAGGTGTGTAGCCAGAGCTGTGTGCGTGACACAACCGTGTTAATGGGTTTGGCTCACTGACATGAGAAAACAAAACATCTGAACACCTAGTTGGTCCATTTTAAACCTGTTTGGATTTTGTTCTGTATATTTGGAGTAAGCTACAGTGCTGCCACAAAGTGTTTGCCTCCTGAGTTCTTCATTTCGTGCATATTTGTCACACTGCAGATTAAGATCATCAGACAACATTTAAAATGAGATAACATACGTTTTTAATTGATTTGTGATTTTTGTTAAGGGGAAAAAAGAACCTACCTGGCCCTGTTTGAAAAAGGAAAAAACAAAAACAGCATTTCATAAAAAGAACATCACAATAAGAGCGTGTGGAGGGAGTGGGAGTGGGCTGCTTGGATGATTAAGGATCTGGATGGAAAAAGGAATTCTGCTTTCAACCCGGAAATCCTGAAGGAAAACTTTTGTGACGTACAGCTCGAGCGTGCTCGGGTTACGCAGCAGAACAACACAATCCCAAATATACCAGCAGGTCCATGACCTTAAACAGGTTGTTCGTGCCCAACACCAGCGCTCCTCCATACTCGACCAGTTTTTAGATTTTAGGCCAGGTAGGTTTGGATAACTTTTGACCCTTAATCAGAATTTAAAAACGACATTTTGAGCTTGTCTGTGTAATATTAACAGTTGTACGATGACCTGAAAGTGAGACAAAAATGCAAAAAACAATGTATATATGAAGAACGGGGCAAGCACGTGTTCACAGCGCTGTTTATGTACCTGTGATCCTGTAAAGCCTTCCACTGCAGATGCTTTCAGTCTAATATTTAGTCCACAGTTTGGGAATCGCCAGCTTCTCTGGATGGGATTTTATCGTTAGTGCAATTCTAACATCACACATGGACCCTTGTTTCAGTAAAGCAGTCTCAATATAAGAGGTGAAGGAGAAATGAGCGCTTAAAGAGATGCTGCGTAACAGTGGCGTGAAGGCGTGGACGCATCCTGTAGCAGATGAAGGATGAGATTTTGCACAGTGGAGGCTGAACACAGGCTGATGGTGTGCAACGTTACTGAGAATGTGATGCCATGGATGAATAGTCTGCTGTTAATTTACTATTTAGTTTGTTTTGAAAAGAATGAATGAAGAAAACGAGCTTTGCCTTGCTGTTGCTTCAGTGCTGTCAATGTCTCCCTCTGTAACGTGTGAGTGGCTGTAGCTGAGGAGGAGGTGCAGCTCTCAGCTAAACACTCAGTGCTTTGGCTTAAATAGACCCCCCACTTTACTTGTAAACAGGTGCATACAAAGAAAAGAGAAGAATCATGAATATTTCTTTGTCTTAAGAAGTGAATCATGGAGAAACTTTGCATGATTTGACACTGTGTGCTGTGAGGGCTACGTCTGCATCTTCTCCAGAGGATTACAAAAAAGTTTCTAATCCAGCTTCGGCTGAGGGGCAAGTTCCTTTTTCCTGCTTGGCCGAGACGATCTACTGATGTCTGAAAGGGAATAGTGTAGTTCGAGTGGTGGTGTCGGGGGTGGGGGGCTCAGGACAAAGTTCAAAATGAGGCTGTGATGTCTCCAACAGCCCGCTTCTCTCTGCAGAGTTCAAAGGAGACGTGTGGGATGTGTTCACTGTTGTCCTGTTACTGCTTCACTGTTAGCTTCAAAAACATTAAAACATCGTTGACCATCACAGTTTCCCTCTTTGCTGTCCGTCAGCTGTACACATCTGGACTTCACCGTCCACATCCCAGCAAACAACAGGAACACGTTTAATTAATGAGATGAAATATTCAGTTTATTTGATACCTTCAAGTTTTCTTCCTTTAAGTTTAGGTGAGTTATAGTGCATAATACAGCGAGTTGAAGGCTACGAGTGGAAAGGAACTTCAGACTTTACTTTGCCACTACATTTCACTGTGAAACTTTTACTCCTTTTATAGACTAGCCTTACAGCTTCCATCACTGATATTTTACACACAAGACAGATTTTAAAGGGTTAACATTGCTGCTATACAAACATTTTTTTTACATATATTTGATCGTGCTGGAATTAAAAGTGTGCCCTGCAGAGCACATAAAAGAGGCAAACGAGGTAAAGTGTGCATAGTAGCAGGCACAGGTGGACGATCGTCCTGCGAGCATGCAGAGGTGGGATGCCCAGGATTTGTAAAGTGTTCACTCTGCAAAGTGCTTCTATCGCCAGGCATCACTGGACAGGAGAAATGAGGGTCGTTAGATCAGGTAGCGAGGCAGCAGAGAAAGCCATGAGGTGTCTTTGGATCAAGAAGGCAGATGTGTTGATGACTGCAGCTGCAGGTGAGAGAGGGTGTCTGATGTTGAGAGGTTTAAAACCTGCGATGACCTCATGTTACATCACTGATGATGCATCCCAGCACACTAGTCTGTCATGCAGACCTCAACCAGGCACCGCTCATCACCCGAACAACACCATCACTACAGCGACGCCCGGTGGGGGCAGGATTACGCTGTAGGGATGTTTTTCGACAGCAGGAAGTGGGAATGACTCGAGGATGAGGGAAAGAGGAATGCAGCACCATACGTAAACATCCTTGATGATAACCTGCTCAAGGGCACTATGGATCTCAGACTGGAGCAAATGTTCATCCTCCAACAGGACAGCGATGCTAAGCACACAGTTAAGATAAAGGAATAAATGGTATATGTCATATTTAGGCTCTGCTGTTGTTCCTGCAGCAGCACGCAGCTGTCCGAGCGGACGTTTGTTCCCACGTGAAGAACGACATTCACTGCCCACGAACAAAGCGCCAGCCACTGCAGCACCATGCTGCCTTTCCAATACAGTTACATTAGCAGATCATTTCCTTTTCTCAGGATGTAACGGCCACTAAACACTTTGCACACACAACACAGCAAACACCGCACACATTTGCTTTATTCGATTTTTACAGTAACGTTGCATTTTAAGCCTTTTAAATGGTCAAATAAAATAAATATATTTCAAATACATTTTATCTAACCATCAAAGTCTTAAGTCTCACAGATTTCCCTTTGGTAAACTGTCTTTCTGGGGGAATCACAGCAATGACAATGCAGGTGTTCAAGTACTGCTGACGTTCCAAAGACTTCCTGTCCCCTCTAAATGACAAAAGCATTATTCCACAGTCAAGGTAACAGGATGAGCCTCATCTGCCAAATGCAAATCAAATGTGATTTAAAAAGAGAAATTCAGCTCTTAGTTTCTTCCAGGTGCTCAATGTGTGTCCATATGCACCACACCTGCAGAGAGTTCTCCAGTGGACCGTTTGGGTTCATGTTTCAGACACATGAGCGTTTGCCACATAACCTCAGCACGCGGCCTGCAACCAGCAGCAACATCCCCACATGCTGGATCCACAGAGGCAGCTCCAACCAGTGGGGCAGCACTCCCACTGGCATGGAAAGACATTTATGTGGAGCTCAAACACGGTGGCAGGAGGATTACCGTTTGCCGTGACAGCCTGTACGAGTGGGGGGCTGCTGCCGAAACGAGTTTCTGATTCCTCTCGTGTTTTTGTGATTCTCTTTCCTTCATCTGCCCCCCCCCTCTCTCTCATTTCCCCCCATTCATCAGCTCCTCCTCCAAGTACTCCTCCCATCTTCAAAATACTCTCTCCCTCTCTGTCCTTCTGCACGTCCTTTTCAGCTTAATGTCTCTGTTGGTTGTTTTCTCCTTCCTCAGTCTCCACCTTCACGACTCATAATAAGCCTTCACTTCACCTCGCTGCTTATCCCACTTTACTTTTGAATACTTCCTCATCCAACCACCAAGCCTCCTTGCTCCACTTCCTCTGTGCAGAGGCTGCTCCAAACACCGCAGGTTGATTACGTCACCAATACCTCATCTCAAGTCTTTCCTGACCTCTGCACAACAGTTTTTGCTGGTATTTAAACAGAGCCTCGTTTTCATCGCCTTGTGCATGTGTGATGATGTGCTTCAAACGTAAGACCTTAAACAGCAGACTCCACAGCATGCCTCTGCCCAGGTTATCGACAGCTACATCCAGCCATGCTGCAAACCTGGAGGTCAGGCCCAGCCTCCTTGCACAGAGAACAGTGGGGCTTAGATGGGATTAAACAGCTCTTATCTGCACTAAGAACAGTGTGAAGCTCATATTCAAGCAGCCCATGCAGACAGTTCTTACTTGTCATATGGAAAACACAAGTGATAAAAACTTAATCAAAGCTTAATTGAATCCGCCATAATATATTATTGCTTATAGATAAAAAGCTGCTGTCAAAACATCACCAGGAGCCTAAATTCACCCACAATGTACATCAGGACAAAACCTGGACTCACAAAGACCAACACCTTACTAATACCTTAATAATGCTTAATAGTGCAGCATTGTTATAAAGTGCCACACTTATTTCCTGAACATTTACATTAGTCACACATCACTGTCAACATTATATTCAAACAGACCATTTATACAATCATATATAACTCACTGTAGCTAATTCATTTCTAAGTTAATCCCTTCCTTCTTTGGTTACCTCAGCACTATCTGCACAGTTACGTTGTTACATTATCTGTGCAAAATCGACAAAAATCTGTTTCTTCAGTTATTTATATCAATCTGTTCAGGGTTTACGGAGGGGTGGCAAATTAAAGGAAAACTTAACAAAGTCTCTTAGTACAGTTTTAGGATTAAAATAGGAGCTTCCATACTCTGTGAGAAAAGAAGGACAAATCAGGCCTGATTATTTAAGACATTGTATGTGAGGAGCAGGATTTTCAATTCTGGATTTAACAGGAAGCCAAAACAGGAGAAATCTGCTCTCTTTCTAGTCCCTGTCAGGACTCTTGCTGCAGCATTTTGGATTAACTGAAGGCTTTTCAGGGAGTTTTTAGGACTTCCTGATAATAATGAATTACAGTAATAGAAGTAATAAATGCATGAACTAGTTTTTCAGCGTCACTCTGAGACAGGATATTTCTAATTTTAGAGATGTTGCACAAATGGAAGAACGCAGTCTTACATATTTGTTTAATATGTGCGTTGAAGGACGTGTCCTGGTCAAAAATGACTCCAAGGTTCCTCACAGTGTTACTGGAGGCCAAGGTAATGCCATCCAGAGTAAGAATCTGCTTAGATACCATATTTCTAAGCTTTTCAGCGCCGAGTACAATGACCTCAGTTTTATCTGAGTTAAGAAGCAGAAAGTTAGTGGCCATCCAAGTCTTTATGTCTTTAAGACATTCCTGCAGTTTAACTAATTGGTGTGTGTTATCTGGCTTCATGGACAGATAGAGCTGGGTGTCATCTGCATAGCAGTGTAAATGTATGCTATGTCTTCTAATGATGCTGCCTAGGGGAAGCATGTATAATGTAAACAGAATTGGTCCTAGCACTGAACCCTGTGGAACTCCATAATTAACCTCAGTGTGTGAAGAGGACTCTCCATTTACATGCACAAATTGGAGTCTATTAGATAGATATGATACAAACCACTGCAGTGCAATACCTGTAATACCTACAGCATGCTCTAATCGCTCTAATAGGATATTATGGTCAACAGTATCGAATGCTGCACTGAGATCTAGCAGGACAAGCACAGAGATGAGTCCACTGTCAGAGGCCATAAGAAGGATCCTTTTAAATAGTCCAGAGTATGTGAAGCATTGTGGGTTAATTTATTATTAAACTGAGGCAGATAAAGTGCTTGAAGTTTACAGAATAAAGCGCTGTATGGTTAAAGGTAACTTTGAGTCTAAAGTGCCTTATGTGGTCAGTAAGACCTAAAAAAGTATTTTAAATAGTCTTGAAATGCCCCTCTTCACACATGGTACATGTATGATCAATTGCATATACCTGCTTAGCAGAAATGCAGAAATTATTAAAGTTATTTTCAGCAAAGTCATTCAAAAGTTGTCCTCACAGATCCAGTGAGCTAAACAGAGGGTGCGTTACCATCAAGAGATACACGCAGTGAGTAAAGAGGGAGAAACACTGGTAAGCAGCAAACACCAGCCAATCCTGATGTATCCTGAAAAACACAGAGACATGACAAACTTGATACACTTAAGGCCAGCTCACAATTTCTACACATTTTTCAAGTGTGGTCATTCTGCTTCAGCAGCTTCCCAACACACCGAAATGCTCCAGCAGGCTAACAAGCTGCTTTATGTTCACAGCACCAGTTAAGTGACTCGTTATACAAACACACAGCAACGTAACACAACTCAGTGTTTCTCACCAACAATATTCAGCCAGTAAAGCAGAACTTGGAGCCCCATCTTTGGTTAAAGCCAAAGTCTCATTGCAGAAATTACAACCTCTGTAACTACCCCCACAAATACGGCACCTGTGGTGTAATATATCCCCCAATGCTTTCAGTTTGTGTCTTGTACAGATTTCATGGGGTCGTTGAAGTGGCGCTTGTAGCTTTAAGTCCAAGTGCTACGAGGATGTAGCAACCTGAGAACCAATGGCTTTATACGGTCCTTGATAGAATGGCACGCCAAGGTCAGTTCAGAAATTTTAAAATTTAACGACTGAGTGGCCGTACGGCAATTGGGTATAATTTCAACCGTTTTACATTTTGGTGGAATAGAATATAGAAGCTGGTCTATGAAACGGCTGAAATTGTATGAGAGTTGCATGCTGGAAATCCATCTAGCATTCAGGGGCGGATCTAGAGAAATTTTCTTAGGGTGGCAAGGAAGTCAAATGCAGCCACAAAATAAAAGTCAGTAAGTATACACGTTTTTCATATAAATATAGTCTATACCTTAATTGTTTTCTGTAGCCCATATAATTAAACACTTTAGTTATATAACACATGCACATTTTGATTGTATGTACTGTATAGCCTATATAATAAATAAATAAATAAATATGTAGCCCAATAAGTATAAAATCCAGAAAGCAACAGAACATGGGGTGTTTGCTTTATAAACACAAGTCTATCTTCAGTTTCACATTTTTTTATTAGAAAAAACCCAAAATTGTTACGTGCTTAAATGACACAAAATGTCAGAAATCTGCACCGTCATGAACAAAAATCTAAACCTGACTTTTCATGATTTGTTAGGTTGACCCTCTGAGGTCCAAAATATAACTGGACATTTTTGACTCCTTTTGATTTTACATTTGTATTTCACCCTCAGATTGTTTCATTTTTATTTTCTTCCTGTCTTGTTCGGTATCATTGTTTTCAGCTCAACCCCATGTGTCTGAATTTAGTTGTTTTTTTCACTGACATGCTGTATTAACACAACTGATCTGAAATCACATAAAAAAAAAACATAAAATCCTAGTAGTTAGTTTATTTTACTGTCAAAACCACAGACATGTGGAGTAAATTATTTGTATAACTTGAAATGCAAATATAAATTGTACATTTTGAAAACTTGTGCACACATTTTATAAACATATACAACTATTTATCTGAAAATGCAACCAATACATCTGCATTTTTAAAAATTTGGTACAACCATTTAAAAATACTACTATAACTAAAATGAAAGAACAATCAGGTGTCACAATAAGATGCCCCACAAACTACTTGTGCCAGAACAGCACAGGGACAAACCTGCAGGCCTGACAACAGGATCACTGCTCCTGTTTTCACCTGGTCACAGTGTTTACATTGCAATGTGCCTTTGTGACAGTCATTAGTGGCCTCACTGACACACAAAACAAAACTATGACTACACAACACACTAACTAGACAACACAACATACTAACTATACACTCCACGCTAAACGTCACAAATCTCCCACATCTCAAAACTGGCTATCGATCTCTGTCTCTCTCTCGCTGTCTTGCTTTCCCCTCTTCCTAAACAATCAAATCCCAGATGCTGACTTTTTAAAAAAAATTGGTCGACATGGTGCATTTTTCCATCAAGAGGAAAGAGGTCTCTTTTTTTCTTTCTTTACTGTTTTTGCACTCTCATTAGAAGATGCTTTATTTAAAAATAAAAAAAACAAGAAAGAAGAAAAAAAACAAACGCTTGATGCAGCTTGCAGCATATGAGTTGGAAGTGCAGCGTGTCCGTGGACCTCAGAGGGTTAATAACACTCACTTTATTCCATTTCCAGAGTGTAACGACCAACCATCTGTCTGAAATCTGAAATTCCCTTGGTGTTGATTCAAAATGTGCTCTGGCACAATCATAAGCATCGCTTACTACTGAAAACAAGAGGTCCGCGCTGTGGGTTGAACCATTTGTTAATGATGGAGGGGGGTAACACTATGCAATATATTCATTTTTCGAATTTATATTCCCTGTTAACTGTAACTGCACTTAAAGTGTTAATACTATCTTATTTTAATAAACAACACTGTCATATGTAAAACTAGGGTGGCACTTTGGGTGGCAAGAGATAATTTTAGGGTGACACTAGCCACCCTTCTAGATCCGCCCCTGCAAGCATTATGACAAACTTTAAATAAGTATTTACGACTTTGGTGTAAAAATTCTGAACTACACAACGACTGACATAAGTGGACTACTTCCCACATTCACTGAAATGCAACAAACACCATATACGCGTTAGACACCAGATATTGCAAACTTTCATCTGCTATGTGCAGATCTCTTCTGACTGACCGTACCTTCGGGGGTCGCTGTGGGGAGAGTCAGCTAGCGTTATTTAGCAGCACCACCACACGGTGGGGCTGTTATCACTGCTTTAAACTGTGGCTGCACTCGTCGCACACTGACAGCTTGGTATGACTTCGCATACTAAGTAAAAGAGCTTTTTTGCATTTTCCCGGATAAGACTGAAAACCCTGCCTGAAGTCGAAACCCCCCACCCCTGTATGTGATTCGGGTTGCGCTCACCCGTATTAGAACTCGCAGATCAACTGACCTGTAGAGTCAGATCATGTGACAGAATGGAGGCGTCGCTGAAAAACATTCACCCGTTCACCACATACACATACCGCCAGGAGCCCATTTCACAATAAACGGATAAGGCGACAAACACCCCTGTCCAACTCAGCTCGTAACGTTTATTTCCTCACACTGCAATGACATGAGGGGAGCATGGGGGCCAAGGAGTCGAGGATAGGATTCCTGTCATATGACGAGGCCGTTAAGAGAGGTAAGCCAAAAATCGTGGGAAGTAGAAATCTATCGTTGCGCTAGGTTAGCTGTCTGCTTTTGGGCTAGCCATATGGAAAAGAGAACGTCCTGACCACCCGTTAAAGTGTAACGTTTTAACTGGGTTCACCTGTTATACGAAGTAGACGCCGGGTATAAAGTAAACGCACGGCCTCGATGGAATTGTTGTGCCCAGTATTCATTTCGGCATTAAAATTTGTCGAAAAGCTTCCTTATTTTTTCTGATGTTTAGTTAATCACTAGCTGAGCATGTATTTTCCGCAGTCGGTTGCCCTCGTAAGAGACAACGCTGGGTTGCAGCGGAAAGCGTATGTAGATAATGAAATCTTGAAAAATAACGTAGTTAAACAGTCGCTGTATAAAATCTGACCGCGCCGAATTTAATTATTATTCCTTATAGCATTGAGATAATCCTGAAGTATTTTTATGAAGCGCGTTTTTTTTTTATTTAAGTGCAAGGTGTAGTTAAATTGGCAGGTTGTTGAACTACGCTTGGTTTGACGTCCTGTCCAGCTAATTGCTGTGGGAGCTAGTGTTGGCTAGCGAGGAGGGATGGGCTGCGCGGACAGTATTTGGCGAAACAGTTGTGAAAGAAATCTCGAATCCGTGCTCGAATATATTTTTCATTTATATATATTTTTGGATGGCATCACAGGTTGCCTCTGTATCAAGCTAACTGCAGCTGACTAACGTTTATGTCTGTGCTGCTACCACTAGCTTGCTTGTCTAGTAGCTAGACAGTTAGCTGGCTTTCACCTAAGTTGTCAGTGGGGAATGCCTCTAGACTGTTTGTTACAGCCCTCGTCTCCCGGTTTTCAAACCGAGCCATGTGCTGCTTAATCGTTGCTGTTGTTGCCAGTGAGCTGTCAGGTTCTGCGGAGCCTAGCGTACACCAGCTAGCTGTGTAGTTGCAGCGGAACAACAACCAGTTGTGCTTTAAATAGCTGCCGCTGCAGTCAGTCTCTTAAAAATGATCAGGTGGGCTTTTTAACACTGAGGAAGCCATTGGCTGGTCTCTGGTAAACAAACAAGCGTTGACAGGCCTGTAATCTAATGCAGCGTCATGATGTATTTCAGCTCGTATGGGCTTTACTGGAAGCATTTTGTTGTCAGGTTAGAGTTTAAGTGCGCACAGGAGAAGCAATGGATACAGTGTAAGCATAGCGGCACTTATATAATATATGGGTGAACATTTATGTGCAAACACGCAGAGATCTTATCCCTGATGGCTTTCTTGTTGCACTTTACTCCCTGGGTTGGCAACAGCTGAACTTTGTCAGTCCGGATTCCAGCCATGAGAGCCTGTTACACATCTATTACTGTGTCATAACTTTACCAGGCTTCTGCAGGGAAGTTTGACTGGACATCTTTATTATTATTAATGTTATTATGTTGCCTTAGCACAGTTTAGATTTTCGGATAGCGTGACTTCTGTCTTTGTAATACTGCGGCTTAAATATGCCTCAAACAGATTGCCAGTTACACTCTGACGATCATATGTGACCAGACACTCAGACACACAGTGGAATTATCTAGTCGTCCAGTCTTATCAAAGCAGTCACATGGCACCATTTCTAATTGCTACAGCAGGCTTGACTGCCGCAATTATGAGTTCAGTTTCCACGAGAGCCTATTCTGCCTGGACATCAGCAGCGTAATGGGCTTAGAGTCAGAAAGATTCACCTTTGTTGTGTTATCCTCCGATCACTCCTCACCATCATTTATTCATTCAAGCCTGATTTGTGCGTGGTGGTTTCTCGAGGGATAATTGTGCCTGAAACATTAGATCTGACCAAAAAGTGCGTGTTCCTCCTCATCGTCACTTTTCTGAAATAGAATAAACTCAAATCTTAGAACTGTGGGAAATCGAATATATAAACATGTAATAAGCGGTTCCAGAGACACACATCTGAGAGTGTTAAGATTTTAGAGGTAAAAGTCATCTTCCCTTTTTCTGTTGACTCACAGTACAATTGAACATTTACTCATGTGGGAGAGGGGAGCGTTAATTTGTTTGAGAGAAGGTTCGAGTCCAAACATTTGTTGAGTGGCTTGCTGCAGTGACAGCTAACTTTGGGTCAGGTCCAGTGATAGTGTTTATTCCACACTGAACCCACTAACTCCAGGCTGCTCTGATTGGTCAGCTTGCCCAGAGATGACAAGCAAATGAACTTAAATTCTAAAAAACCCTCCCACTCAGTCCAGAATGAACAGAGCTCTGTGTAAATCATACAGTAAAGCTTTTTCTTCGTGTTTGAGATGCAGTTTTGATAGAATCAAAGCAGCAGATTCGTTGTATTAAAGTTCCTCTCTGTGAGTATTGGGGATTTCACGGCACCACTGTGATGCATTTTTGATTTCATGCATTAGATCAGGGGCGTCAAACTCAAATACACAGTGGGCCAAAATTCAAAACTGGAACAAAGTCGCGGGCTAACGTTAATATTTATTGAAATATATTTATTCCTCCAGATTTAAGAATGAATCTTTTCTTATGGACTCAAACACATTTTGCTAAAAAACTGAATATGGAACAAGCAAAGCTTAATACTAAACAATATATATATTAGCTGTATAACACCAGTAGGCCAGCTCTGATAGTAATTTGGTATGGCTTCACGGGCCAAATGTAATTAGGCTGCGGGCCAAATTTGGCCCTCGGGCCAGAGTTTGACACCTATGCATTAGAGCAACCAACAACAGCTTCTTGATAGCATGACCTTCAACCACCACGGGCACCTGCTCCTTCTGCAAACATGCAAATCTCTCGTATGATTTAACAACACTTCTAACATCTGTTTTAGTCGTCATAACCTGAATAGATTACATAGCAGAATGTTTTACAGGATGCAATGAGGTGATTTAATGTTATCGATACTGTATTTGTGAAAAACAACACTTTTCTGTAAATTGCTGTTTTAGAAATCTAACTTCGTTCAGTCATTTTCACCCTCTGCTACTCCTGCTACTGAATCACAGTCAGTTTCTTTGCAGTGGGAATAACAGGAAGTGGAGCGCAGGTTACACAGAGTAACGTCCATGTCCACAAGTATGGTGTTCAGACCTGCACACTTCATAGAGTCGTAGTTGATATTTGGACGTTCTGTGATGAAGAAAGCACAACTATTGTGCCACTTTCCTGCTCCTGTTTTGCCGTGTTTAATGTGCTTGTTGGCGTTCCTTCTTGTCAAATTCAAGAGGGAGCAGATGATATGGACCCTTCCAATCATGGTGGTAGAGAAGCTGATCTCAGTTGTCACAGGCAGCCGTGTTGTTGATGAACTGGCCTTGAGGAAGACGTTTTTTAACCGAGCAACAATGCGTGGCTTTAAAAATGTCCCTGTGGACCTGGAGCTTCATCTGGATGTCTTTACTGCTGTCCAGAATAATTGTTCATGATTTTGATGGAGCTGTCAAAGAGTTGGATCGACATGTTTACCTGTTGTTGTGGTTCCTTACGTTCTCAGTGAGACCGGTTCTTCTCAGTAATCTTTCCTGGCACTTTCTGGAACACCTTCACGGGTTATTTGTACCTTTGTGGTTGACCACTATGTAGTTCAGTGACACAACAACAACAGCGGTCACTGTGACACAGCCTCACGCTCGCTCTACGTCAGCAGGCCTTATCAGCTGAGTTAATGCAGCGCTGCTTTGCATGGGGATGTAAATTTGTATTCTGCTGCCGCAGAAGCTTCCAGTATGGTGTTTGCTATGGAAACATGAGTAGATAGCAGTGCAACAGTGTATACAACAATCTCTATATTTTGAGCAAAGTTGTGTTGCAGTTTAATATTGTGGAAATCCAGTGTGACGGAGCTTTCTACGACCACGTGGTATATGCTTCACAGCAAGTGTTTAGTTTTCATTGTTGAGCAAAGATAAGAGGTTTATCAGCTGTTACACAGCCTCCTTGAGTTGGAGGTTGCTTAGTTTTTGGTCCTAGACTTCCTGCACGTGGTTACTGTAAGTTTACACCACATACAGGTGGGAAAGGCACACAGCAAGGGCAGTTTTTTTGTTTTTACACCAAAAGTGCATGTTGAAGGTGTCGAGCTGGGGTGTGACGGTATTCTATCATTTCAAAATCAAGTACAGAATCACAAGTCACATCTGAACGCCCCTTTGAATCACAGTGAAACATCAGGCTGCTCCATCGCTCACCAAACAATGATAAATAATAAAGATTTCACTCGTCGCTTTTTATAAAACGGCGGGGATTTAAACATAAACAAAGGTATTCACGAAACTGCTGAGTGTGCAACAGTGCAGCAAACCGAATAATGATGAGCAGGGCTGCGAGTGGGACGGACGTTAGACACAAGATGACAGCGAATGCCAACCATTGGAGCAAATATCTGAGAGGCAGCATGTTGGGCTGCATCGCTTCTGTGTATGGATAAGTGTGGAAGATCATTTCTTTGCACTGGGATATTTAACAAATTATGGAGACGGCGAACTCGGGCAGTACTGCGAGACACAGACTACTTCCAAAATTATTACAAATGACCAGAGGCTCCCCAGTAAGTCTTAAGGAGAGAAATCCCACCACGTCTATGAATAAAAACAGTGTCGGTCCAAAGTTACTGTCCTGGAAACTTGTTCTGCTCCTGTCATGGCTGGTGGAGGTGGATGCTTATCTGCTCGTAGAATTTTTGTTCATGTAAAATTTTGAGACCTCATGTTGTCATTGCCAATAAGGTTTCATGCCTCTGGACGTTCATCGATTGTGGTCCACATTTTATTTCCGTTTTATAGAAATTAATTGGAAGACTAGCTTATCCTACCATTTTTTTTCCAGTTGCACTTCATATTTATTCTTTGCTTATTTCTGACTCTTAATGATCCTGTTTCCATCTGACATGAATGGTATAGTTAACCATCCATGAGCCCGTTCAGCCTCTGTAGGTGTTTTTTTCCTTCCTTGGCTGTATTGTACAGTTTGTTTGCTTTTTTTAGAGTAATTGCTCTAAACTCAGCAGAATCTGTAATAGTCTTATTATGTAAAACCGATTTGTTGTTCACCTTTTTTTCCTCACCGACAGCACAAAATAGAACCTGAGAGTAAAAATGATATTCCTGTTTTATGTGTTTTTTCCTCTTGCCGACCTCACAACACAGCAGCCTCATGCTGGTTGCGTGACATCATGTTAGAGCTGGGCGATATATCGAGTTTTTTTAAAAATATCAATATATTTTTATACAAGATATAAGATGTGACAATATCTTTTATATCGATATAGTCTATGTTACGTTATAATTATAGTTGTGGAGCCACAAGTTTGCCTCTCTTTTGTCCACTTTTGTCTTTACCCAACGTTACTCGGCCTCGCCTTCACCGAACACAACTCCCCCTCCTCCCCCATCGCTTCACCTGCAGGAAGCGACAAGGTGGACACGGCAAATCTCCGTTAACGAGTTACTGCGCATCACCCCGTGCGTGGGGCTGGACGGCGTCAACGTGCTAACGAGCTAACCGCGCTAACGAGCTAACCACGCTAACCGCGCTAACGAGCTAACCACGCTAACGCCATACACGGCCTGAAATCCTTTCATTTTCTCAAAAACCGACAGCGCGCCTTATGTATGAATTCTGGTTGTGCTTGATGACCGCGAACCGATTTAATGTGGTACACAGCGCTCAGCAATCTGTCAAAAATGTTTTCGTACGAGTTTGCTAAGCTACGGAGCTGCACCGCTTGATGGATTGTCGGAGCATTACGGCTACCGAGGAGCCTAATATTACCGTATTGTGTGTGTATAAGGACCATAAATGGCACCTGTAAGACACACGGTTATGAAGCGGATTTCAAACTCCAGGCTGTCAGTCACGAACTTGGAAAGAGAGCAGCTGTAAAATCTGTCTTTGTTATTAAGCTCAGCGTCTGATAGTTTACATTTTGACTGCACAATTGTGGGCTCTTTGTTATGCACAAAAACAACATAGTTTTCTTTTATTTATGGAGCATTATTATTTAATAAATGCTCATAATTTATTTTTGAGTAGTTTTTTTCATGTACATCTGCGCTGTATGTTAATAAAAGTGCCCATGTGACATCTGGGACACAGCTTTGACTAAGAACTCTCTTTTTGTTCTTACCTTATGGCTTTATAAAAAAATATCGAGATATATATCTTATATCACCATTCAGCTAAAAAATATCGAGATATGAATTTTGGGTCATATCGCCCAGCCCTACATCATGTAAGGATGCAGTGACTTGTGTTGGGTGTTACAGACGCAGTCTTTAGACGGCCTGAGACTGTGAGTGGCTGAAAAGTGTGCTTGGGGCACTCATAGAAATCACACCCATTGTTTTGTGTGAATCGAATGGTAGCCATTGCATTTAATGCCACTCAGTGTCTAAGAATACCCGGATTGCATCACAGCATTACAATACACAAAGTGTTCTCCATAATGAGGCCTTTCTTTGTTTACTTTGCCATTAGCGCGTCTTATTACAACAGTTTTCTGCTCTCTGGCAGCGCCAATCATCACGTTAGATCAGGAGTTCCAGGAGAACAATGTTCTATTTTATTTGACTCAAACTCGTCTTCATTGGGTTTACAGATTCTTCGTTCTGTATTTAGCGGAGCCCTTAAGTTATGTAAAAGTGACGCACGTTGAACGTGAAACAAACACAGGAGGTGTCATCGAGGCAAAGATGAAATGAGCGCAATATACAGGAAAATCAAAAGAACTGATTTATGAGAAACGGTTTTCACAAACGTAAATCATCAAAAGTTTCTACCATTAAGGCATTGAACCAATGAGTTATTTTGAAGCTTGATCTAAAGAAGAGTTTGATTTCATCCGTCGCAGTAAAAAGATACAGTTTCAAAAAGTAGAGACATTGTTGCAGTTCTGATTTGTGATTTCTTCGTTTTGCTGATTCTCTTATAAGAACTGTAACTGACAGCATATACATGCAAAATTCTACTTTCCTTCAATGCACAGTTTCATTTACTTATTTATGAAACTATATAGTTCCACCTGACTGCACTGAGTCACAGGATATTTTCTCACTTTAAGCGCTTTAATAAACTGAACTTAACCCTTTAAAACCGGTCAGAGCGGCACGCTCCGTTTTGCGTAACTATTTTTAAATCCCGGTAGCTCTGCAACCACGTGAGCTAGCGCAATAATTTTTTTTGCATATGAAACCGGAGGAGTTGTACTTACATCTTATGCCATCAGCTTGTCCTCGGTCACAGTTTCCTTCCACATAAAGCTTTGCAAAAACTGCATAAAAAGCACTTGCAGCAACAAAAACATAATATTCCAGAAACAGCTTTGCCGATCCGATCAGCTGTTCATAACACTTCCTACGTCCATCAGCGCGAACTATCGCCATGCTCAAAACCGGAAGTGACATAATTTGCGGAAATGTAGTTTTTTACCATCAGGGCCTCATGAGCCTATACTGGTGTTTTTAAAGGTTCTGTTTGACTTTATGACTTTCTGTGTGGTTTCTGGGATGCTTAGTACTCATATTGCACTGCTGGAAATAGTTTATTTTGATGCATATGCTGCTTTTTGCAAATTTTCATTATAATATTTATTTTCGTTTTTCCTGCAGTGTATAAAAATTGGTGTATTTCAAAAATAAAACTATGAAGACACTCACAATAAATTTCCTGTGGTGGGAAACTATTTTGTGCAACTTTTTTGTATTTACAGTTTTGAGGGATAAGCCTCTTAAATTTCTCTAACTAGAAATATATGTTAAAAAAACAAAAACGATTTTCAATTTTTTTGTAGTTTATTGCACTTTTTTGCAATTTATGTAATTACTATGCACTTAATGCAGACATATTATTAAAATCTAGGCTGTAATGGTTGTATTGATGTATAGCAACTTGAAATGCTCCCAAAAATGGCTCCACAGCAGGTAAAAATATAATATAAGCTCTGGCGGACTTGGTTCTATGGTAGGTCTTAAAGGGTTAAAGGAGGTGCAAATAATTAACTGATAATGAGTTGCTGTACATGCACCTTTATCTGGTGGCATATTCTGCCTCACCAAACAAAATAACAGATTGACATTAAAAACAACAAACAAATATTGGATAATAAAATAATTTTCAGTATGTTTATAACATCACCAGGACATTAACCCTTTTTCCTTCCTCTGGTCTCAGTGAGGCTGCTGGCTCGGGGACAGCTGTGGTTCTAGAGCTTTCTTCTGTTAGCTTTAAAATGTCCGTGCTCAGCTGGGTGATCAGGTTTGCTGTTACCACCATGCTGATCTTCCTGTGGTACTGACATGTTAGCGACTGGCTGTGAGTGTGGGCAAAGGTATTTGATGGACTGCCTTTAATTTCCCAGTAAACATCAGTATCAGTAGAATCAGTTATTAAGGCCCTGTTTGTAAATGGCCAGTTTACAGTCACCAGTTAGCCAGAGTACCTGGAGGAGCCTCACAGAGGTGCAGGAGAACAGGGAGCCTCCTCGCAGTCAGGTGACAGCTCATTGTTCAACCACTGTGTGACACTAAAAACAAAGAATTAAGAAATCATAGAAACTTTCTCAGATATGCTCTCATTTTTAAAAAAATATTTCTGTCATACACAGACTCTATTTAGCATTCATTTTGAGCTTTTTGCAGTCTTTGTTCATATCCATACAGAAGAACGATGCCTTCTGCAGTTATTTTACTGGTGAGAGTCCCCCAAACTTATTTTACAAGCTCGGGCTTGCTAGCCACGACTATTTCAGACGTGTTTTCCTCAAAGTGGCAGGCTTGTTGTCTACAAAGTGGACAGCTTTTTTCCCTTGTCAGCTGGGAAACACATGAGCACGGGGTGGTTATTGAAGACAATCTTGTAAAATCTGCTTGGAAGCCTGAAGAACCAGTAACGACAGGACTATAATTTAGGACTTGTAGCTTTAAAAACAATAAGTGAAGCAGATGTTACAGGAGGGAAAGAGCCTGCCCTTCCATTTATTATTCCCGTTGAAAGAAGCTGGTCTCTGGTTCGGTGGCTGCGCGCATTAAAAAGCTCATTTCAAGAGACTAAATTTGTAGAAGATGACCAGTGCAAGCAAATCTAACTTCAGCGCCAGACACAAATCCAGACATTCAATATTAACGAGCTGTTCCTGCTCCTTAGAACAGGTGGAATATCTTCATCAGTTACTGTTTTAAACAGAAATGATTTAACTTGATGAATATTTAACATCAGACTCCAAACTCATGAGGACTAAATGGGCTCCTCAGCCAGCTGCGCTCTGCTACCTCGGGTGAACCACCTCCACATCTGTCACCATGGAGATTGTGGAGCTCTCCTAGGACCTCCAGGGTATTTATTATGCTTGCACTTGCTAATATGTGTGAGATGAAGGCCGCCACATCTTCACGATTCATGTGACTTTAAGGTGCCCGGTCATCACCGCCATAATATTAGATGTGTGTACGTTATGGCAGTGAGTCCCACTATAGGCTGTGAACATTTCCACAGGCCCAAATCTGAACAATAAGCCAAAACTGTAGCCTTCAGATCTGTTTGTACCTTAATCTGCATTCTTCCATGGAGAGGTGGGAGGTGACTAATCTACAGCCTCATGAAATCCTGTGCTGGTAGGTTAATGGTTAACTGGCTGGGCTGTTGATGCTTTGACGTTGATTATATTTATATTACAGATTGTAATGATTTATGGAAGGTAATTAGAAATATGTTTCACTTGATTCATAGTCATAATAAAATAAAACTTTTTATGCATCAGTCATGGGCTGATGTCACTCAGTTTTCTCTCGTGTCTTTTAATAAACAACATCAATGTGGTTTGAAATTTCATGACCTCAGTTTATGTGCAGCTGCAGCAGCTGAATCGAGTGTACTGAGTGCTGTTACCGCTGCTCTCCGGCTGCACAAGGTCGATTTATTGGTTGGTAATACAGATTATTGATAGGCCACAAAGAGGCGTTGGACCCTGAATTCATGCTTGTACGTGAAGAAGGGAGGGAGGGTGACAGAGGGGACGGAAACATGAAAGGAAAACTAGTACTTACCCTGATTTGTTCTACTTTGTTGCTTTTGAACTGACCTTTGAACTGACCTCGAGTTGACGGTTGATCTGCGTCACCAGTGTTTGGTTTTCTTTTTCTTTCGAGTCGAGGCAGTGCAAAGCCAGTGAGAAGTTGGGAGTGTCTGCTTTTTTTCCTTTTCCAAATCTTTCATCTGTTTTCTTTATAAAATGAGTCAAAAAGCTCTGTTGGGATACGCTCTTTATGTCTAAAGTCTAAGCTCAGACTCAGAGAGGAGCTCAGGATCTGAGCTGAATAAAGAATCATGTAACAAAATGAATTCATGAATCTGATTCTTATCATCCTTCACATTAAAAAACAACTTCAAAGATTTATTTGCTGTTTTGTTGTTGTTGTTTGTTTGTTTGGTGGTTAATCAGAGATGTGGAGGACAGCCAGGTTTCTGTGGCTCTGCAGTGGTTGGACGGATCGTTTTCTGCTGCTTGTGTCATGAATACAGTTAGCTGCTACCTCTCATGACACACAAGGGGGCTTTAGTCTCTCTTCCTGCAGCTTTGTGCTCTGTGTTGATCCCCATGTGTGATTGGCTGCCTGCAGCCTGTGATTCAGCACTTGAGCATTAATCAGTCCTGTCTTCAGTTGGGCAGCTGTCACCTCTCATTGATGCATGGGTTCAGGCCCGAGTACAGCGATGCAGCGCCCTGCTGACCTCAGACCCACAGCATGTAGCTAGGCCACTTTATTGAAATGGCTTAGGTGTATTGTTAGAATTCCATCAATATTATTTGTACAGATCGCTTAATATAATTATATTTATCAATACTGTCAATATATCTTATGGCTATAGAATTTGTGAAAATGTACTTTTCAAAGATAAGCTTATCAGTGATGTTGTGGTCAGCTTTAATGCTAATCATGTAGGAGGATGTTTAGTAATCTGCCTGGGTACTATGGGATGTGCTAATGTATTAGGGTATTAGGGTTACATAATTGGATAGGTGCTTATGGAATTTGGTGCTTGCACGTTTGGAAAAAGCACCCCGAGGCTGAAAGGTATGAAAGATATGCTCCCATCCAGATGATGGATGTCTTTTTCAGGTTGGGCCTTGTGTGTCAGCAGGACGCTGCTCGAGTGCACGCTTCATCTGTTACAACAGTATAGCTTCATGTAGGGGTGGGTGATAGAAACGATATAAATTTGGCCAACGATAGAGATTTTGACTATACCGCTATATCGCGATAGGGCATGTTGATGATGTCATCAAGCTGCGCCTGTTTTGGTCGAAAGCATCGCAGCGGCTAAAACCATTATCCTCTGCAAATTATGCCGACAGTCATAGCAAAGAGATGAAGCACTTTTGAAATATGGGGAAAGCCAAAAACTGCGCTTCCTCCACTTCCGTAACATTGATTCATTAATGTTGAATTCTCTCGCAGCTGCTCTGTTCCCATGTTGTTGCAGTATATTAATAACTAACCTCTATTGTGGATGAATAATCTCAGTTGTTCTCCTGACTGAAGTTTGGCCCGTGTACAGCATCCTGCTATGTGACTGCATTTGTCCCTGACCACCAGAATCCTTCACATTAACTTTTATCGAGTGGAAAAAAAGTTGGCGTTCATCCTCCAGCTTCACTGTGCTAATGTTATGCTAACATAGCTGTGTCGCTAGCAATCACGTAGCACAACATTATATAGCAGCTAGTCCAACTTCAGTAACCCTGCAAACGCTGTTTAGTTTTCTGTCTTCATTTATGTTGGAAGTGGTAGCAGAGCTGTACGTTTGAATTAGTTTCAAAAATCTCTCAGTCAGAACATGGTATGAAATGTTTAGGTGGAAACTAGCGAGCTAACTTCCTGTTAACTTCTAACTCCGTTAAATTTAATAAATTCTGTTTTCATGGACGCATGGATGTTAAACTTAATTGTTACACCTGGTAAAGCAGCAACGCTGATGATTTTATTAAAGATGAAATAATTTAGACAGTTTTTAACCCTTAGTGTTCGTTTTACTTTGGGACCTGAAGCTGACGGAGTTTTGGACCCAGATTCCTCCGTGAAGCTCCTCACTACGGCAGCCGTAATGCTCTGACAATCCATCAAGCAGTGCGGCTTACCAAAGTTGTACTAAAACATTTTTAACAGATTTCTGCAGCCAAAATCGGTTCGAGGTCAGTAAGCACGACCAGAATTCATACATAAGGCACACTCTCGATTTTTGAGAAAATTAAAGGATTTTAAGTCCTTATAGTGTGGAAAATACGTTATACAGGAGAAAACAATATATCGTGATATATATCGTCACCGCACATGCTTCAAATTATACCGCGATATGGATTTTAGGCCATGTCGCCCAGCCCTAGCTTCATGGTGCTCATCTGGTACCTCAGGTTCAACCTTTCAAACACTTTGCTCTCTCAAAAGTCCAGCAAATGCTTTCCTCAGTTCCCAGTAACATCACAAGTGGTGCTAAAATAGAGGGGATACAGAATAGTAACAACATCTCTTAAAGCGGTACATTTTCTCATTTTAAATATTAAATATTTTATTGACAACTGATCATAAAAACAACATAGTGGATCTGCACCTCAGTCATTATGTGCGCAGCGTCTCAACGTTTTTGGCACTGGGGTTGTATTAGCAGTGATGAGAAAAGTGAAATTAGTGAGCCGCATGAGCTCAGCATCAGCCTCTCGAGGCAGCCGTACACAAACAGGAGTATTAGCTGCTCCAGTTTCTGCAGTTGCCATCCAGCTTCACGTAGATTTTGTACTCGGCAGCTGGTAGGTTAATGACTGGCCAATGCATACTCTGTGGTCCTGCAGGTGCTTATGGAGTTCTGTGTGCACAGTTCATGAAGAGAAACATATTTCCCTGCAGTCCTAACTGCACATCCCTGAACGTGGATGACTTATAAATGGCCCCAGATCACACAGACATTCAGCTTTTCTGCTGTTTGGTGCCTTTAAAAACAGTCGTTTCTTTGTGTTTTCATTGAAATATTGTCAACTCTTCCCACACATGAATAATTAACAGAAGTTAACCTTAGAGTGTCAAAACCAACAAAAGATATTTGTTGTTTTATATCAGAGCCATGTCTCCCTGCTTGCTACGGGAGAGTCTGCAGAGATCTGTGTGCAAAAGGAGAGTGGGCGTGGGGCTTTGCCGAGCGAACTCTGTATGTAGTCCAATTTTAAGGTATCGACCTTACTAGATATAAACTATATAGTATCATCCTGCATTGCAACTAAAATCTAATGAAACATTTTAGCTGCTGATGTTGCTCAAAGATTCCTTGGCAGTCAGTTCTGCTCTTCAGGTGCAGATCCACCACTGAAATCACTGCTAGGGATGAGAACTTTGGAGGCAGCTAAGTAGGGGTAGCTGTGTTCACTGGAGGAGCCAAGGTCACTGCTAGGGATGGGTATCGTTTAGGTTTTATCCGATACCGGTGCTAAACCGGTACTTTTGAAACGGTGCCGGTGCTTAAACGGTGCTCAAACCGGTGCTTAAAGAATGGAAAACACAAAATTGGTCCAAAAACCTCTCATGTTCAGCTGTTTTTTTGTAAAAAGATAACAATGTTAGCCTTTTCTGCAGCTATGGGGCATATATGGTATCACTCTTGGCTGGAAGCAGCTTAAACAATGGAAAAAACACAAACTTTGTCCAAAAACCTCTCATGTTTAACTGTTTTCCACTTTTTCTTTGGTCATTTTAGCCTTTTTGTCCAGGGTGAAGGGAGTATCTGCCATCAAACAAGAAGACAGCCGCATGTAGCTATGATGATGTTTGCTAGTTCACCTTACATGCATTAATGTAATAACGTGGTTAGCCTACTCAACGTAAATTACACACGAACAACATTAAGCTACTCACGCAGAGAAGAACGGCTGCTGCTGCATCATCATCCTCATCATTTCTGCTACACTGGCAGGGCTAGGGGCCAGGACTCTCCTCTTCGGGTTTTTGGGGGATGTTGCTAACTCCGGGTCCGATAACAGGCACCACACCCGCAGTAGATGTGCTCGGTGTGAGGTCTCGCAGCAAGCTATCAAATATGGCGCATTTCTCGGCTTTAAAAAAACCGCTATGCGTCGCTAGGTGTTTCATCAGATTCGAGGTGTTACCTCCTTTGACAGCATCACAGTATCAGCTTAAAGCACTTGTTACAGCTGCTGAGTTTGCATCTTTTGCTGTGAAGTACAGCCAGACTTTTGACCGCTTCGCCTTGGGCATTTTTAATCTGTAGCTCTGCTCTAAAAGAACGTACGTACCTGGACCCGCCTACTATCCTCGGAAACGTAAAATGATTGGCTAGAATCTAAAGTGTATCACAGCTCAGGGAAATAAAGCACCGAAATGTGCGCTGCTTTTTGGTCTGGTTACTACCGTTTATGTCAGAACCGCCATCATGGCGCCAGATACCGGTACCCATCCCTAGTCACTGCCATTGGGTGGTATTGGGCGTATGCAGAATTGGCCTTCCCATGAGCCCTTTTCAGGATTTCTGTTTCAGGATCCCTCGATCCACAAGGTGATGTAATATTTGTGTGTGTGTGTGACTTCAGTGACGTTTCTGAGCTCAAAAACGACATCAGATGTTGCAGCTTGCTTTAGTACATGTGGGAAAATGTAACATAGTTAACAGCAAGGTTTAAAGGAGTGGACAGCTGTTGGTCCTGCTTCTGTTAGATGAAAGAAAAAGGTCAGGACACCAGTGACCTACTGGTGCCTCAGTCTGGGTAAGGTCACATGGATGTTAGGCATCGCCCCCCCAGTGGGAAGTAAATTCACTGTTTTTGCCACTTTTTTCCACAAATCAATAAACTTTATCGACTGTTGCCACACAGGTGCGTACACACACACACACACACACACACACACCTTCTATTAAGTTGATCTTTGGCTTCATAGTTGAAGATGTGGTTTATCATCGGCCCACTGTCGGCCTTTTGCAGATTGTAGTGATATCAAAGAACAAACACTTGCACTACAAGGGAAATTCAATACAGCCGGGCTTTCTTTGCTTTAGCAGAGTTGAAAAAATCTAAAACCCCAGCTGGACATAACAGGTATCACGATGGTGCTTATCAGCTTCCTGTGTTAAGCTGAGCTTTCTGCTCTGGGTCGACGCACATCCTCATCAAAGGGGCTTTTAATGTGTTGCCCGACTCTCCTTCAGCACAGAACAATCCCCACGAGTGCAGCCGACTCCAGTGAGTGTTATCAAATGATTATATTGAAATGGTGATAAAATCTAACATTACATTGCAACACTGTTGCAAAGAAGACAGGAAATTAATGTTGCAGAAAATTGTTAATCCTGTGATTTAGCGCCCGGAGCGGGAAGATGAGCATTTTAATCAGAGTTAATTGTTTTAAGTGTGGGTGTTCATTTTTAACATGACTGCCTCACATTAGAGCTCGGAAACTTTAAACTGGATACATTTAAACACTGAAACTTACTGACCCACCGGCTAATGAAGGAGATGTGGAAATCCTTTTAGTTTGCCTGCACACAAAGTGAAATTAACTTCATTGATCAAATAGCTGTTCTTGGTTGTTGTTGTGTGTTCTAGTAGCTTCCAATTCAACAGTGTAAAGGAGACTTGGCAGCAAAGTAAAGCAAAAATGTAAAGAATAGACTGCATGCACAAGCCACTAACAACTAGGGCTGCCACGATTAGTCGACTAGTCACGATTACGTCGACTATCAAAATCGTCGACGACTGATTTAATAGTCGACGCGTCGTTTGAAGCTTTGTAAGATCCCAAAAGACGCAGGAATAAGTAGTAGGATTTAAGAGTGTAATAACGGACTGAAACAGAAGATGGCAGCACTGCATGTACAAGGATGCCAGCTGCCGTTAAACCCCGAAGAAGAAGAAGCTGTCCCAGACAGTGTTGCCAACTTAGCGACTTTGTCGCTATATTTAGCGAGTTTTCAGACCCCCTAGCGACTTTTTTTCTACAAAAAGTCGCTAAAAAAAGACGTGAAAGCGCATATCGCTTTTACTCTCAAGAAGCAGCGGGTGCTGTAACGCAGTCAGTTCTTCTTTTATTCTTTTACTCTTATGCTGTTTTGTGGATCACAAGGTTTAAAACTACTTATAAACACACACACACACAAAGTAACTCCACCAGAGTGCCTATTTCGGGTCACTTTTGCCGGTCCAAGCCCGGGTAAAGGAGCAGGGTTGGAATTGTGACATTAAAAAAACAATAATTGCTAAAATAAATTTAATTTGTAGTTCTAAATAAATTCTAAATGCATTTAGGACGTTTTTTACTCACTTTATTTGTCTTTCACGATGTTATTTCTCTCTCCAACAACATAGATTACAATTACGTTAGCATGACCAATTATGCAAATTAGGTGATGACGTCATTTAGCGACTTCTAGCGACTTTTAGGACAGCCAATAGCGATTTTCCTTACTGAGGAGTTGGCAACACTGGTCCCAGACTTCATAGCGCAGCCCAGCTCAGTTTCCAACAATGGCGGCAGCTAGTTAGTTTTAATATTACTCTTATTATTCTTTCTGGTCACAAAATAAACGTTTAACATATTTTCAGCGAGAATGTAGCTGTGTAAACCTCAAATATCTGCTCAGTTTATCAAGACACCACATATTTTCAAAAGCGCTCCGACGTTTTCGGAGACGTCTGTTACCCACTAGCTTGATAGCTAGCCGGGGGCTAGGCTCACTAGAGCCGTGAGAACACCGGACTCCCGGCACATCATTTTCAAACTCACTGCCGTCTTTCGCTACTCAGGTTACACATGATATATAAGTCACTTAGATAACTTAAAAATGTTATTGTTTGGCTTTTTCAGTATTTTATTTGTTCCTGAGTAAATCGGTTTGGCTGAGATTAAAGTTATAGTTTTTACACAGCTGAATAAACATCAAGCAGACAGCTGATTATCAGAAGTGTGAGATGCTCGAGAATTTACTCCGGTGTCCTGTTATATTTTAGATAGCAAGGAGTTTATTAAACTTCACCGAAACAATCTGCAAATTTCATTAAAATTTAATAAACTATCATCTTGTCTTTATTTTTAGTTAGCACATACCTTAAACACTTAAAGCTGTAAGCTAATGATAGTTATATAAGAGCAGATGTTGCTGGTGCAATAAGCTATAAGTTTTACGTCCAATGGATGATGATCTGATTAGTCGACTAATCGCAAAAATAATTGGTGACTAGTCGACTATCAAAATAATCATTTGTGGCAGCCCTACTAACAACAAGATGCACAGTTTGCACTGCTCTAACTTTGCAGCTTCATTTGCTGTTAGTAAGATAAACGGCTTAACAACCGGCACATAGAGAATACAGAGAATTTACATTGCAGTTAAAATATGATGCAATTAAAAGAAAAACCCTCTAAGGTTTTGTGCTCAGAAGAAGTTGCCATGGTGAGTTGGTCAGTTACAAAGAGGGCCACTTTGGTAACACCAAGAACTCTGAGCTCACTGACCCATTAATCTCGCTTTGCTTCGGCTCAGCATCAGAGCTTTTCTGCAAAATAACCACGATTTTAAAAAAGCAGCCCTCAGACGTCTAACTTTGGGATATCTTCGTCTTTATACCAGCGATGACTTATTAAAGAAAGTGAAAGGCGTAGGGTTAGACATGCACAGCTTCTTTGGATTCGCAACACGCAAGCTAAGATCCACATGTAGTTTTCAGCCAGCAGAAGCAGCAGATACACGAGGCACCAGCGACATAAATGGTCACAGCTCAGAGCTGCTGCACTCCGTCGGGTGGATGTCATTAAACGCTGATGTTTGTTGGTGTCATTCCATGTTTCAGTGGCTCTCACCGCTGTGCACCAGGAAACCATTTTTGTGTTGTGATAGACGCACGCAGGCTTCGTTACAGCAGCTGGAGCGATCTGTGAAAAGGACCGGAGGCCTTTTTTAATAGAATTCATCTCTCCCAAAACAAAACACACGATTCCACATCCATTATCTCAGAACACGAGATCATGTATTATTTTCTAATGATAGTCTGTTTTTATGTTCTGTGCAGTTTCCAATCAGTATTTAGTATTACCACAAACTGCACACCAATGTGCAGGACTATAGGGGAGCAGATAAACCCATGACTCTTTGGGACAGTGGCTTTCTTTAGTCTTGTTGTCTCTGCGAGGTTGTCAGTGACCTGTAAATACCTTCTGATCGTCAGCTTACCTTTCATAAAACTTGGCACTTTTTTGGCACTTGACACAGTTTTCAAACCAGGATAATTGAAAAGGTTCTTGTTCTGTGTTGCGCTTACAGCACACCTGTGTCCAGCAGTGCTTCGAAAAGACGTGTTGTTAGTTTTATACATTTATATAATGCTTTCCTAGTCTTGCTGACTGCTTACTACTGATCTAGGCTCACTTTACATTTGTACAGCACTTTATTCTGTAGACTTAAACCACATCGTGGCCAATTTAAAATCCACCCAGGAAACCCCGGCTGTGGTTTGGGTCAGGGTTCTTCATTCTGCGAGGAGACACCCCTCTAACGATGTGCTCGTCCTCTCAGGCAGGAGAAAAGCCTCAGTAGCAGTGTGACCTTTAACATTTTTCAAACTCGCTGAGCCTGTATCTATAAATAAATTTTTTAGGTTTTGTATGGTTCAGTTTTTCTGTTTTTGTGGAAATAAATGTGAAGAATGAAGGTGGAGTCACACCCTGATCTTATCATATATACAACTCTTACTTAAATTACCTGAAGAGACACCAGCTCCCTCCTCATGCCTGTTATGTCAGTTGGGGCAAACACCAGCACCCTGCTGTTACTGCTGAAAGGCATTTGCGTCACTTCATTAACCCGTTAACACAAATTGTGCGTTCTTAGTAAAGTTTGATCCAGCCGAGGCCGTTAGTTTGAAGTGTGTGACAGTAGTCAGAGTGAAACTGCGTCTGTGGAGATGAAAAAGGTTACTGGGCCAACCATAGTGTGTGCGCCCGCACCATCACTTCCTGTAAATGGGGTTTGAACTCTGTTTTGTTGTTAAACTGATTTTTACTTTTTTAAAATAAAAAAGTTTTTTAAAATAAAAAAGTCCTGTTGTAGTCTCTTAAGACTACAACAGGAAACACACTGTTCTAGTTTATCATTAGGGCTGCCACAAAGGATTATTTTGATAGTCGACTAGTCAGATCATCATCCATTGGACGTAAAACATACAGCTTATTGCACCAGCAGCATCTGCTCTTATATAACTATCATTAACTTACAGCTTTAAGTGTTTAAGGTATGTGCTAACTAAAAATAAAGACAAGATGATAGTTTATTAAATTTTAATGACATTTGCAGATTGTTTCAGTGAAGTTTAATAAACTCCTTGCTATCTAAAATATAACAGGACACCGGAGTAAATTCTGAGCATCTCACACTTCTGATAATCAGCTGTCTGCTTGACGTTTATTCAGCTGTGTAAAAACTATAACTTTAATCTCAGCCAGTGTTGGGTAAGTTACTTTAAAATAGTAACTTAGTTACATTACTAGTTACTTCTATCAAAAGTAACTCAGTTACTTCAAGTTACTCGTTACTTTCAAAGTAACTAGTTACTAGGGAAAGTAACTTTGGTTTTACTCAGAATTCTCTTATTAATGTGTTGCTTCCACAACTTTGCCAGTCTTCTAGCTTGCTTACTTGCCACAAGTGCACTGTGCCACCTACCAATAGAAAGGAAAAGATAATGTGCATATTTCCACGAGAGAAATCCCACGCCTGGACCGTCGTTGACTGCTGCGATGATTCTAGCCTACGTCACAGCGTCGTGTGCGCCTTTTACATCCAACACAAAAACTGCAGTCGTGATGCTTTGATTGTACTCAGAACTCGGAAATTCTGCCTTCTGAATAGGAAGATGTAGGTAACACCAGACTGCAGATGAGCTGCATACAGGGCTGGACTGGGACAAAAAATCGGCCCGGGCATTTTGACTAGAGACCGGCCCGCCATTATAGGAAAAATCATAAAGCCTTTGAATGAAAACAAACACTGTTGTGACAGTGATGTACACTGTTTTGATGGTATATATGCATCAATCTATCAATCGTTTGTTGTAAGATTCAGATAATTATTTTTTTCATGATTGAAGTAGAAACGGGAGAGGGAGGGGAATGAAAGAAGAAGAGGCAGCTGTGCAGCAAACACAGAATAACTTCAGCTTTGTGTCTTTTTCATTGTAGCTGAATTACGGGACAAACTGTTCCTTTTCACCTCAATAAGAAACGCGTAATATTTTCTCTGAATACCAGACGGGACAGTTGGCAACTCTAATAACTTATGAACAAAATAAAGTTCAACATCATTAACTTCATAGCACCCACCCAGCTGTATAGAAACTCCGTCATGCTAGCTAGTACGCAGTACAGAAAAAGTCAGAATAACGAAAATAAACTCCACCTAAACTTGGTTTATATCTGACCCAGATAGACTGCAGGTCATAACTTCTTACCTGAAGTTCAGTTCACACTTGGACCGGCGGCCGCCTCGGGTCTCTTTTCCTTCTGCGTCCCCTTTCCCTCCTCCACCTGCTGGCCTCCACCACTTGCCAATGTTACTGAATCTGTGGAAGCTCCGCGATAGCCACCACACGAAGTAACGAGTAACGACCCTATCTAAATCCCAGTAACGACTAACGCGTTCCTGATTTTGGCATAATAACTAGTTACCGTGCTCGTTACCACAATAATAACGTAGTTACTGTAACGCGTTAGTCCCAACACTGATCTCAGCCAAACCGATTTACTCAGGAACAAATAAAATACTATAAAAAGCCAAACAATAACATTTTTAAGTTATCTAAGTGACTTATATATCATGTTTAACCTGAGTAGCGAAAGACGGCGGTGGGTTTGAAAACGATTTGCCGGGAGTCCGGTGTTCTCACGGCTCTAGTTAGCCTAGCCCCCGGCTAGCTATCGAGCTAGTGGCTAACAGACGTCTCCGAAAACGTCGGAGCGCTTTTGAAAATATGTGGTGTCTTGATAAACTGAGCAGATATTTGAGGTTTACACAGCTACATTCTCGCCTGAAAATATGTTAAACGTTTATTTTGTGACCCAGAAAGAATAATAAGAGTAATATTAAAACTAACTAGCTGCCGCCATTGTTGGAAACTGAGCTGGGCTGCGCTATGAATTCTGGGACAGCTTCTTCTTCTTCTTCGGGGTTTAACGGCAGCTGGCATCCTTGTACATGCAGTGCTGCCATCTTCTGTTTCAGTCCGTTATTACACTCTTAAATCCTACTACTTATTCCTGCGTCTTTTGGGATCTTACAAAGCTTCAAACGACGCGTCGACTATTAAATTAGTCGTCGACGATTTTGATAGTCGACGTAATCGTGACTAGTCGACTAATCGTGGCAGCCCTATTTATCATTGATTCAGAAAACATCAAAGTTGCGCTCGGATCATTTGATATGCTATGACGAGCAACATCCAATCCTGAAGCAGGTGGACCAGTCATCCAATCTAATCAGACATTTGTCTGACCAGTCAAGCAGTTCTGTGGTGCTGCTGTGGCTCCAACCCCAACACTACTAAGCTTTTCATATGGAGTCTTTAAAGTGCCCTCAATTTCTAACTAATGTACCTACATTTGTATTTGCTGCAGCTTATCCCCGTTGAACTGTGATTGGCTGCTGAAAGCTGATAAGTCAACAGTTAATTATTCCGTTTTACTGCACTCTAGGGCTGGGCGATATATCGAGTTTTTTAAAAATATCGATTTATTTTTATACGAGATATAAGATGTGACAATATCTTTTATATCGATATAGTCTATGTTACGTTATAATTATAGTTGTGGAGCCACAAGTTTGCCTCTCTTTTGTCCACTTTTGTCTTTACCCAACGTTACTCGGCCTCGCCTCTCCTTCACTGAACACAACTCCCCCTCCTCCCCCATCACTTCACCTGCAGGAAGCGACAAGATGGACACGGCAAATCTCCGTTAACGAGTTACTGCGCATCGCCCCGTGCGTGGGGCTGGACGGCGTCAACGTGCTAACGAGCTAACCGCGCTAACGAGCTAACCGCGCTAACGAGCTAACCACGCTAACGAGCTAACCGCGCTAACGAGCTAACCACGCTAACGCCATACACGGCCTGAAGTCCTTTCATTTTCTCAAAAACCGACAGCGCGCCTTATGTATGAATTCTGGTTGTGCTTGATGACCGCGAACCGATTTAATGTGGTACACAGCGCTCAGCAATCTGTCAAAAATGTTTTAGTACGAGTTTGCTAAGCTACGGAGCTGCACCGCTTTATGGATTGTCGGAGCATTACGGCTACCGAGGAGCCTCGCGGAGTGATACGTACTGTGCTTCAACGTAATAGTACCGTATTGTGTGTGTATAAGGACCATAAATGGCACCTGTAAGACACACGGTTATGAAGCGGATTTCAAACTCCAGGCTGTCAGTCACGAACTTGGAAAGAGAGCAGCTGTAAAATCTGTCTTTGTTATTAAGCTCAGCGTCTTTTAGTTTACATTTTGACTGCACAATTGTGAGCTCTTTGTTATGCACAAAAACAACATAGTTTTCTTTTATTTATGGAGCAATATTATTTAATAAATGCTCATAATTTATTTTTGAGTAGTTTTTTTCATGTACATCTGCGCTGTATGCTAATAAAAGTGCCCATGTGACATCTGGGACACAGCTTTAAATAAGAACTCTCTTTTTGTTCTTACCTTATGGCTTTATAAAAAAATATCGAGATATATATCTTATATCGCCATTCAGCTAAAAAATATCGAGATATGAATTTTGGGTCATATCGCCCAGCCCTACTGCACGCTGACCCCTTACCTATCAGACGAGCGGCACCTACTTATCTCGTTGATCATTTAGCTCCAATGTGGTCATGGAAGCTGTAAACAGGATCCTTTTCAGCCATTAGTCAGCAGTTTGCTGTCACCGCTGTGTATAGTCGGTGACATTGTTCGCTACAGCGCCACGGTTACTACTACATGTGTAAGCAGCTTTGTCATTTTCACCAACTGTTCCAGAGTTAATCTATGATTAACGGCATGACACCGTTAAACTTCTTTTTCAGGCACTTCTGTTAGATCATTTTAACCGTTGCGTTCAAAGCGTTTCCTCTGTTTACTCTAATTGGATGGAAGTCATTCTTTCTGTTGCTGTGTGCCGCCAACAGTTGTGCTGCAGTCCTAGTGAAGTGAAGGGGAAAGAAATCTGGCGTCTAGTCCTCAGAGCTTCAAACAATGACATTTAAAAACATTAAAGACGTATTTCAGGACCATCCAGACCTTTGGTCCTAATACAGTTAAACTGTTGTAGCCATTGCTTGTTTCTTTACTGTTTATCTTTCGTAGATTCTGTTTCTCTTGCACACTTGTAGCATGACTTCAGCTCTCCGTCTCTATTGATGTAATCCCATCTCTGTCTGTCTCTCTGTAGTCACTGATGTGGAACTGAAGCGGCTGAAAGATGCCTTCAAAAGAACCAGTGGCCTCTCCTATTACATGACCCAGCAGTGTTTCTACAGGGAAGTGCTGGGAGATGGAGTTCCCCCTAAAGTCGCAGAGGTAAGCCACAGTGATGTCACACCACGTATTCTGAGTGGGTAACGGTGGCGGCAGTTTCCAGGAAGCCAACAAAATCAGTTTGGTTATGCCTTAGCAGCGTGACCAACCAGCTTTGTGTGAAGGGTTTTAGTTGTAGTGAGGGGCCATTTCATCGCAGCCTGAAAGACTTATTGATCCAATAAAAAGGTATCATTACCATTTTATAGCTCTGTGTTTCCTGTTGAAAATCATCAGTCGGATGTTAGAGGCTAAAGAACAGCCAAAGTTCTGCAGGGGAATAAATATAGAACAGCAACGTTGTTTCCAGTTTATTTATAGCTGCTTGAAGGAGACTCTGCGTGCAGATACAGGAGAGTCTGCTTTTCTTTGA
Organism: Neolamprologus multifasciatus; assembly: GCF_963576455.1. Lineage (NCBI taxonomy): Eukaryota > Metazoa > Chordata > Actinopteri > Cichliformes > Cichlidae > Neolamprologus > Neolamprologus multifasciatus. Next base: position 37,280,384 of record NC_140452.1, on the reverse strand, counting down.
AGTAACTGAATCATTAAAGTAATCAACACAGACCTAGACTTGATACATACAGCTGGTGTATATGCAACAGTATGACTATATATGTTTAATATAGTCGAACTACAGTTTCCCTCACACAGCCCCATCTGACAGAGCTTCCTCCTGTCACTTTTTACGACTTCTCTCATGTTACACATTTGAAACCTGCTCTTCTTCTTCTTCTGGTGAAGTTGACAGATTTAAAAATACTCTGGAGGAATATAGACTGAAATGAAATGTAAAGACTCGAAGTGTAATAGTCATCAAGAATGAGCAGTTGATCTTTCTCTCTATAGATATAGAGAGGACAGAATCAGAATGCTTTATTAATCCCTAACTAAAATCTGTTGGTTACAGTTGACAGTAACCAACAAGACAGTAACAGACTAAACTGTTTAAATAATACAACATGTCAGTTTACAAATGTAAGAAATAGCGCTAATATGTAGGGCTGCTTGACAAAAATGACGATTATTTTCACTGAAATTGAGATCTCGATTATTTGATATTTATTTAACAGTAACAATGTGTTGAATAATGACTTTAAAGATTGTCAAAAATAATATAAAATAGTGCAAATACTGATAACAGTGCAAATGTTTGCAATATAAGAAATAAATGTGGTGCAGCTACGACACTGTAGCAAAGTTTACACACTGTGTCTACTTGATCCACGTCTGACTCATGAACCCATAATGTTTCCACACCACTGAAGTTTTTTTTACCTCTTTTCAACCAACAGCATCACTCTCCTCTTCAAATAACTTCTGCTTAGCTTTCCAAGCTTCCCTCGGTCCTCTTAATCAGCGGTCCCCAACCCCCGGGCCTCGGACCGGTACCGGTCCGTGAGTCGTTTGGTACCGGGCCGCGAGAGTTCAGGCTCAGGTGTGAAATGTATGATTTTCAGGGTTTTTATCGGTTTTCAGTGTTATTTTGTTATCGTTTTTATCGTTTACTCGGTTTTCCTGGGTCTTTTCACGTGTGTTATGAATAAATCTTCTTTTTTTCTGTACCGGTACTAGTTTTATTTTGTTGTATTTATCCGTGACACCTTAAAGGCCGGTCCATGAAAATATTGTGGGGCATAAACCGGTCCGTGGTGCAAAAAAGGTTGGAGACCGCTGCTCTTAATTGTTGTGACACGTGTTCGAAATGCAGAGAGGTGCGCTCGATCTGCCACATGGAGCAGCGCGAGAGGGAGGGGCTAATAATCGGCTCAGTCGTTTTTAATGATCGTTAATTGAGCAGCCCTACTAATATGTACAAATCGCTCAACTATACAGATGGATGGATATTTAATTATTTAATTAGGGTTTGGTTTTTATTGGGCTACTGATCGCTTTGTGTTGACAGCAACTTGCTCTTGAAATGAGCTACCAATTCCTTTCTTCATTCCTTTTAATTATTTTGGTTTATGGGCTTTTTGTATGACAATTTTTAAATTGGTAGATGTCAGGCTGTTCATTCAGAATAACCTGAAGTATAAAACAGGTCGAGGGGGGCCTGAAACATTTTAAATGTGTCTGTATTAAACAAAAATAATAGAATTTCCATCATTATTTGGATTACATGAAAGTTGAATGAAGATTTCCAATGTTAGGTTTTTGAATAGTGTGTGTGCAAATCTGGGACTTTGGTATTTCTGGCCCAAATGACAGATCCTGCTTCATTGTTTGGGGTATTTAAGGGCGTTAGAGTCCATCAGACACATGGGAGCATCCTAATATTCTGACAGCAGGGTTTCTTTAGTTTCACCCTCACCGCTCTGCACATGATTGTTTATGTAATTAAGAAAAAAGAAAAACAAGGTTGTGATTCAAGTTTGTTGTCCTTGCTCTGTTTGTATTTCAACTTTACGATGGAGTGATGATCCTGACATGAACTGCTGATAAAGGTGCTCTGACATAATTCACACCTGCCTGTCACTTTTTCTTCTCCTGTGTTTTCTGTGCCGTGTCACGCACGTTGTGTGGGCACAACCATTTAAAGTTCACAATCATTTAAAATCAGTGTAATAGGAATGTATTTTCCTCACATTATGTCATAAATCATGCTGCTCTGACTGTTCCAGAGCATATGTCCCCTGCTGTCCATCAGTCCCAGTCTTAGTTGCGAGGTGACAGCAGATGTGCGTTTCCTCTGTCATGTCCAACTTCTTTCTTCTGTAGCTGCAGTTGCTTCATAAAAATGTAACCACGTGTTGTGGCTGGATTGTGCATATCTGCTATGCATACGCTGTACATTTGTATTTCACATTATGGAAAACACTACAATGGCAAACAAAAAAGTGCATGATTCAGTTAAGGCTCGCTGCTCTGCCGGTTCCTTGAGCATACAATAACACCTACCTTGTCTCCACAGTGCATTAGAAAGGCCAGTGTTAGTCATCGTGCACCCCCCACTCCATCTGCTGCTTATTAAACACACTGCTTGCATGTCTTCACTACAGCACGTGTCATCTCCCTCCTTCTTCTCCTTTGTCACCATGGCAGCAGTTACTGCGGTGACAGCAGTCCAGATGTAAGGTTGCTGCTGGTGTCTTCAAATATAGCCGTGGCTACTGCACAGTCTGGTAGTTCAAAGAAAGCCCGACCCAAGGAACACGCACTGTTCAGTGCTCAGACTATCTGGTGTTTTATCATAAGTGTATAATGACTCGGGCTGAGTATCGTCACTGATTTCTAGAATCGATTTGATTCCGATTCACAAGATCCCAAATCGATTCAATTTGATTTGATTCAGTTTGATTTAAATCTGGGAAATTTTGCCTCAGACAGTCAGAAATATTATAATTCAGATCAGTACATTTACATATTTTTCTATCTATAAGAAGGAAGCTGACACTTTCCAGACGTTATCAAAGGTGTGAGCATCACAGCAGAGGCCTTTGTGTCAAAGCAGCTGAAGATAAAACAGAAAAACATGAAGGTGGTTTTCCTGTTCTGGGATTTTATAAAAATATTCTGCAGTAGATCAAAAACGAAAGAAAACCATCAACACATGAGCATCACCTCTGAAGTTACAGCGGTTTTATTACAGACACAGCATTTTGCATTTTGTATACTTTTAAAAAGTTTAAATTTGTTCAGTGTTGAACGGCAGAAATTAGGTTTTCTTTTTGGAAGCAAGTAAAAGGAAAAAACAGCGGCTGACAGCCTGTAAACAGCTGGAGACTTTTGCGTAACAAGCAAGCGAATAATGAAGAAAACAGATTTTTAGATGGGAAACTGTTCGAGAGAGAGAGAGAGAGAGAGAGCTGTGCATGAAGTGTGATTTTATCCTGGTGGAAGCAAAACAGGAAAAGTCAGAGTGATTTCATGACGATGTTTATGTGAAGCGTAGTTTGGATCTTCTTTTGCTGCTGGTTCGGTCAATGTTGTTTGGAGAGAGATCAAACTAACAGCTTTAGAATCAGTGAAAAAACGACGTAAACACAAAGCTCGACCCGCCAAAACATCAGAAGCTGTCGGCTTTCAGCCCCGACCGTGTCTGTGCCATCGGTGAGAAAGTCACATCTCACTGATTCTGATCCGTCGGCGGGTTCACGCTTTGTGTTTGTGTCTTTGTGCAGAATCCGTGTTCCTGCTCTCATTTACTGTTTTAGCTGTTTGGTGGTTGTTGAAATTTTGTGAGGTTTAACCTGAGATTCTGGTGTTTCGGGCAAAATAAATTTATATAAAAAAATCGATTCAGGATTTTAATGAATCGATATCACGTTATCCAAGTCAGAATCGATTTTAATCGATAAATCGATCATTAAAACCCTAATAATGACGGTGCTGACGATCATTCGTGGTCAAGTATCCAGAGATTTTATGTACTGGATAAATCACACGTTGGCTTGATGTTTTGTTCAATTCAATTCAATTCAATTCAATTTTATTTATATAGCGCCAAATCACAACAAAAGTCGCCTCAAGGCGCTTCATAGATACAGAGAAAAACCCAACAATCATATGACCCCCTATGAGCAGCACTTTGGCGACAGTGGGAAGGAAAAACTCCCTTTTAACAGGAAGAAACCTCCGGCAGAACCAGGCTCAGGGAGGGGCGGGGCCATCTGCTGCGACCGGTTGTTTTGTGTTTGTTTTCACTCAGTGTTATCTCAGTAGGATGAACAGTTATTAACTGGTGTTTTGTTCCTCAGGCACACATGTGCTGATAAACCCTGATAGTTAATGTATAAGTACAAGGAGTTATTGTTGCTCACAGCGTGCTGTAGCAAGAAGGTCTCATAGTGAACTACCAAATGCTTCAGGATGAACACAAATACCATTACACCTTCCACATGTAATATAACAACAAGGTTTGAGCCGATCACTGTTTGGGAGGTGGGAGTGGGAGGAGAGGCAGACGAGTTAAGCGTGCTTTAGTTGGCTGCGTCGAGGACTTCCCCACAGTCTCTGGGGACTCCACAGTCAGTTTCTTGTGTGAAACTATGCGTGTGGTGATATTTAAAGAGTAACAAAATAATTTTTTGTAAGACATTTTTTCTACAATATTTACAGCTTTAACAAGAATAAAAACTAATCTGCTCTTGTAGAGGTTTACTCTGCAACCTGACGACTCAACTTGGCTCTGAGCTTCGTGGACACGAATTCTCCGTTTCATAGTTTGAGTTAAAAAACACTCCGACCTGTGTTTTCATCAGCTCTGCTCTTTGTCCAACTTTAACACATTTTGTCCAGTTTGTTGTTCGTGGACTCGTCACATCGTCAGAATTATGACCTCACCAATGTTCCTGAGAACCACTAAAGACACTCACAGGTGAAATGTGCTTTCTGTGACGGTTGACCTTTTGCATGTAGATCGGCGGACTTCCCCTTTAATTTTGTTTTCCCACAAATGTGCGTTTACTGAAATTGATCACGTTTCTCTTCATAAAGCCACTGTGCGTGTGTGTATTCAATAAATACTATTTGCCAGCTTTTTGGCAGTGAATACAAACCTGACTTACAGTTTATACATGGATCAGTGAATGCATCAGTATTTTTAGTTTCTGTCACTTTCTAATATAAATAAATAAATGCAGGTGTAAATGAAGAAGATAGTTAAGCAGCAGTGTGCGATGAAGGGCGGCAGATGACGGTGAAAGTGTTGGATTCAGGAATTTGCATCCTCTGACACAGTGTGACTTCTGTACTCTGTGTGACCTGCTGGCATGGACGTGCTTCATCAGCTCCTGACTGCAGAGTCATGTTATGCAAACCATCAGCGTGTCCTTTAGCTTAGTGACAGCAGCGCCTCCGTAACATGAGCTGATACAGTTTTAAAGATGAGGAGCACATTTCTCTATTTTTGTTTTGGGTGATTTTCTCTCACAGTTCCACAGAAACCAGTCCAGGGCTACTTCTGAGAAACTGAACTGAAAATGAATTGTAAGTCCAGCACAGGAAGCACTTTCCTCCTGTCAGCTTTCCTTTTACTGACATCCTACTGTAGGTCTTGTAGTATTCCAGAATCATGTCACCTACATTACTGCATCCAAGCTGTTATGTTAAATGTTACATTTGTTATATTTTTGACTGACAAACTTCAAATGGTTTTGTTTTTTCTCAGTTGTCGGTGAAACCTGATAATGTTGGTCAAAACTCTTCTTTGGCAGCTTTTGTCACTGCGGTGTTTGGATGGGCTGACGTCTCGATCGTGTTACAGACGGTGGAGCAGCTCATGTTTAACGTTACCATTATGTGTGTGTTTTAGGTGATCTACACCTCGTTCGGAGGCTCTGCCAAAGGGCTGCACTTTAACAATCTGATCGTGGGTTTGGTGCTGCTGACCAGAGGACGTGATGAGGAGAAGGCAAAGTGTAAGTTACTCTACGTGAGGAGGTGGGAAGTATCTGTTTAGGACATGAGATGTTGGTTTCATCTCCCTCTCTCTTGTCTCGCTTTAAAAAAACAAAACGGAATAAAAGTAGTTTTAAAAATTGTTTTTTATGAGATATAATGTAGCTTAATAATAATAATGATAATAATAATAATAATAATAATAATAATAATAATAATAATAATAATAATAATAATAATAATAATAGCTTTAAGCTAATGCAGTTTAGTTGTAGTCATGGAGTGATCAGGGGTTGCCATGGCTACTGCCACAGTTGGATAAACATACTTACTGTCATTAAAGTAATTTATTACATCATTACCTACTATGAAAAGTAAAGTATTTCTAAATTGCTAAAACGAACCCTCTTTGCATGTAGACGGGGTGTCATGGTTAAACATGCGGATGCTGTATTTCCTGTCATATATATTTACCTTTAAGTGTTTTCACTTGACCTCTTTTCATAGCGAGTTGCAATCGGTGATATCTCCTCCACCAAATAATCAGCATCAGGCTGGTTCGAGCTAGCTTTAGCTGAACTAAATGCTAGCTGTTGCTGTTTCTGAGGCTGAGCTCTGGCACAGGTATTAACAGGCCTCGTGTTTTGAAGGTACTGTTTAAAAATGTGAAGAACTAATTAGCAGCTGACCCTTGTTAACACCTGACAGACTCCTGACTCCTGGATTTGTTCCCTCTGGGCTTTGACTCAGACATTTATCCTAAGCCTTGTCCGGTGCTGTCTTGGATGTTTGCTTTCATACTGAAAGATGAACAATTATGTAGATTTTTGTTGAGGTCATCAAACTGTTCTTTGTTGTATTTTAGAAGCTAATAAAACAAATAATGAGACGACTTGTTCCACAGCTATTTTTTCCCCACTATCAATCTTATATCTCTAAACTTTAAGAAGCTAGTCTCCTGGGTCAATAATTCTGCAATCACTCATTTAACCTGTGGTTTAGTCCTTTATAATATCTGTCTCCATTCTTTGTTCCATGTTAAGTGGTTACTTGGAACAAAATCCAATCGAATGTTGGCATCCGTCGAGTTATGTATAGGCAACATATGTTGAACGTGACAAAAGCAAACGAAGGATGAAATTAACATAAACGAAACAGATTTGGGGCTTTATAATAAAAGTTTACATGCATATATATACATACACTGTGATCAAAGAGAAAAGATGCAGTATTCATAGTTGTCACATCACTACTGGGACACGTACACCTGGAAGACAAAACAGTGCTGTGGTCCTCCAGCTGTCCTCTAAATGTCTTCAGATTTAACTCGGCACAGCACCAATCTGGCATTTTGGCTCTCAGATCCAGAAATCAGCATTTATTTACCGCTTCCAGAAGGGCGTGGCATATGGCACCAACCTGTGAACACACCTACGCCTACCCCGCCTTACAGGCCAAATCTTTCTCCACGGCAACCAGGCTGTCAGTAGGGCTGCCACGATTAGTCGACTAGTCACGATTACGTCGACTATCAAAATCGTCGACGACTGATTTAATAGTCGACGCGTCGTTTGAAGCTTTGTAAGATCACAAAAGCCGCAGGAATAAGTAGTAGGATTTAAGAGTGTAATAACGGACTGAAACAGAAGATGGCAGCACTGCATGTACAAGGATGCCAGCTGCCGTTAAACCCCGAAGAAGAAGAAGCTGTGTCCCAGAATTCATAGCGCGGCCCAGCTCAGTTTCCAACAATGGCGGCAGCTAGTTAGTTTTAATATTACTCTTATTATTCTTTCTGGGTCACAAAATAAATGTTTAACATATTTTCAGGCGAGAATGTAGCTGTGTAAACCTCAAATATCTGCTCAGTTTATCAAGACACCACATATTTTCAAAAGCGCTCCGACGTTTTCGGAGACGTCTGTTAGCCACTAGCTCGATAGCTAGCCGGGGACTAGGCTAACTAGAGCCGTGAGAACACCGGACTCCGGGCAGATCGTTTTCAAACCCACCGCCGTCTTTCGCTACTCAGGTTAAACATGATATATAAGTCACTTAGATAACTTAAAAATGTTATTGTTTGGCTTTTTTCAGTATTTTATTTGTTCCTGATTAAATCTGTTTGGCTGAGATTAAAGTTATAGTTTTTACACAGCTGAATAAACGTCAAGCAGACAGCTGATTATCAGAAGTGTGAGATGCTCAAGAATTTACTCCGGTGTCCTGTTATATTTTAGATAACAAGGAGTTTATTAAACTTCACTGAAACAATCTGCAAATTTCATTAAAATTTAATAAACTATCATCTTGTCTTTATTTTTAGTTAGCACATACCTTAAACACTTAAAGCTGTAAGCTAATGATAGTTTATGTCCAATGGATGATGATCTGATTAGTCAACTAATAGCAAAAATAATCGTTTGTGGCAGCCCTAGCTGTCAGTGGCGGCTCATTGAAACTGCAGGAATGGTTTAGCCGACACTGGACAAATACTCTGACACGTGACAAATGAATGCTCCTCATACTTCCTGGCCCTACGCTGTAAATGTCCAAGTCAACCAAATGTTAGATTTACACGTGGTACTTTAAGCTAGCTGTAGCAGTTATCTTTGCTTTAACAGTGAAGTCTCTTGTTCTTCGCCTCCCACACGGTGGTGTTATTTACCCATCCAGCTTTCATCCTGGCAGCGGGTCACAAGTCCCCAAAAATCACGGTTTCTCTTCATATCTTTGTTTCCCCTCCATGAAGAGATGAACGTTGTCTTGGCTCGAGATAAAAACAAAACTTTAGTCTTGCGGTACTACTGACCGTCCACTGCTGTCCGTCATGATGGAGCGATGTTTTGCCCGACAAGGTGGCGAGTCGCTCACGTGACTGAAAACTAAGAAAAAGTGAGTCAGCGAAGTCGGAAACTGCAGCAAAACACTTGAATTTAATCTGGGAACAAAACATTGAAATGTTATTGCTAAATCTATCCTGACCTTGTCAGTGGACTGATGAAAGCTGGTGAGTGGTTCTGTTTTACTGCAGAACATGATTTTTAGAAGGTATTTCTACATATACAGCTTCAGAAAAGCTCGCTCACCTCACACTGTCCAAGCACACACGGGCCGGAAACTCTCCGAACTGTGTGAGACATCTCGTTGATTTCTTTGTAGGATAGGCTACAAGCTGAATGAGCGACTGTTTAGAGACCACAGTGATTGAAACGTTTCATTTCTTTTTGTTTTTCATGCTTTTGGTTCATTTGGCTTCTTCTGGCAGTTGTATCTCACATGTTGCAGGCATTCAAATCCATCAGGACATTATTGACATTGCGACTTTTATCAGCTCGTTGCTGCTGTGTGCTGGACGCCTGCGTTCCTGTGATAAAGCTGAGCTTTCTTCTTCGTGTGTTTGTGTGCACAGACCTCTTCAGCCTGTTTGCCAGTGATCTGGGGGGATATGCTGCCAGGGAAGATATAGAAGCAGTTCTGCAGGTCCTGGATGGAGAAGTCCCGGCCTCCCTGAAGGAATCCTTCGGCGAGGTGAGCGAACGCTGCAAAAGACTGCACAGCATTAATCTATTAACTCATGCACTCATGCAAGTGAGCTGCAGACTAATGACTCCTCAGCTTCTATCGTAGAGCGCTTGATCGTTGCAGAGGTTTCAGTCACATGCTAATAAAAGAGCCATTGTTACTAGGAGCGCACAGGGAGCCTCCTCGCTGTGATAATACAAAGTTTGGCTTATCAGCGAGTCATTGTGCTGGTTATTAAAATACCACCTGAAAGCATGCAAACCTCCCCACTCCCACCTCCTTTATAGCATGCAAACATCTCTAGAAACACAACACTATAAACGATGGTGTTTATGTCCATTATTATCCTTCTGCAATTACATGTTCACTTCTGAAATCACCACTAACCAAATCCATGTCCAAGACTGATTGTTTCATTTGTTTAGATGCTTATTTATGGGTTAAACAGAGTCGGATATGTTTGTGTGCAGGAGAAACAAAAAAGTCGTTTGGTACTGGGCCACAAGAGTTGAGGCTCCGGGGGAGAAATTCATGGTTTTCAGGGTTTAGATCGGCTTTCAGCGTTTTTCTTTTATCGTTTTTATCCTAAACTTGGTTTCTCTGCATCTTTTCCTGTGTGTTATGAATAAATCTTCCTTTTTGTTTGGTGCCGGTGTCGTGCCAAACTAGGTATCTCCGACTGAATTAGTTTCCCCTGCGTCAGGAGCACACGCTGAACTGTCCAAATCACGGACAAACAGGATCCCACATTGTTGATTTTTAGTTTACAAACACTTCTTATAATGACTAACTACTCCTGACATTTTTGAGATGTTTGCTCTTTATACAACAAAGTTACAGTGGGATACAAATAACATCAGGCTGATCCTGCCACGATTTGTTCCCCCTGTGTAAATCACGGACTAACAGTCTCCCACATTGCTGATTTTTAGTTCACAAACACTTCTTATTGTGATGCATTACTCCTGAAACTTTGGAGGATTTAGCTCTTTATATAGTAAAGTTACAGGAGAATAAAAATCGTTATCAGCCGAAATGTTAATGGTTTATTAAAATAATCCCATCTGATACCCCGTGAGCAATAAATATCTAATTTTCTGTTGTAACCCTCAAACTGAACGATACTAATTTTTCACTTTTTCACAAAATGAAAACATCAGTACTTCCTGCGTGCTCCCAGCACACGGGAAACCTACTTTGGCACGACACCAGCACTGGTTTTATTTGGTTGTATTTATCAGCGACACCTTTAAGGCCGGTCCGTGAAAATATTGTCGGACGTAAACTGATCCGTGGCGACCGCTTGGGGACCGCTGCCGTAAAGAGTTTTAAAACATCAAAAGAAGCCAAACCTAAGGTTCAACTGAAAATAGTGCACGTGTATTTAAGAGCCGTCTTGGAGCACAATAAATATCACTCAATGATTTCACAATGAGTTATCATTAGCAGTGCTAGCACCAGCATGTAGGCTAACGTCCACACATGTCCGTAATGTGGTTGCACAGTTTATGTGCAGCTGTTAACATTATTTATCACTGAAGTATCAAAATAATTTAAAGTCCTTCTATGTTGCAGCTCGGCTCATCTCGCTGACCGAAGCACACATACAGAGTTCAGATGTAGGCAAAGCCATTGTGACATATGACATGTTTAAGGGACGGCTGCATTACCTGCTGCCTCAGCCACTGGTAGTCCAGGTGGGCATGAGGCCGTTCCTACAGTAGCTCTAAGTTTGTGCACAAGGGAACATTTGCATTCATCGGGGTCGTTACGATTCATCAGGTTTCTGATATTAGAGCCTCGTCCGTCGTTCTCTGTTTGATGTTTGCAGCATGAAACTGACATCTGTCAACTGAATAGAGCTTCCACCTCGATGTGAAGCAAAGTGTATTTCCCTTATCTATGTTTGCGCCCTCGTCCTTGGCTACTTTCTGCAGTCCTGCCCCGGCACTTGTCACTCATTTCGATGAGCTGCCGTCTTTAAAATGTCAGTAAACTTCTGTTGGGGGAAAAAGACGTTCAAGAAGCAGAAGTCGGTGCTTCTCGTCACGACTGAATGATTCGATTTGTCAGACTTTGTAATTTGTTAGTTTAAATTTAAAAGCCCTAAACCCCAAAACACTCTGACTGATAAATAACGATAGCTAATGAGTCCGTAGCGACGGGGCAAACGAGGATGGACTCGCCACACGGCTGGCGATCGGGTGTTTTGGCGACGGCTGATTCATTTTGCCTTTGTGTTTGTGCAGGGAGACAAGGTCAACTACGATCGCTTCAGGAACTGGCTCCTGCAGGACAAGGAAGCCTTCACTTTGTCCAGATGGCTGCTGTCGGGAGGAGTGTGCGTCACGCTGACGGATGACAGCGACACGCCCACTTTCTACCAGACCCTAGCGGGCGTCACACACCGTAAGGCCACCCCTAAAACAGCGTCCTGCAGCAGTGCGCCTGAATGTTGTGTGTTTACTTCACACTTGAGACGCTCAGGTGTTCATTTGATTGGAATCAGTCTGGATGATTATTCAGCATTTTTAGTCACTACAAGAACCTGCCTCGAAATCCTGACCTGCCTGCCCCCAGGCTCACATTATACTGGCTGAAACTCTGCAATGCACAAGGCCGTACTAACCAATGTTGCTCCACAGAGAATAACTTAGAACGCTTTTAATGTGAAACTACTCCAAGAAAATTGATGGCTTGTTAAAGCTGAGGGGAGGATTAATAAATAAAACAATTAAAAAAAAGGTTAGAGCTGGTTTGAAGAGTAGTGTCTGTAAGGGGGAAAAGAGAGCATCAAACTCCTCTGAGTGGTGGGAATGCAGTTTGTGGTGATGGTGTTCCTGACGCTACCAAGAACCACAAGTTGGTATAAAGTTTGCATTAGTACGAGCAGCAGCTGCTACCAAGATGTGGAGGTTTCTTGCTAAAAGGTGATGACATACACCAGTAAACACAGGCTGCTGGGAGGAGCCTGTTGCATGTGAAGGCAGAACATTTGATTATTTGTAAATATTTGTTCCGAAGCAGCGAAACGTGCTGGTGGTTATTCTCTTCGTCTTGTTGCTTTCTGCTCTGTTTGCACGAACTGAACCCTCGGCTTGGACCGAGCTGCAGAACCACTGAAAAATTAAAACTCAGAATCCTTGAGGCCAATTCCACGCCTGTTTCAATGAGACTGCTTGTCATTTTAATTACATTTTGTTTGTGTGTGTTGTTGTTGTTGCCTGTGTTTAATTGTGTAATATTTGTAACTGTGAGATACTTGCTGCTGCCTGTTTCGGCCAGGTCTCCCTTAAAAAAGAGGTTTTGAATCTCAGTGGGATGTAAAAAAAGTGAAACTAAAAGTGAAATGTTTCAGGGATGTGATGTTCTGCCATATCGTCGTGAGTGAAACGGACATTTTCCCGTTTCCATCTTCCTCTTCCTGCACCTCCGTCCTCGGTCTCGGAGAGCAAACGTCTCAGGAAACACCACAAACATCTCCCAGCATGCGTTCCAGCTCCGACAGCATTACACTTAAAACGTGCTGTTTTTAAACCCACTGACCCTGATTCTTATTTCATGTCGTCTTCCAGCTTCGTGACTCCATCACTCCTTCGTATGAATTGTGAGTTCTTGTCAAAGTCTGAACCAGAGAACATGAGTGTTGATGCTGTCGAGTGTGTCTTCACATGCTGACAGCCAGCTTTTATGTAACAAAAGTATTTGAATGGGTGGTTTTATTTCTACCTGATGTTACTGATTCATTTGTGAAAGACTGTTAAGGGTCAGTAAGTGTAGTATAGTGTAGGGCTGCCACAAAGGATTATTTTGATAGTCGACTAGTCACCGATTATTTTTGCGATTAGTCGACTAATCAGATCATCATCCATTGGATGTAAAACTACAGCTTATTGCACCAGCAGCATCTGCTCTTATATAACTATCATTAGCTTACAGCTTTAAGTGTTTAAGGTATGTGCTAACCAAAAATAAAGACAAGATGATAGTTTATTAAAGTTTAATGAAATTTGCAGATTGTTTCGGTGAAGTTTAATAAACTCCTTGCTATCTAAAATATAACAGGACACCGGAGTAAATTCTCGAGCATCTCACACTTCTGATAATCAGCTGTCTGCTTGATGTTTATTCAGCTGTGTAAAAACTATAACTTTAATCTCAGCCAAACCGATTTACTCAGGAACAAATAAAATACTGAAAAAAGCCAAACAACATTTTTAAGTTATCTAAGTGACTTATATATCATGTTTAACCTGAGTAGCGAAAGACGGCGGTGGGTTTGAAAACGATTAGCCGGGAGTCCGGTGTTCTCACGGCTCTAGTTAGCCTAGCCCCCGGCTAGCTATCGAGCTAGTGGCTAACAGACGTCTCCGAAAACGTCGGAGCGCTTTTGAAAATATGTGGTGTCTTGATAAACTGAGCAGATATTTGAGGTTTACACAGCTACATTCTCGCCTGAAAATATGTTAAACGTTTATTTTGTGACCCAGAAAGAATAATAAGAGTAATATTAAAACTAACTAGCTGCCGCCATTGTTGGAAACTGAGCTGGGCCGCGCTATGAATTCTGGGACACTGCTTCTTCTTCTTCGGGGTTTAACGGCAGCTGGCATCCTTGTACATGCAGTGCTGCCATCTTCTGTTTCAGTCCGTTATTACACTCTTAAATCCTGCTACTTATTCCTGCGTCTTTTGTGATCTTACAAAGCTTCAAACGACGCGTCGACTATTAAATCAGTCGTCGACGATTTTGATAGTCGACGTAATCGTGACTAGTCGACTAATCGTGGCACCTAGTATAGTGCAGCGTGTGCAGTACAGGACATTACACGAGTCCTTAAAGATATTGTCCTGATGAGAGAAACTTTGCTTTGCTTGTGTAAAATGAAGGAGCTGAAAAAGGCTTGATAATCAAACATTTTCATACCCTACAGTTCAGAAACACACTGTGGTTTGCAGATACAAAGCCTTATTACCAGACGTTTGATCTACAGCACAGTGTGTCTAAAAACATGATTACGTCACTCAGAAACAGCAAGTTTTTACTCTACGACAAAGAGTTTAAGACAAGAAAAGAAAAGAAAAAGATTTGTTACTGTTATTGTGTTGAGGACGTCGCATACGTGCTGACTACGCTTGACATGAGCAGGTGATAGTGTGTCTATGCTTGCAAAAAGTCTTTAAAAGAAGTCTGTGATGTAGCAGTACACTTATTCTGTCAACACGTCTCCACAAATCTGATGTTTTAAAAACTTTATTCTAAAACGATTTCTTAGCCAACTTCATGCCGCATGATTCCCTGACCTCATTATACCTTAGATCCACATTGTTCCACAAACACAGACAGATGCATGTGGGTGTGTCACATTGGTTTGTGGCTTTCAGCTCAGTTTTTGCGTTTCACAGCTACAGTAAGAGTAACGATGGAGCGATCGTACGAACAGCAGTGATTTCTGACACGTCAAACAAAAGCATGTTCTGTTGTTTGCTGTAGATTAGTGTTCCCACAAGACCAAGAAGTAAATTTAGTCTGTTAAGTTCAGATGGCTGCAAAGAAGCTGTGTTGTCCAGAGAAGCTGAGGTTGCCTTTAATCTGGCTGCTTCCAGCTTATCCTCTTACCTTTGCGTCTCTTGATCTGTATTTGTGAGCGTGAGATGAAGAGAGAGCGTGACTGACACAGCCCCGGTTCATGACTCTTTCCAGAACGAGAACATAAAGCGTGACTCGCGGCGGAGCTTAGCACAGTGAATCTGCTGCTAACGTGCTAGCTTGCAATGCTATCTTGGAGTTATTTGAGTAGAAATCCTTGGAAATAACCTTCCAGGCTGGATGGCGTAGTACTGGCTGTGGCAACACCCGTGTAAGGATGTTCCCTGGATAATGGTATGGTATCTCTGCTGCCACTCGGACAGAGTAGCACCTCTGGGTGGGTATCAGACCTGCAGGGCGCCACGAAGTGTAACGGCCCGTCATCAGATCGGTTTTGTTATTAAAATGAAAAGTACCTGGATTTGTTTTTCGTTGGTAGATTAATGCTTACCAGCATCTGAGTAGCACATGTAGCATAGCAGCAGTGCAGGCTCTGTAAAAGTTAATGCACATGCTCAGAAGACTGCTAAACTGAAGCTCCTCATCATTATAAAGACGTTAAATCCAGCAAAGAATGGCTCTTGTGTGTCTTTGAGTCTATGCCAGTGTTTGTAGAAGTGAGCCTATGGTGGATGGGAGACGTGCAGGAGTGGATCCAAAGTGAGCCTCGTGGGTTTTATAGATTAGCAGTCAGACCGTCATTTTGCCTCTCGACTGAATCAGAGCCTTCAGTAATATTTCTGGCTTGTCTCATTTCCTCCATGCCGCCTCCGTACAGTCCCTGGTGTAAATCATTCGTTTGTATTCAGTGTTTCCTTTAACTTTAAATGTCTGAACCAGGAAGTGAGAAAGGTTGTTGAGCTGAGTCGATGTCCGTGTCTTTACTACAGAGAGTTATAAAAACCTTCTGTCAGTCAGAGAGAAGTCTGGGCTTCAGCTTCACCTGCCTCCCATCACTGCAACCTGTTTGTTACCTGTAGCTGCTAAAAACAAGCTTTCAGCCCACCTGACCGAGAATCCACAGTCCAGTTTCTACCAGGAAGT
Organism: Neolamprologus multifasciatus; assembly: GCF_963576455.1. Taxonomy (NCBI): domain Eukaryota; kingdom Metazoa; phylum Chordata; class Actinopteri; order Cichliformes; family Cichlidae; genus Neolamprologus; species Neolamprologus multifasciatus. Next base: position 37,264,421 of record NC_140452.1, on the reverse strand, counting down.
GCCGGCCGTCTGCGTTTGACAACTATTATTGTTTTGGCTACCTGCCACAGGCTAGCCGACTAGCTGCTGAATCCAGTTAGCTTAAGCTGCAGATTAGAAAGTTAAAGGAGGAGGCTGGTTGGTACCCCGGGCGGAGCTTCATGTGCTATATCGGTCTGATCCGTATCACTTTGTGACAACCAGAGTCAAATTCTCCCATCGCTCATTACATAACCCTACCTTACTGATGATAATGATGATGATGATGATGGGAAGGGTTAGAGTTCGAACCCAAGGAGACTTCATGGAAGAGTGTGTGTGTGTCTTACTTTCGGATGGTTAAACGTCACCTGGGCTACACCTGAAAGAACAACATCCTGACCTGTCTTTAAACATTAACAAAACGCTCTGTTATAATCAGTGTTGGTCAAGTTACTTGAAAAAAGTAATCAGTAACTAATTACTGATTACTTCCCCAAAAAAGTAATCCTGTTACTTTACTGATTACTTATTTTCAAAAGTAATTAGTTACTTAGTTACTTAGTTACTTTTTAAAAACACGATTTACACCCTGAATAGGTGATAAAGTGATAGATCTTTCAGCCCAATTCTACTTTTTCTGCATAATCATCATACAAAATGTAATCAAATGGAAAAGTCTCTTTTTTAAAACTTGTTTTATTAGTTTTAATCTTTTAACTTTATGCATCAAGTAAAAATTTAATTATCTGCAACATTCTCTGACTGGAAGAAATTAGTTTAACATTTAAACCTATTTTCTGCACATTCCAGCACATAAAATAAAATATTTTTGTGTGTTTACACTCAGTCTTTCAAATAGATGCAAGTAAAACACAGCAGAAAATAAATAAAGTCAAAGACTAGCGGTCCTGTTGCTCTATTTTCACCTGTAAAGCAGGAGTGGGGTAGGCGGAGGGTTACCCTGGTGCAGGTGTGCAGCGGTCAGTGGAAGAATCCGCGAGTTTCTCTGTGAGTTTCCCATTACGTCGTAGCTACTCGGTGCTTGCTTGGAAGTTTAGAGGTTTTTTCACTGTAAAAAGAAGTTTTCTTCCCACGCACAACGGACACTAATGTTTTTGTCACTTTTTATGGAATCAAACTCAAAGTAAGGTCAGTACTTCCACGCTTTAAACGCTGCACGCTCATACTCTCTCTGCACTCGATATATGATCCATTGTTGATCTGCACACAGCTGTTGCCACGAACGTCGCACTCGCTTACGTCACTGTCATGAGACATTCTCGCAAAAAAATCACGGTTTTAGTAACGCAGCGTTCCTACGGGAAAGTAACGGTAATCTAATTACCGTTTTTGCAATAGTAATCCCTTACTTTACTCGTTACTTGAAAAAAGTAATCGCGTTACTGCCCATTTCTGGTTATAATCGATGAGAGTTGTGACACCACAAAGTCGGCTTTTAGCCAGCTTTCATTGCTGACATGAAACAGGCTCAATATGACCAATTTATTGGTTCTTTCTCAGCCTCACTGAGCAACGTGCTTAAAGCCATAAACACACACAGCCCTTTAAATACTAAAGTGTTCAGCACTCTTCTCACACACTTTTTTGTCACTGTTTTGTTTGCAGCAGTTTGCAATGCTTTCATTCTGTATTAGTTATTGAAACCGTTTAAAGAATCAGGATTTTCCTGCAGAAACCAGAAACAGAACGACCTTCATCCTTTTCGACTGTTCTCATGGAGGAGATGTGAACGTAGACGGTAACATAACCAAACGAGCTGCTAGGAGAAGCTGGCCAACTGTTTCTCAGTGGAGGATAATGACCGAGCTCTGCTGAGGCAGTGGAGACAGCCTGGTTCTCCCCAGGAGATCCTTTCTTCTGCTGATGTTCGATAAAGTATCTGAGTGTGTGCTCGTGTCGTGTTGCTCCTCCATACTCCCACAGAAGTTCTTCCCTCACCTGTCAGCAGCATCACTTATGGATCGCACGCTCCTGTGTTTTCTTTCCTCTTTGCCCTCCAGCACCATATTTATGATTCAGTACACAGTGTTATTTTTCTCCATTTGCACGGTTTGTACAGTAATAAAATTCAGTTAGAGCTGCATGACGTGAGGAAAATGTGCATCAGTAATGAAGATGCAAGAAGAAGGTTTGAAGTTTAGAAGTTTTAGCCGACACATCTTAAGTAAAAATATCCGATTAAGCTTAATAACCTGTAAAGAAAAAGATAACGATTAACGTACGCTGGGCTGCATTAACACCTGATCTGCCTGCATTAGACATGCTCATGCTTTCTCACATGTAAAGAGACGTCAGGTCTGCAGTGCATGTTTGCAAACGGCTTTCATCTGCACGATCTAAAATACAGTTTGCTTTCATCTTTCTATTGTATCTCAAATCAACGGTGCTGGATTGAAATCAGGTCAAATTCAAATCTGCGGTATTTCAACTGTTTCTTTGTTATTCCATTTTAAATTACACATATTCGTTTTGGCTCTGTGGCTCAGTGTCGTAGACAGTAACCGTGTTTGTTACTGTAACCAGGATGATATTGTTTGAAATAAAAACACAGACCGCTCCGTCAGCTTCCAACATGACGTTTTGAAGTGACCTTGAGCAAAAGGGGGTGGAGTGAAGTTGTCAGCTGATACTAGCTAGCTTGTTTGGCATGCAGACTAACACACCTGTTTGAGTTCTCAGCAACAGACTAACAGGACACGACCGTTTGGCTCTCGTGTCCTTGGCTGTTCTGTACCACAGCGGCATCATCTGCCCCGTGTTTCCATTTAGTGATGCAGAAACACCACAGAAAAGGTGGATGGACCCCAGCCGGTTGTGTTAGCACACCGGACGTCCTGGAGCCAGTCTCAAGAAGAAATATAGTTTTTGTTTTTTGTTCTTCTGCATTTGTCTCATTGTCACTTTATCTATATGTGCTATCTTGTTCTTGTTGGAGTCTCTGGGTTGAATGTGTTGACTTTAGAAAGTCCAAACAGGCTTTAAACCTGTCTCATAAAAACTTTCTGAGCTGTTACTAATTCTTGGAAAGTGTGGAGAAACTGCTGAATCAAATGTCACAACATTCGCCTGCAGTCCGATCCTTCAGTGACGAATCTTTGACTGCCTCTCTGTGTGCTGCAGTGGAGGAGTCGGACATTATAGACTTGGAGAAGCGCTACTGGTTGCTGAAAGCTCAGTCCAGAACCGGCCGCTTTGACTTGGAAACCTTCATTCCTCTCGTCTCTCCTCCTATTCATGCGTCACTGAGTGAAGGTAAGACGATACTTACTCAGTTTCATATCTGCATAGCTTTGCAATAATGATGAAGAAATGAGACCAAAGTTCTCACTTAGCTTTGAATCACGACCTCAGCAGAGAACACGATCTGCTTTAAGCGCTCCTAATGTTGCTGTTGATCTTGTTTTTCAGGCTTGTTTCACGCCTTTGATGAAAATCGGGACAATCACATCGACTTTAAAGAGATCTCTTGTGGGCTCTCCGCATGCTGCAGGGGGCCTGTTGCTGAGAGACAGAAATGTAAGGCTCACTGTGGATTCACATCCACACAGACACCCCACATAAGTCCCACCGCTGCCCATAACAAGCCCGTTTCTCAGTTGAAGCTGATATCCAGGGTTTAAATGTCCCGATTGGTCGGTACAGTCATGGACTGTTCTCATCAGGACTTCCACTGGTGCTTGAAATTGCATTTGCACTGGCAGCGTGTTGGATTTCCTGCTCGTACACTGAACAGCATGATGCTTCGGCGTGGTGCTTCATCAACATCATAAACGTCTTTTTGCTCTCTTTCACTTCCAGTTTGCTTTAAAGTGTTTGATGTGGACCGTGATGGGGTTCTGTCTCGAGATGAGCTTCATGAGATGGTGGTGGCCTTGCTGGAGGTGTGGAAGGACAATCGGACAGACGTACTCCCTGTAAGTAAACTCACGCTGTCACACGCACGCACACAACCCTGCAGAGCGATCAAGGGTGAACGCAGCATTGAACTTTCATATTTCTGCCTCCTGGAGCCTGACTCATGCACAGACCTGTGCTCTGGGCGCAGGCGTCGTAATTATAGCAGTCAGAGGTTTTTCTTTTTCTGATAGCAAAATATTTTCTGATCTGTTTAAGAGACGTATGCAAATATTCACATTCGCATCGGTTTAACAGCTGATGTTTCTCCCTCCTCGTGTGCTTTTTTTCACTAGTTTTGCATTTGGTTAGGGGCGTTACTGGTAGCATTAGGCGACACCTGCACCCTGCAGAGGTTGCACAGGTAGTTCAACTCCTCCAGGATGGCACATCAATATTTTGCCATTGCCAGAAGGATTGCTGTTTGCTTCAGATCAGTCTGAAGAACATGAAGCAGATTCCAGGAGACCGACAGTTACTCTAGGAGAGCTGGACACGACTCCGGAAGGTCCTTAACCGTCAGCAGTAGGGCTGGGTATCGTCACTGATTTCTAGAATCAATTCGTTTCCGATTCACAAGGTCCCGAATCGATTCGATCCACGATTCGATTTGAATCTGGGAAATTTTGACAGTCAGAAATATCATAATTCAGATCAGTACATTTACATAATTTTGTATCTATAAAAAGGAAGCTGACACTTTCCAGACGTTATCAAAGGTGTGAGCGTCACAGCAGAAGCCTTTGTGTCAAAGCAGCTGAAGATAAAACACAGAAAAACATGAAGGTGATTTTCCTGTTCTGGGATTTTATAGAAATATTCTGCAGTACATCAAAAACGAAAGAAAACCGTTAATCAACATATGAACATCACCTCTGATGTTACAGCGGTTTTATTACAGACACAGCGTTTTGCATTTTGTTTCATTTTAAAAACTTTAAATTTGTTCAGAAGCCTGTTGAACGGCAGAAATTAGGTTTTCTTTTCGGAAGTATGTAAAACGAAAAAAAAACCAGCGGCTGACAGCCTGTAAACAACGGTAGATTTGTGCGTAACAAGCAAGCGAATAATGAAGAAAACAGACAAACAGAGACAGAGAGAGAGAGAGAGAGAGAGAGAGCTGTGCATGAAGTGTGATTTTTATCCTGGTGGAAGCAAAACAGCAAAAGTCAGAGTGAGTTCATGACGATGTTTATGTGAAGCGTAGTTTGGATCTGCTTTTGCTGCTGGTTTGGTCAATATTGTTTGGAGAGACATCAAACGAACAGCTTTATGATCAGCGCAAAAAGGCCGTGAACACAAAGCGCCCACAGATCAGAATCAGCGAGCTGTCGGCTTTCAGCCCCGACTGTGAGAAAGTCACATCTCACTGATTCTGATTCGCGGGTCGCGCTTTGTGTTTGTGTCTTTGTGCAGAATCCGTGTTCCTGCTCTCATTTACTGTTTTAGCTGTTTGGTGGTTGTTGAAATTTTGTGAGGTTTAACCTGAGATTCTGGCGTTTTTGGCAAAATAAATTTATATTAAAAAATCGATTCAGGATTTTAATGAATCGATTTTACGTTATCCAAGCCAGAATCAATTTTAATCGATAAATCGATTATAAAACCCAGCCCTAATCAGCAGGACCGGTATCTGCTCCTTTGTGCACGGAGGAACAAGATAAGCACTGCCAGAGCTACAAAATGACCTCCAGCACTGGTGTGAATGTCTCTGACCAAACAACCCATCATCCTCTAGTGGTCCACCACTGTCCATCACTGGCACCTTCTGTTTTTCACAGATGAGAGCAGGTTCACGGGCTAGTTAACGGCACCCTGTCTGCCATCAGGTACCAGCATGAACTCCACTGACCCACTGAGAGACCCTGCTCTGGTGTAGTGGGTTCTTACTGGTGCACGACAATGCCCGGCCTCACGTGCTGCAAACACGCAGTCAGCTACCAAAGGATGAACGAAGTGGTGCCGTCCACTGCTCCCATGCTCACCCAACCTAAAGTCTGAGACATCAGAGCATCGAGTGTCACCAGGTTGCAGACGAGGTGCTTACTGTGTTTTGCTGCGTGCTGATCTATTGTGTTGCTGTTGCAGGAGCTGCAGAGTAGTGTGTCAGACATAGTAGAAGACATCCTAAAGATGCACGACACAACTAAGGTAAGACAGCTCCATGTTATCATCGTTGGTACACAGTCCTGTGCAAAACCTCTGAATACATAAATGCTCATTAGTATTCATGATTAATTTTTAAGGCTTTTAAAGCGTCTGCAGCTTTAAAGAAGTCGTTGCTCTCATTCAGAAAAAGCAAACAGTTTTCATGCAGCTGTGTGAGTGTTTGCTGCTCAGCACACTGACAATGACCTCGCAGTCCTCAGCCACCTTATCTCACCCACAGCTATTCGAAGGTGTCACAGCAGTGTTTATTTTCAGAGTTGCGTGCCTGATTATGTTCGCCTTGGTTCTATTTCACTCTCCACCAGCTGGGTCACCTGACCCTCGAGGACTACCAGATCTGGAGTGTAAAGAGCGCTTTGGCCAACGAGTTCCTGAACCTGCTTTTTCAGGTCAGCACCCAGATGCTACGGTCTTAAAACTCACACCGTGTTCACATTGAAGTTGAGTATTTATTCGTGTTCCTTGTGTATTTTCATCTTTATCTCGGTTCAGGTGTGCCACATAGTCCTGGGGCTCAGGCCTGCTACTCCGGAGGAGGAGGGGCAAATCATCAGGTACCTGTCCTCTCCACCTGTCCAGTCATTGTTTGGTTAAAAGGTCCGATTTGTGATTTTTTCCACTGTGTGTGTGTGTGTGTGTGTGTGTGTGTGTGTAGGGGTTGGTTAGAGAGGGAGAGCAGACATGGGCTGCAGCAAGGCCAGAACTGGTTCCTCATCTCTATGCTGTGGTGGCAGCAGTGGAAAGACTACGTTAAATATGTAAGTAGTGTATTAACCCTTTAAAACCGGTCAGAGCGGGCACGCTCCATTTTGCATAACTATTTTTAAATCCCGGTAGCTCTGCAACCACGTGAGCTAGCGCAATAATTTTTTTTGCATATGAAACCGGAGGAGTTGTACTTACATCTTATGCCATCAGCTTGTCCTCGGTCACAGTTTCCTTCCACATATAGCTTTGCAAAAACTGCATAAAAAGCACTTGCAGCAACAAAAACATAATATTCCAGAAACACGCTTTGCCGATCCGATCAGCTGTTTGTAACACTTCCTACTCCATCAGTGTGAACTATCGCATGTCCGCCATGACCTGCCCGAAACCGGAAGTGACGTCATTTTCGCAGAAAAAAGAAAAAAGTAGTTTTTTCCCATCAGGGCCTCATGAGCCTATACTGGTGTTTTTAAAAGTTATGTTTGACTTTATGACTTTCTGTGTGGTTTCTGGGATGCTTAGGACTCATATTGCACTGCTGGAAATAGTTTATTTTGATGCATATGCTGCTTTTTTGCAAATTTGCATTATAATATTTATTTTAGTTTTTCCTGTAGTGTATAAAAATTGGTGTATTTCAAAAATAAAACTATGAAGACACTCAAAATAAATTTCCTGTGGTGGGAAACTATTTTGTGCAACTTTTTTGTATTTACAGTTTTGAGGGATAAGCCTCTTAAATTTCTCTAACTAGAAATATATGTTAAAAAAACAAAAACGATTTTAAATTTTTTTGTAGTTTATTGCACTTTTTTGCAATTTATGTAATTACTATGCACTTAATGCAGACATATTATTAAAAATTTAGGCTGTAATGGTTGTATTGATGTATAGCAACTTGAAATGCTCCCAAAAATGGCTCCACAGCAGGTAAACATATAATATAAGTTCTGGCGGACTTGGTTCTATGGTAGGTCTTAAAGCGTAGCTGCTAATAGCTGACAACACTAACATATGTTAGGCAGCGTCCCATGATGCTGTGCGGTGAACAGCACAGGATCGAATATTCAGCTGACGCTCTTTGAGTCGCCTTTTCTGCACAGAAACAGGAACTGGTCAAAATCTCATTACTCCATACATTTGATTATTCGGGGCCTTTTAAAGTCGAGTGCCTTGTTTTCACCTTCACCTCTCATTCACTCTCATACATCACTACAAAGCTTAGCTACAGGGCGTTACACGCGTGACAGCTGTCCTCTTATTATTTATGTCTCGGGTGGTATATGTATTTATATTTTCCCCCACTTAAAAACATCTGCGGCAGTTTCTGTTTCCATTCATGCACTTCCAGTCAGTAGATCAGACTCATCGTTCATCTTGTGTAACTTCACTGGGACAGAAGCAGTGACCATCAGCCAGTAAGATCAAACGTGATAGCGGCTTTCACGGTAAACAATCTTTCCGATTGGCTCGTCTTCCCCTCAGGAGCATAAGGGCATCGTGGTGGAACAGCCATCCATCCTGAGCTCACTCAGGACTCCAATGGCCACGGCCACCGTCGAGCCTGCCCTCCCTGACAGACTGGGAGGACCGGCCACGTCCGGCCACGGCAGCCCCACCGAGGAGAGGTCACCTGATGCCGTGTCCAGTGCCTCAGAGGCTACAGAAACTGGTCAGTCCACACGTCTCTTTATAGAAACGGATTGTAGCTCAAAATGAAAATCCTGGGTGTTATTTCTGTTTTATGTATTTGTTCTGCTCCCTCTCTGCAGCACTGAGCCCACAGGTAGCCTCAGCCACAGAGAGCTGTTTCGCACGTCAGCACAACGTCTCAGACAACAACAATCAGTGTTTCTCTGGAGCCAACGGCCACCTCCCCTCCCAGCTGGCAGCACAAAGACCCGGAGCCATCGACAACCAGCCTCTGGTCACCACTGACCCCATGAAGGCAAGAACTCAGTATGGCTGTAATAAGGTTACAGCACGCGTCCTGTATCACGTTCACAGCTCAGCTGGAGCGTATGTTTGACACGCGAGCTCAGAGAAGCCGCTCGTTCCCTCCTGATTTGCATCATGTTTTACAAAGCTGTGCGTCTAACAGACAGATGTGGTCCTGGCTTTTGACAGTGAGGGCGTCTGCAATCTTTAGCACGTGTAAACAAACCAAAGCCGTATGCACCAGATTCTTTTTCGGTTTGTTTTGGAGTCGCTCCTCATCTGCGGGGCCAGATGGTGCCTCTCTTTCCTTTTGTCTTATCTTTCTGTAATCATCGCAGCATTTCTGCTTGTGCGTAGCATCAGGGTGCTGTCTCTTTTTATTATGTGTAATTCAGAGAGTCAGACCAGCGCCTTTGTGCCCCGAATGCTGATGTGTGTCCCGTGTCCTGTGCAGGCGCCCACGTTAACGATGGAGGGCGGCAGGCTAAAACGCTCCCTGCAGCTGCTGCCTCGTAGAGACTTTGAGACGGTGCCAGAGCCTGTGTGGCGGGCGCTCTACCACTGGTACGGTGCCAACCTCAGCCTGCCGCGACCGGTGAGTGAACACAAGCTAGTAAACTTCACTTTCACTGTGATGCAGTGCCTGGGAACAATCAATCAGCTGCTGGGCTGGAGCAGGTCGTCCATGGCGTCCAAACAAACGAGTGTGTAGGCAACACTGCTGAGTGCACTGGAAGTTAAAAAGTAGCTGCTTTCTATACAAACTCAATAAAAATAAATACAGCAAATGTGTGTTTTTGTACTCCGTCGCTTTTATCCAAGCATGCACAGAGAACCACGACTGTGACAGTCATTAAATGGACTGGTTCTTATAAAGCGCTTTTCTACTCTTTCTGAGCACTCAAAGCGCTGTACACAACTTGTACATTCACCCATTCACACAAGCACATTTTTCCTAAGTGCTTTCTAAGTAACATTCACACACACATTCATACTCCGATGGACGCATCGGAGAGCAATTTGGGGTTAGTATCTTGCCCAAGGATATTTGGCATGCAGACTGGGGAAGCCAGGGATCGAACCACCAACCTTCCGATCAGTAGATGACCTGCTCTACCACCTGAGCTACAGCCACCCTCATTAGCACCGATGTGCTGGTGCAACACCCTCTGACGTTTCCACGAGTTACCACACTGCCGTCAAAATTCAGGTTTATTTATAAAGCTCCAAATTGCAACAACAGTTTCCTCAGGGGGCTTTATAATGTACATAAGGTCATCTGTTGACCTTCAGTAACATGTTCTCTCAGTAAATATCCTACTTTACTAGTATTACGTGCATTTATTGGACTCCAGTTTAGCTGAGTAGAAGTCACATGGTTTCAGATTAAAGTTAAGAGTGCAGATGTGCTGCATATCTCTTGTTTTATGTTGATTATTAGTACAAGAATGTTTCATGATCCTTTGAAATTCCCTCCCCTGCAGGTAATCTTGGAAAGCAAGACGGGCCAGCCGGAGCTGGAACTCTTCCCCCGCTACCTCCTCTTCCTTCGCCAGCAGCCGGCCACGCGCTCCCCCCAGTCCAACATCTGGGTCAATATGGGTATGACCAGCCTGCGAATGTTCCCACCGAATTTACCCCCCACAAGAGGTAACGTAAGCCTGCAGCAAGACCAGAGCAAGCCGTCGAACAGTGCTTCGTTCAGCAACCCCGCATCCCCCGCCTCCTCTCCGTTAATCTCCTTTAAGTTGACTGATCCAACCCAGGCGATTCTCTGGATGCTGATCAGTCTAACACTGGAATAATCAAAACGTTTTATTTTCATCTACACAGCTCGTTGTAGTGTTATTCAGCAGGTGGAGCAGTGAGCGGCGTGATCGCAGTCGCCGTCACCTCAGTCTCCCTGCGAGACTTTCAGAACAGTTTCCAAAATCAGGAAACTTCAGGGAAACCCCAAACACGTTATCCATCACCACGTAAAGAAAGGTGCTTCCTGTCAGCTGAAAACCTGTTGCTATGGTAACACAATACAATGGTTTTCTCACAGATCCGTGTTGTGGACAACGTCAGATTCAATTCAATTCAATTTTATTTATATAGCGCCAAATCACAACAAATGTCGCCTCAAGGCGCTTCATAGATACAGAGAAAAGCCCAACAATCATATGACCCCCTATGAGCAGCACTTTGGCGACAGTGGGAAGGAAAAACTCCCTTTTAACAGGAAGAAACCTCCGGCAGAACCAGGCTCAGGGAGGGGCGGGGCCATCTGCTGTGATTGGTTGGGGTGAGAGAAGGAAGACAGGATAAAGACATGCTGTGGAAGAGAGACAGAGATTAATAACAGATACGATTCAATGCAGAGAGGTCTGTTAATACATAGTGAGTGAGAAAGGTGACTGGAAAGGAAAAACCCAATGCATCATGGGAATCCCCCGGCAGCCTACATCTATTGCAGCATAACTAAGGGAGGATTCAGGGTCACCTGGTCCAGCCCTAACTATATGCTTTAGATGTTTAAACTAAGAAAACTATGAGCTCATTTTGAACACGTTTAAAACACTGAGACTGTGGCGAGTTCACAGCTACGCAGCTTCCTGTCTTCCTCAACAACAGCCTGTAAACAGACCTGAGGACAGCAGTGATGTTTTCTTTCTTGTCTGAGACGACTCCACCTGCTCCTGTGGGCTCTTCAGTTATTTTAAGAAGTGTTTTTAGTTGGTCAAAGGTCTGGACTGCCGTTTTAGGGCCCCCACTCTACTAGTATGAAGCCACGCTGTGGTAATACATGCAGTGTGCAGCACATTGTTCCAGTGCACTTGCAGCTTCTAACTTCACTGTAACTTTCTGCACTGATGGTGTCAGATGTGAAACCTGTGCTGGAAGGGCTCTGACCGTCAGTGGCCCCTCTCTGCCCCCTTTAGTCCGGGGGACACAGCGTCCATGTCCCATAAAAAGCTTCCAGTTTTGATTCGTCGGTCCACAAAGCAGTTTCTGTGCCATTTTAAACCCATAAAGCCAGCAGCCTTACTGGGTCTGGATGTTCATTTCCTGATTCTTCTTTGTTTGATAGAACTTCAACCTTCATTTCTAATTATTGGATGACATGAACACATGGCAGCAACATTGATTTTTAGCTTCGTCAGTAGTTTCTTTCTCCAGATTCTTGGACTCACAGCAGGTGTGAGTGAGCTGTAGGTAGATGGCTGCTCAGCCATATGAGCTAAAACGCTCCCGGTTGACTCTATTTATAGACCCGCCCACTCACACAGTAAGTGATGCCTGATTTTCAGCTCGGCGGTTCATTCTCTCTTGCATAGTGTATAAATGGACACCTGTAAACACTGCGGCGAGATGACGAGGCGAAATGCGTAGGCGTGCGTAGTCACTCAGCTGTAATCAGATTGGAGATGCTCGGCGCTCACCCCGAGCACTAATCAAGTCAACAGATCGAGTTTCTGGTCACAGGTTTCACAGAGCTGAGGTTTAGCTTCCATCGTGACTCGCGCTACCTGAGCAGCCGCTGTCGTTGCTGAGCATTCAGACCTTTGGTTAGGCATGGAGTCGCGTATCTGATATACTGTAGATCTCATTTATACCTCATATTCCACAGGATGTCATCCTGACAGCTGTAGGCGGCAGTGAAGCATCACACCAAGTTTACAGGATGCTTAATTACAAAGCTGTGCACATGAAAAGAAAAAACCCTCCAATCAATCTCGATCGTAACAGGACTAATGTTGCCTGGTTTGTGTTTGATTTAATTTGATTGACCAATCAAACCTGCACCGATTGCCCTTTTCTTGCTGCTTTCTTACAACTAATCCTCAGTCAGCAACATGCTGCTGTTGGTACCGATCGGCTGTTTGGGTCTGTGAACAGATGAACAGTGATTATGTGAGAGCCAATGGGAACAGACGTTAGTGTGAATGAATGATTACGTCCGAGCGTGTTGGGGTACGTCACTGTTGCTTTCTTCGAGCAGGTAACGTGCCATCCCCCAACGCTCCTCTGAAGAGGATGCTGGCCTACACGGGCTGCTTCAGCCGCATGGGCACCATTAAGGACATCCACCTGTACCTGTCGCAAAGGCTCCGCATCAAGGAGGAGGACATGAGGCTGTGGCTCTACAACAGTGAGGTGAGGATCGAATCTCTCACAACGATCCCGCTATTTAACCCTGGAGACACACACTGTTGTTATATTTCTGGGCTCTGATGAGATTGTTACGACCCGTCTAGGGCCAGGCAATGACATGAGTGAGGCACTCGCTTCCCCTCCAAGACCCACAGGAAACAAATCCGTTAGTTTCAATGTGATTTATTTACAATGTGAAAAAAAGGAACCAAAATGGGAGCGTCAACACTTCAGGGTGAGCCAAGGCCAAAACAATAAACAAAACAAATCTACACAAACCCTGCACCCCCGACCTTACCAAAACAAAGTCAAAAATAAAGACAGAGTCTGACCTCCTTAACCAACTCAAAACAGGAGAAAACGGCTGATCAAAAGAAACGGCAGCTCACCCCTACCCACTCCACTTCCACAACTTTCAAGCGCACTGCAGCCAGCAGCTGTTGAGGAGAAACGCGAGGACCTCTCCCGCTGTAGCGCTCCAGCCTCCTTTTAATGGGCGGGTCCTCCAGCTGGAACCAGTCACGTCGGTGCAGTGTATCCACGCACCAATCGGAGCAGGGCCCTGGCACAGCTAAATTAACACACCTGCACAAAACAAACACATTAACATGCAAGTTCGTAACAAGATATCAGCGATATGTCTGCTTTGGTTCAGGTTTCCAGAGAAAGTAGAGAACAACCAGAAACACAACAGATGTTTGCAGCGTTATTAAGGAGCTTTACTGTCATGAAGCTGATGAGATGTTTAAAAGGAAACCGTTTCGTAGGACGGAGCTTCAGATGAGAGTGCTGGACAGACCTGGAGAGATTATTGTTTATGAAGGCCGTACAAACCTTTATTAGTTTTCTGCAGCACACTGAATGCAAGGAAAATGTATCCCCAGTGTCAGAACACTTTCAGAATCCCAAAGCGCACATCCAACTGTTGTTTAGTATGTTTAACAGGGAGAAATCCACTGTTTTTAAAAGTGTTGTGTTCAATTTCTATCGAAGAAAGCTTCAATCTCCTGTAGGAAGCATCTAGCTGCTACAAAGCAGCCAGATGCTTCCTGTAGACATTATTATGTAGCTGAGAGTTAGGGGTGGTGGTAAGTCTGAACTTGACTGCATGTGTGCAGGAGATAGTTTTGCCCCCCAGGACCTTCTTGCAGATTAACCCGGCCCAGACCACAGCTGCTTTTAAAATAAGCTGACACAGAAGAAAGCTGAGCAGAGCTTATTAGCCCAGAGCTGAAAGAAGTCAAAAGTTATTAAAAAGCCATATGAACTGCAACCAATCTTCTCCTGTTTCCTTTACCTGTTGTCCACTAGAACTACCTCACACTTCTGGATGATGAAGATCACACACTGGAAAGCCTGAAGATCCAGGATGAGCAGCAGCTGGTTATCGAAGGTGTTGTTTCTCTGCAGAGTCGCTGATCGTTCTGTATCACGGCACAGCAGAGTGGAACAAACATGTCTTTTGTTTCTCCACAGTCAGGAACAAAGACATGAGCTGGCCTGAGGAAATGTCTTTCATTGCCAACAGTAGTAAGATGGACAGACACAAAGGTACGTTTAAAGAGCTGTGCGACCGCTGACATGCTCTGAGAGGATGCTAACTGTAGCAGACAGGTGTGAATCTTACAGTCACCAGTGTGGAATCACAGCAGTGAAGCAGCAGAAATCTCAAAGCCCTCTCTGAGGTCAGAGGTGTGACGGGGAGCTGCAGAGTCGACCGAGCGCTCACACAGGTTTGGCTCGTGAAGGGTTACAGCAGCGCAGGGTGACACAAATATCCAAAATACTGTTTCTCAGTGAGATCACGCCATGATATCCTCCTGATGGTTAGAGCATGTTTGCTGATTGTTCAGGTGTGGGCTCAACATTTAATACACCTGATTATGAAGTTTGTGTTCATTAGCAAGTCAGGCTCGTTGTAAAAAAATCGACGTATTTAATTTTTCTGCTTTTGCCTCTAAAGAAAAGGCTCTGGAGATCATTTTTTGGCCTTTGTACAGCTTTATTTGAAAGGGTAGAGTGACGAGTGTGCGGGGGGGGACATGCGGCAAACGGCCACGGGTCGGATTCGAACCCGGGCCGGCCGCTCTCAGCCACGCGGCCTCATATGGTTGCTTGCTCATCCTAGTGAGCTAAGGCGGCGCCCGAGCTCTGGAAAATGTTGAACTCCAAAATCCAAAAAGTAACAATAACCAGTGCAGATTATATCACTAAATACATTTTAATAATAATAATAATAATAATAATAATTATACAGAATTATGTCTAAAGAGGAAAAAAGGATGTTTTTAACCCTTTGATCCATTTTTAAAATTTGTATAAAGTTTGTTGGAGTTCAAAGGTTGTTTGTTTCTTTGTTTAGGTGTTTGTTTGTTTTTTGAGGACAGTTTGGCCTCATGTCCTTTATTCTCCAGCAGAAATTCTCATATGTAAAGAACATATTGAAGTCATAAGTGCTTGTATGTATGACTCATTTTAGGATCTGAACACGTCTTTGTGTCCCAACACAGTTCCCACAGAGAAAGGGGCGACTGGCCTCAGTAACCTTGGCAACACCTGCTTCATGAACTCGAGCATCCAGTGTGTGAGCAACACCAAGCCTCTCACAGACTACTTCCTCTCAGGGAGACACCTCTACGAGCTCAACAGGTGCCTTTTATTCAAAATATTTTTGAGTATTTGTGGATATAGTTTACAAAGAAAAACACAAACTGTTTATAATGAATACAAAACAACAACGAGGGGAAAAACAAAAACATTTTCATTTTAACTAACTTTTGTTTTTTTTGGTGTATCAATAGAACCAATCCTATTGGGATGCGAGGTCACATGGCCAAGTGTTACGGCGACCTGGTGATGGAGCTGTGGAGCGGGACACAGAAGAATGTAGCTCCACTCAAACTCAGGGTGAGAAGTTGCAGCATTTCCAATAAATTAGAGTTTCTGAGCAACATGTGCAGGCGGGTGCACATCCAGAGGAGGCCACAGAATATGTGATAGTGTGGATTTTTGGCTCAGCTATGTTTTGTCGTGTTTATGTTCTAATCAGAGTTTATGATTCGTTGCTTTAGTGGACGATAGCGAAGTACGCCCCCCGTTTCAATGGCTTCCAGCAGCAGGACTCTCAGGAGCTGCTGGCCTTCCTCCTCGACGGCCTCCACGAAGACCTGAACAGAGTCCACGAGAAGCCGTACGTGGAGCTGAAGGACAGCGATGGTCGGCCAGACTGGGAGGTGGCCTCTGAGGTCAGAGTTCACACTGCTGATTAATTGGAGCTAGAATAAGTTATTTTGGTTAATAAGATAATAAACATATCTGGATTATCATTTTAAACATTTCACAGTAACGGGGGAGTCCCTGAGCTTTAATTCAAATGATAGATGATAAATATAAAAACAAACAAAAGAAAGAGAACTTCTGGCAATTTAGCCTTTAATTAGACGTAGTAGCAAAGGTTGGTCGGTAATGATCTGGGCGGGGTTTAAACCCACACCTCTGCAGTAGCCTCACCTGCACAGCCAGGTGAGCTGTAGCCTTCAGCCGGGTAAATTGTGTTGAGACTTCCAGGATCTTTGCTCGAGCGACTGAGTTCAAACTCTAAAGATGAACAAACTCTCCTGTCAGGGAAGCCGGCTGTGCTTAGTTCACTGTACAAGTAAAAGCTGAGAGCTTCATACGAGTGAATGCAAAAGAGTGATGATGTTCATAATTGCTGAACGTTACAGTACTGAGTGAAATACTGAGTCTGTGTGTGTCCCTGTGGCGTAATGTTGCAGGACAATCGGAGCCCCGCAGCCTCGCTGCAGGTGATCTTGGCTAACGTTTGGAAGTTGCCAAATATTGCATCAGTGTTGTTTCGTAGCACCCTGAGATTTAAGGACAGGAGACACGTTTTTTTTCCACGAGTCTTCCCAGAAATTGCAAAAAAAATCAGGCGTTCTTGCAACAAACAGCTTACCTGGTATTGATCAGGTTTCATGTTTTCTGGCTGATCACAGCTGTCCACTGGCCACCGCTGCTCTCTCACGTGCACGTGCATATTTAACAGGAAGCTTCTGCTCAGACACTGGTTATATTATTGTTGTATGTTATTGTCAGGTTACTTTTCAAATGTGTTCCACTACAGATTACAGAGTATATGCCCCAAAATGTATTTTGTAACGTATTCAGAATATGTTACTCACTCAGAGTAACATATTCTGAATACTTTGGATTACTTAATATTAGAGATGGACCGATCCGATATTACGTATCGGTCCGATACTGACCCAAATTACTGGATCAGATATCGGAGAGAAATAAAAAATGTAATCCGATCCATTAAATATCAAAAAAGCTCCTCACAAAACTTGCAACACGGCTCATAACCGTAGAACGTTGGAGCAGTGTGGTCACGTGATAGAGCGGCTGTGTGTATTTGGAGCCTCGCTACCAAACTCCGAGGAAGTTTTCCCAGAGAGAAGTAAAGCAAGTGTGTAAGTTCATCTCTGAATGTTTGTAAAGCATTCCAGCGTTAAGCTTAACAACAGATATATGGAGCGACTGCCTCTTCTTGCTGCTACTTCAATCATGAAACTGCTTAATGATCAGCTGATCGGCTTTTCTGTCATGAGTCCGTCTCTCTTCTTAGTTTTTGGCCCACTTTGCACCAGAAAGAGGAAACCAGCGGCTGAACAACAGCAGCACGTTTAAGCTTGATAAGCTGTTGTTAGACTTTATTTAATATTATTTCTACACCAGGATCTTTTTCTACGTAGCTGACGGCTGGTAACTGTGCAGGGGCGGATCTAGCAAAGTTTAGCCAGGGGGGCCGATAGGGCATGAACAGGGAAAAGGGGGCACAAAGACATACTTTTCATTCTTATTCTCATTTAAAATGTCGAGCTTTTAATAAATAATTATCCAAATCTTACACCCAAAGTTTTAATCTGATGTAAAATGTATAGAAGTCCATTACTGTATATAGTAACTGTTAAGTCTAATATACCCTAGTAAGCTATAGTACTTTTTCCTTTGGGAACCATCTGTGCAGTCTGCAATTCTGTTGAAGAAAGATGTTGAATCTATTTAATTATTCTTGAAAAATAATTTTTTTCACACTGCATCAAATTAAAGTTGATTACATCGATTAAGCATCATGAGGTGGAGGGTGGTTCCCTATTTTTTTTTTTTGCTGGGAGTTTGCAGCCCTATTAGTTAGGTTGTTTAATATTTCTGCTAAGTACTCTTTAAAATACCAGAATAGGGAGGATGGAGCAGGTTTAACTTTATTAGATTGATCAGTGTTGCTGAACTATGAAATATTTTGGGCGCAGTGTATTTTTTACATACAGGTATAACAGAATAGCTTTAATGTTGTTATTTATTTAAACTTGAGTATGAACTTATACAAAATGCAGCAAGATATAAAAAAACGTTTTTATTGATTAAAAAACACTATATCGGATTCATATTGGTATCTGCAGATATCAAAATTTATGATATCAGTATCGGACATAAAAAAGTGGTATCGTGCCGTCTCTAGTTAATATATTATCATGCTGTTTACAACTACGTGAATGTACTATTGCTGTGTGATTTATTACTGTTACTGAAGGTTACTCTCCACACCAACACCAACTAGATGTTTAAATCTTAATATAAATGAGTAACAGTAGGTGGACATTAGGTAAGGCTGCACTTTCTGCAGCGATCTCGTATAGAAACTATTCCGTGCTCATATAAAACAGGTCCGCGGCTCCGAACCGTAGTAAAGGGACCTCTGGCTAATACGTCGGGTTCATGTCGGGCTCGTAGCCGAAAACTAGCTGTACTTTGTTGTCTGGGTCAACTTTGCTAGCAGAGACAGAGAGAGGCGTTGAAAGGCTGCTCCAACGGAGCTTATTGTTTTTGGAGGAAAACACGAACACGGTGTACAGTCGGGTCTTAACAGCTTACTTACAGCTGGGCTGTAACACTCTGCCTTCATATTAAATCATTTTTGAACAATAATTTAAAAAATATTTCTTCACGTCATTATGAGACGTGAGATTGACACACGGGCATTAGAGCCTCGCGTGTTTTGTTTGGGTTTCCACCGACGTGGAATTATGAAGAAATAGAGAGGGGGCAGCCTAACGTACGAAACAGGAAAAGACCGCCGAGTAATCCCTTTATTTCAACAAAGTAACTGTATTGTGAATACAGCCTTTTTAAATGTAACTGTAACAGAATACAGTTACTCGTGTTTTGTATTTTAAATAACGCTGGTTCATGTACTCTGTTACTCCCCAACGCTGCTTATTGTTGGTTACATTTGCTGATTTCTGTTTTTGCATGTTTGCTGTTTTTAGATCACCAAATCATTTTTATTATTAGACAAAGAGAAGTGAAGTAAATACAAACTGCAGTTTTTAAATGTTGACTTCATCTGTGATTAAGGGAAAAGCTGCCAACTGTTATATTTTTAATTAACTGATTGCTATGAGTCCTGTTGTCACCTTAATAGCACCTCTGAAAAATCTTCCAGCCTGCTTTGTTAAAAAAGCAACAATCTAAAGAAACTGATGAGAAACAAGGTCACTGACACTTTTCATTGAGGAAAGGATGACAAAGTAAGTTGTAAGGCTTTGGGACTCCAGTAAGTGACAGTAATGATCCACAAATGGGAAAACGTGGAACAGCGGTGAAGCTTCCAGGATCAGCCAGGCTGAGACTCATCCAGGAGGTCACCAACACACCAGAACAACAAAGAACTGCAGGTCAGAGGTCACGATTCAACAGTGAGGAAGAGATTGAGGAAAAAATGGCATCTGTGTTTAAAGAAATCTCTTCTGGCATTTTAGTTTTTAATGAGATGACGAGAACCAAAGAGAGCACAAAGGCTCGTCTCACATTTAGCCAAAAACATTCTGATGATCGCTTCTGGGGAAATGGACTGACGAGACAACAGTTGAACTTCCTGGAAGGTTTGGGTTGCGTTACATGTGGTGTGTAACTAACACAGCAAGAACATGACAGCAACAGTCAGACAGGGTGGTGGGAGTGTGATGGGCTGCTTTTCAAAAACAATAAGAAAGACGTGAGCTTAAACACTCATTGTCCTCACTTCAAATCATATTTACTGTCTTTTTTATACTATTTATTAATTTTTCTGAAACACAAAAGGTCAGAGGTCGGTGTCTGCAGTGGCACTAATCACATTTTATCTGTTGGTGTTTAGTTATTTGTTACCACATCAAGAAAAAGAAAGAAAGGACGTCTTCAGAGGGAAGGACTTCTAATAACTGTAGCTGAACTATTTCAGCTCACTCTGTTGAGAGCTCTGACTTCTATCCTCAGGCTTGGTGGTCTCAGCTGAAGAGCGAGCCCCCCCCCTCTTTAGAGGGGTGTCGTTCATTCACAGCCTTTGTGATCTGTTTGTCTGAATCGGAGGATAAGGCTCCGTATTGATGTTGGGATTTACAGAGTTAACAGGATGATCTGGTGACGGTCTGCTTTGCTTTCTCCTCTCAGGCGTGGGAGAATCACCTGCGTAGGAACCGCTCCATCGTGGTCGATCTGTTCCACGGACAGCTCAAGTCTCAGGTGAAGTGTAAGACCTGCGGCCACATCAGCGCTCGCTTTGATCCCTTCAACTTCCTGTCTCTGCCTCTGCCCATGGACAGCTCCATGCATCTGGAGATCACCGGTGAGCAGGCCGATGAACAGAAATCAACTGTGCTTCAAGTTAATGTTTCCTGCTGCAGAACTGGTCAGTGTTAATGGTTAAAGGTGGAGGCAGACTGGCTAGCACTGGGCTGGACTCCCTTTTTGCTTCAGAATAAAATTCTTAGTGTCTCCGATTTTGGTTCTTATTGACATGATGGAACAACACAGTTGCTGCAGATTTGTTCTCCCATCCCACCACATCCACAAAGCTGCTCCACGAAACTGACAGTAGGTCATTCTGTAGGTCATTTCAGTGCATTGAACTCAATGACAGGTTTGAGAAACCAGTTTGCGATGATTTAAGCTTGTATCCTACTGGAAATGGCTAGTTCGTCAGGTTACTTTTCAACAGGTGATAAGATGTACCACAATGTAAGGAGTGCTCTGACACGCTGATAAATGGTTTTTTCCTTTCTCGCAGTCATTAGATGAGATGATAAGGCAGTATGAAAAAATGTTCCTATTAAGACCGGCTCCGACAGTCTCTGTCGTTGTGTGCTTGGGCAAGACACTTCACCCGTTGCCTACTGGTGGTGGTCAGAGGGCCCGGTGGCGCCAGTGTCCGGCAGCCTCGCCGGAAGTGTGACTGTACATAAAGATTAGGGGTGCAACAATACCCCTGAACCGTTCGATACAGTGCTTTCGGTTCGGTACACATATGTATGGAACAATACAATTTTTTAAATTTATTTTATCAACTTTCCTTCTGATGATGCAGTCTGTGTTGAGCGCTCAGTGGATCTGCGCTCGACAGTGCAGCCTAGGCGGAGTAGTCGAACGCAGATTCACTGAGCGCAGGGCAAGCTAGCAAGACAGAAGCTAAGCTCGTTGCAACATGGCAAATTGAACCTCCCCCACCCTCATTCAGATCTGGCGTTTGGAACTATTTTGGTTTTCATGTGACGTATGACCCTGAAGGTAAGCGCGTCATGGACAAAAGTAAAACAGTATGTTGGATGTGCCACGCAATGCTCAATTACATGGGTGGGAACTAGTGCGTTAGCGCAGTTAGCTCGTTAACGTGTTGGCCGTCCAGTCCCACGCACGGGGCGATCCGCGGTAGCTCGTTAACGGAGATTTGCCGTGTTGTGGCGTTAACGTCAGATTAACGCTGACAGCACTAGTGTGAACACAACGAATATGACTGCACATTTACTCCGACATCATCCTAGTGCAAAGACAAGTGGAAGCAGACAAAAACAACAAGCAGCATGCTACAAACTTTACCCGAGTCATTTAGACAGCCGTTAGCACATGATTCTCCTTATGGGGACCTGATATGTTTAATATGCTGCTGAGAATATAGCCCAGAAGAAGCGTATAGTATAGCTTTTATTTTGGAAAGAGACATTTCTCTGTAATAAACTCTCTTTTCCAAAGATGAGGGATTTCTCCATCAGATAGATTTATTTTTTATTACTTTGTTGTTTCAGCAAAATTAAATGTAAAAACTGTACGTTTGAGTTAAAATATATATTTATAAGTTTAATAAATGACAAATTAAAAAGGCATGAACATTTTTTTGTATCGAAAAAATATTGAACCGTGACACCAAAGTATCGAACCGAACCGAACCGTGAATTTTGTGTATCGTTGCACCCCTAACAAAGATCTTTCATGTTTCCAGCCTGGAGCTGACCATGTTTCCCTCGTTCAGCCTGTCTGAAGCCCTACAGCAGTAATGTGTCCTTCTTATAGGAGGTTCACCTTTTGCTGTTTCATTCTCTCACACTCTGCTGGATTTGTATTTTTTTGTATAAGTGAATCTATAAAAATGTGCTGTGTGGTCATTAAAAAAATCTTTATTAAAGAACAAATTCTGTTATGCTGCGATGTGTCTGTAGTTATCAAGCTGGACGGCTCCACGCCCGTGCGCTACGGCCTGAGGTTGAACATGGACGAGAAGTACACCGGGCTGAAGAAACAGCTGAGTGAACTGTGCAGCCTGAAGCCCGAGCAGATCCTCCTGGCTGAGGTCCATTCTTCTAACATCAAGGTATTCACGCCACGCTGACGCTAAACGCCTCATCTCACACTTACTCTGAGCGCCACGCAGCACAAGACGACATTAAAATAAAGGATCCGTTGAATCATTTTGTCTCGAACCTTTGCAGTCACTGCTTGTTTGTCTTCGCTCAGTTAGGTTATGATTTATACTTAAAAACTACAAATGCGTGAGTAATGCTCGTATCTCGTAACACTCGTAACCTCATGCTCTTCTCAGTGAGACGTGATCACGTTATGTTAATGTTCCTCACAGTTTGGTTCAGACGTGCTCACAGCAGCCATCAGGAAAGCCACGGTACGTGCATAATCGAGGCGTGTGGGTCGGAGCCACACTTTGGCCGCGTTGTCTCATTGGTGTGTGGAAATGTTGCTGCTGTGGTGGAGGTGGTGGTCGCTCTCCCGGACGACATAAAGGGCCCGTCTGTGGCAGACGCTGTGGTTGGTTCTTGGTGGGGGGCGTAATGTTGTGTTCAGTCCATGACCGTACACACTCACATGTTACTAACTCTAACCTTGTAGTGTTTTTAACACTCATTTGTCGATCAGTCCACATGGTCACGTTTCCTCTCTGAGGTGTATTTTGTGTCCATAATAAGAATCTTGATGTTTTAGGTGATCGTATGCGGCGCAGCGAGAGCGCTCCAGAATTTAACAGCTGAAACGTCGAACACGATCAAAGATAGAAAGTGTCAGAGGATGTGAGTGCTGCTGCAGCACGTCGTCCAGTTGTTATATGGCTGCATGGAAACACGCAGCTGCTGCTGCAGACGCCATTTAGCCCACCAAGTCCTACCGAGGTTTTAGACGTGTGGCACACCGGCCTGTAATAAACTCGTAGGACTGCTGAGATGTTTGCATGTAGGCGTGTTTATTGCTGCAGTCTTATGTGGTGACCTTCGGTTTTCAGAACTTCCCTCAGGATAACCAGAAGGTCCGTCTGTCTGTCAACGGCTTCCTGTGTGCGTTCGAGGTCCCGGTGCCGGGTTCGCCAACATCACTGAGCTCACCCACACTGACAGGTGAGTCATCGTACACGTCTGCGCACTCGCCAGAGAGCTGTCTGCGAGTTCCTCATTTCCCCCCCTCCTCCATCAGATATCACACCGATAGCCAACAACACAGCTGCCAATGGGCACGTGGGCAGTAAGCTGGACCTCATCCCTAACGGCGGGCCCTGCAGCCCTGAGACGCCTCTGGCCAACGGGGTCGCCAATGGACACATCACACCGGTGCACGAGAGCCCCTTTATTGGATACATCATCGCTATGCACAGGAAGATGGTGAGAAGTCGTAGAAAAAACAAACGCAGCGTCATTTTATGGTTGTTGCAGACGTAACATGTAAATGTTTGTGCCCCCCGCTTTAGATGCGCACAGAGTTGTACTTCCTGTCGTCTCAGAAGAACCGACCCAGTCTGTTCGGCATGCCGCTCATTGTTCCCTGCACTGTGCACACCAGTAAGAAGGACCTGTACGACGCCGTCTGGATCCAGGTGTCCAGACTGGCCAGTCCCCTGCCCCCACAGGAGGCCAGCAACCACGCCCAGGACTGGTAACGTCCTCCTACCAATCTCTTTATTAGAGAAACTCTCCCGTGATTCTGAGTAACATAAGCATTTATCCTCCTCTGTGAACACGAGCGAACCTCCACTGCTTTTGTTGCTCTCCTCTGTTAAACAGAGGCAGCAGGTCTGTCCGGACTCTTATGCAATCAGGATCAGGTCGGATCAGCATCAGCTGATCCGTGCCACTTCCGTTGTTTAGTGTAATTTAATTTTGGAAGGAAAAAACAACTTTGTTACAAGTTTGTTGACATTTTTTTCTTCTTTTAACGTGCAGTGATGACAGCATGGGCTATCAGTACCCCTTTACTCTGAGGGTCGTGGGCAAGGATGGAAACTCGTGTGCCTGGTGTCCGTGGTACAGGTAAGAGCGTTTCAGATACAGACGCTCGCGACTAAAGCCGTTTTCACACATGCTCTGCAGCTCTGAGGTGTACGCAAAAGCTCAGCTGTGTGACGCAGCCGAACTCTTTAATCCTCCAGCTCCCTGCTATCACCTGTATGGTGCCCCCAGCGTGCAAATGCTGCAGCTAATATCTCAGATAGACGCCATGCACGCCGTCTCCTCCTGAATTACAATACTGGAAATACAGAGTTTTGTTGTTTTTGTGCTTAAAGTGAGAGTGCAGCTGTGGCAAAATAAACCGAACCTCATCGTCCTGAAGTTCTGAAATTCAGGCTTACATACAGCTTAAAGTGGGAGTAGACATTTGATTTGTTGTAACTGTGCAAAACTCACACATCTGTACTGCACATCTGTGTGTTTGCAGGTTCTGCAGAGGCTGCACGATAGAGTGCACAGAAGACCGAGCTGCTGTAGGAAATGCTTACATAGCTGTAGACTGGGATCCAACTGCCCTGCATCTCCGCTACCAGACCTCCCAGGAGAGGGTAAAGGACACATGCACGCACACATGCACACATGCACACACACACAGAGAAAAAGTCACTTCGAGTTAGAGCAGTAATGGAATTTCTGTGAAAACAGTGCTCGCTGTCAGTAACGTCATCATTTGTAAACAGCAGCTTTCCTCGGAGCAGGAGGAGTGATGAGCAGCAACACTGCTTTCATATTTCACACTGTCATATTAGCAATTCTACATCAGGGTCCAGTTGGTCCTCGTGTAATGATCGCTGTGCAAACCAGAATATGGTGCTATTCAGAGTTTGGCCACACGGAGGCGTCAGTGAGTCAGTAAATGTCAGATTAAAGAGTCCAGGATCCTTCGAGGTGTTTTGGTAAGTGCTGTGGTTTCTGTGAATTCTGGGAAAAATGAGTTTCTGAGCAGTGAAACTTGTTAGATGCATTAAAAAGACGTTTGAAAAGTTGCACTTTGCTCGGCTTTACTAAAACGACACCTGGCAGCTGTTTCCCCGAGTGTCTGCTCTCGTCTCATCATCCTCCGTCATGCATCGCGCTCCTCTCCCTGCAGATTGTGGAGGAGCACTGCAGCGTGGAGCAGTCTCGGCGAGCTCAGGCTGAGCCCATCAGCTTGGACAGCTGTCTGAAGGCTTTCACCAGCGAGGAGGAGCTGGGAGAGGACGAACTCTACTACTGCTCCAAGTGCAAGACCCACCGACTGGCCACCAAGAAGCTGGACCTCTGGAGGCTGCCGCCCATACTGGTCAGGAGCAGACTCTGAGTGTTTATGTGAAACGATGCGTGTTGGTAGCATTTAATGTTCTCACGTGAAATCAATTTAGAGACGGTGTCTGACATGTGTTCACTTGTGTAGATTGTCCACTTGAAGCGCTTCCAGTTCGTGAACGGTCGCTGGATCAAGTCCCAAAAGATCGTCAAGTTTCCACGGGAGAATTTTGACCCCAGCGCCTTCCTGGCTCCCAGGGATCTCGAGCATCGCTGCCTCCACTCCCGCAGTGAGAGCGAGGATCTGCTGAGGGTCGGAGAAGACAATCTGTCCTCCATCTCTGCACCCGCTGGCTTTGGCAACCTCCCCAAAGGTACGGCATGTCCAGTAAAGACTTTTATCGCTGTTTGTGTTTTTTAAAGAATGTAAAAATTGAAGTACTAATGCTTTAACACCGCTGCTTCCCCAACAGCTTCCCCAGCTTCAAGCAGGAAGTCTGCTCCCTCTCTCAGCCGGAACAGTAGCCCGTCTGGCAGCCCGAAGGCCGGGAGCGGAGGCCGCAGACCAGGTCGGTTGCGCCTTCCCCAGTTGGGCAGCAGACATCGCCTCTCCAACAGCAAGGAGAACCTGGACGGAGCAGCTAATTCTGAGGCCGAATTGAGAGACGATGCACCGCAGGCGGACCCAGAGGGTCCAGCAGCAGGAGGAGCGTCAGGGCTTCAGGGGTCAGGAGAGGGCGTTACATCAGAATCGTCCTCCGGTAGCGAAGCGTCCAGCAGCCACTGTGACGTGGTCCTGGTGAACGGAGACAGCAACGGGCTGTGCTCAGACTGCAGCACGGAGAGCAGCACGGAGCCGGACGGCGCTCTGCTGCAGCACAGAGACAACATGTGTCTGGATGCCATATACAACCTCTATGCAATATCAGTAAGTCGGGCGCTGTGGGCACGCTGGCATACGGGCGGGGAGAACAGTAGGGCTGCCACGATTAGTCGACTAGCCACGATTACGTCGACTATCAAAATCGTCAACGACTAATTTAATAGTCGACGCGTCGTTTGAAGCTTTGTAAGATCCCAAAAGACGCAGGAATAAGTAGTAGGATTTAAGAGTGTAATAACGGACTGAAACAGAAGATGGCAGCACTGCATGTACAAGGATGCCAGCTGCCGTTAAACCCCGAAGAAGAAGAAGCTGTGTCCCAGAATTCATAGCGCAGCCCAGCTCAGTTTCCAACAATGGCGGCAGCTAGTTAGTTTTAATATTACTCTTATTATTCTTTCTGGGTCACAAAATAAACATTTAACATATTTTCAGGTGAGAATGTAGCTGTGTAAACCTCAAATATCTGCTCAGTTTATCAAGACACCACATATTTTCAAAAGCGCTCCAACGTTTTCGGAGACGTCTGTTAGCCACTAGCTTGATAGCTAGCCAGGGGCTAGGCTAACTAGAGCCGGTGAGCTGTCTTTCGCTACTCAGGTTAAACATGATATATAAGTCACTCAGATAACTTCAAAATGTTATTGTTTGGCTTTTTTCAGTATTTTATTTGTTCCTGAGTAAATCGGTTTGGCTGAGATTAAAGTTATAGTTTTTACACAGCTGAATAAACGTCAAGCAGACAGCTGATTATCAGAAGTGTGAGAAGCTTGATAATTTACTCCGGTGTCCTGTTATATTTTAGATAGCAAGGAGTTTATTAAACTTCACCGAAACAATCTGCAAACTTCATTAAAATTTAATAAACTGTCATCTTGTCTTTATTTTTAGTTAGCACATACCTTAAACACTTAAAGCTGTAAGCTAATGATAGTTAAATGCTGCTGGTGCAATAAGCTGTACCTTTTACGTCCAATGGATGATGATCTGACTAGTCGACTATCAAAATAATCGTTTGTGGCAGCCCTAGAGAATCCTGAATGTTGTTCTGCTTCATCTCTCCAGTGCCATTCAGGAATATTGGGAGGAGGCCACTACGTGACATATGCCAAAAACCCCAATGGGAAATGGTACTGTTACAATGACAGCAGCTGTAAGGTAAGGACCAGCACACCTCCATTACTGTCTGCAGGTACGAAGTAACTAGTTACAGTCTCCTACACATCCAGTACGACCTCCATAGACTCAATTTAGAGGAGCTGTGTGTTCTGAGCGCTGTGCAGGGAAACAGATGGTCCTGTTAAAGCTGTGCATTGTTTATGTGGGTTGTTTTATTGGTTAAAGTGTCTCTCACACACACACACACACCTTTACCAAAACCACGCCGGGCAGACAGCAGTCTGTCTCACTCTTGTGATGTAAGGAAAGGTTTGGCTCTGTCGACACCCCTAAATGTGACCCCGCTGTAACAACACTCCGCTTTGTTTTTTCATTTACAGGAAGTGCACTCCGAGGAGATCGACACCGACTCGGCCTACATTCTCTTCTACGAGCAGCAGGGAGTCAACTACTCCCAGTTCCTGCCAAAGATTGATGGCAAGAAGATGGCCGACACCAGTAGCATGGACGAAGACTTTGAGTCAGACTACAAGAAATACTGCGTCCTCCAGTGACCGCAGCTCGTCTTCCATCAGCCAGCACTACGCCCGCTCGCCTCTTTCAGCCTGCTGCTCTGAACAGGAAGCGCCAGAAGATCTCACGAACGGCTAACAGTTGAACCGCGCGCCGTCTTTGCGGCTGCTTCGCAGCACTTTCTAAACTCGACTGCAAACACGGATCGGTGAAAAGGTTCGCTAAGACAACAGCGAAGCCCCTCCCTGTGAAAGCACCCAAGCGGTGCACTTTGCTGAGCCCAACGAACTCCCGTCAGCTCCCACCCCGTGATCCTCACCATGACATAGATGTAAAATATACTTGCACACTAACGCATCTCTGAATGTACGGCAGTGCGGCCGAGTCATGCAGCGATGTTGCTTTTTTATCGTGCACTTATCACTTGTGATGTCAGGATTCAAAACAAAAGCTTTTTCTACCCAGAGTCACGATTTGACCTGAGCAGGGAAACCCGACGTGCTCCAGGTGTGAGTCCCTGCAGGCCTACAGATGCCAACGGGGCCCAGCGCTCACTGTGTGCTGGAGTCACGTTTAGTGCCACGGGTCAACGCGATGCGGAGACGACGGACGCCAGGGCGAGCTTTCAAATGGTTCTGCTGAGGTTTTATTAGCGATAGTGTGAGTAGGAAAACACGCGTCATACGCTACCTCATCGCTTCCTGCATTCTCTCAGCCAACCGGAGCCCAGAAGTCTGTGACAGTATTAATATCATGAAATGCTTCCTTTTAGTGTAGGAGACTCGGTACATACATTTCAGGAACACCCCCACAAAGACCCCCCCCCTCCCCTTCCAGGACACTCGCACGGGTCCTGATGTTCACATCAAATTCGGCACGTTTGCCAAAAACTGTTTGGTCCTGCAGCTGCCAAATATCCACGGTGATTTGTGCAATGTTGACCAGTATGTAGCCAAGACTACTGAGAATCTGGGTTTGTTTGGGACAGGTGCCATGATTTAAAAGGATGCACGGTTTATGTTTGATTATGTAAATGTGTCGTTTTAGAGGATCGGCTTTATTTTTTTATTTTTTCTTAGAGTTGCTT
The DNA here is from genome assembly GCF_963576455.1 of Neolamprologus multifasciatus. Taxonomy (NCBI): domain Eukaryota; kingdom Metazoa; phylum Chordata; class Actinopteri; order Cichliformes; family Cichlidae; genus Neolamprologus; species Neolamprologus multifasciatus. Next base: position 37,235,146 of record NC_140452.1, on the reverse strand, counting down.
CAGGCTGCCTAAAGGCCCCACCTGTAGACATCAGGCACGTCTCCACGGGCTGATGCAAACCTCTGCAGTTCTCTGCTGTCGACCCAAACCTGGACTTCCTGCGTCCATCACAGCCAATTACTTATTTTACCGTTTATTTTAAAAGTGTCAAAACTGAAGAACCAGAGATTTTTTTTATTTGCTCAACTTTAGCCTTTATTACTGTCTCATATGACTTCTGTACTTTGCTCACGTTCGAACCTGCATGAGTCCCACAGATCGGTGTGTTTCTAACCGGGTGTCACCTTGGCTACTTTGCACAGAGGCAGCGAGGCCTTTGTTAACCATGAGTGTTACATGTGTTGCACTGTTGGGGTTTTTTCTTTTTCACGCAACTACAGCAGCTTTGCATGATTCACAGTTCAGGTACTTTTAGTTGCACCGTGCAAACGTGGAGTTGGAAAAGCACCTTTGTTTTAACTTCTGTTCCTGAAGCGATCACATTTCATATTTCTACTCTCAGTCAATTCATACAGACCTGATAAACCTTCCTGGACTGTGAGGTCAGAAGTCATGCTGTTTAATATGAGCAGTGACTTTTGCACCAGCGTGTGCACGATAGGAAATAAAGAAGAGCTCCTTCAGTGTCAAGCGTGGACGTGCACTCATAGATCGGACAGATTTCTAACAAATATCTCCGATAAATTCACTCGTGTGTGATTTCTCTCGCCTATCAGAGTTCACACACTGTGTCAGACAGTTTGTATTTCATTTGAGACACAGTGAGAGGCGATGACCAACGGAGCGGCTGCAGAGGGTTGGTCAGTCGCTTCTCTCCGACTCCACATCATTACATTTTTAAAGCTTCCATCTTGTAGTTTTGAGTTGTTTTAATGTGTAATAGGAACAGAGCTCCTTTTAACAGCATGTTTCTGGCTCAGCCTCGGCTTCAATGCCGCTCAGCACACCTAAAACCTGAAGTACGACCGTATAAAGAGGCAGTGAAGTATCGCTGCAGTGGTCCCACCTCCTGCTGCTCAGGTGATCATAGATGCTCCTGGAACACTTTTTATTTTTAGGGGGAAAAAATCAATCTATGGATAACCACGTGTTGGCTAGCTCACTGGCTACAGCCTCCATAGGCTTGTGCACTTGGCCACATCTGCCCTGCCTCGTGTATGAGCAGCCTGCCTGTGAATGACACCACCAATGCAAGCGTTCACCTTTCTGGGTATCGAGCCTGGAGAGCCGTGTGAGGCGCCCCCGTCCTGCAGCAGGGGTGCTGAAACCACGTGTTTGTGAACGAGTACCATCAAAGCACAACACAAACTGTAAGGTCTCACTCCAGCTTCTGTATTTCTAGCAGATCTTAATGCCCAGTCTCAATAGTTTTAATAGCTTAGTGTTTCATATCTTAAACCAGTTTCCCCCTTTTCCTCCAGTGGGCCAGTCCGACTGATGGGTGTCCAACAAACGCGAGTGACGTGTCAGTGTAGACAGAGCAGTGGCAACAGTGTCCATTTTTAATGATTTCATTTCTTAGCTGCTGGCATAACGTTTGATGGTTTCTGGTGGAAATGAATAAATATTTAAACTTGTTTTTTCAGGAAGTTCTATGAAAGTTTTAAGAAAAATCAAATAAGTGTCTTAGAACGTTTTCACCTTTTGCCGGGATGTTTTCAGGGAAATGATTTGGAAACAACCACCCCCCCCCGTAGACAGATGTGCTCACGTGTGGAAAGTAACCAAAGTCTGTTTGCGTGAGGACGGTAAATGCATCGCTACACGACTGGAGCCAACGTTTGAGCAAACGATTTGTTTCTGTGGGCCGAGTCAGAGCTGCCGCTCCTCCTTTTCTCTGGAGGTTCGGCTGCTTTGACGTGACTGCTGAGGTCTCTGAGATGGACGAGCCCATGCTTTCACCGCATGCTTCCAGCTGCAGAGTTCTGTGTGTCTGCTTTGTAGCAGCAATGGCGGAGCTCCCGTCACGTCAGGGGGCTCCGTCCAATCACTGTGAACAGACGGCAGACTGTCGATGGCGCCCGGCTTCGTCTTCTAGAGCGCAGAGCCTCGTCTCCCTTTTTTAGCTGCTGTATTTGTGACGAGACGACTTTGTTATGGATGTACTTGGAGATATATCTGTCACTGAATGAAACTTTATTTCCTTCTGCAACGATTACATTTGTTGAACAAATGGAAATGTACATAAGAGTGTTATTTATGTTTGCTTGGCCAGCTCTTCTTCTTTTCCCCGCCACCCTCCTGCCGTTGCACTGAGCTGTAGACGATGTCCAGTTTGTGTCTGTGGTTGAAGGTTATCACAGGACTCGAAGGAAAAATTGTCCCTTGAGAGCTCAGTTTGCGATGTTTGCTCTACTTAAAGGTGCAATAGATGTCAACTTCTTTCTTTTTGTGCCCTCAAACGGCCGGTAGCTTCTTAGCAGAAATGTTTCATGTCGGGGTTACTTTCAGCACAATTTTTCTAACCCAGGAACGAGGATTTGACGCCCAGGGAAACTGGACTCTCTCTGAAACTGGGCAAACACGGATTCTGTAGAACATCGGGCTAGCATCTGAAGCCCCGCCCCCCAGCAAGATTAGTTCACAGTGTGTCAGGCGGTGCAATCGACTACTGAGCTGTCTTTCAGTGTGTGTAGCCTCTTTTTTATTTAAGTTCATATCTGTCTGATGTGAACCAGATGTGTTAATTTAATAAACTTTTTTGTAAGGTGTTCGTTGGAAGAAAGTCACATTGCACTGACATGAAAACGTGTACATAAACAAAACGTGTTTTTGTAAATAAGCCAATGAAAACTATGTATTTGAATATGAACTGTACAAAATACTGTACCTGTAGTTGTGTATATGGAGTGATCCTGTTGATCTGTAACGAAATACCCAAGCAACAAATTAAATTCAGCAAAGGAAATGACATCAGAGTCGTTTTGTTGTTGTTGTCACAACCCTGATCTGACATTTCAGGTAATTTGCGTAGACTTGTGAAGAAGAACAGCCTTGTTGATCATCTCAATTTAATACCACAAGCAGGAGCAAAGCATCACACATACAGAAATGATCCAACTCGATTGTGTTTCATTATGTTTGGCCAGAAGTTGACTGGTTAACTCCAACACTCTTCATTTTTTTTCACTGAGATATATTTTTCAGCTCCTTTGTGTCACAGGCTGTGCGGCAGGCAGGAATGGACCCGACGTGCCGACTGCAGGAGGTCAAACTCAGAAACTTAGATTTATTAGAAAAACAGGAAACTAACTTAACCTCCTAAGACCTGAACTCTTTCATAGCATGCATTTTTAATTTCTCTTTGCTATTTAGGTTGACTGGGATCTGATGAATGTAAAAACAAAGAATTACCAGGTTTTTGTTTTTTACCTGATGTTTGTTGCTGAGAAAAATGAGATCCACACACAGTGTTGGGAAGGTTACTTTTAAAATGTATTCCATTACAGATTACAGATTACATGCCCCAAAATGTATTCTGTAACGTATTCCGTTACGTTACTCAATGAGAGTAACGTATTCTGAATACTTTGGATTACTTAATATATTATCATGCTGTTTACAACTACATGAATGTACTATTGCTGTGATTTATTACTGTTACTGAAGGTCCGCGGCTCCGAACCGTAGTAAAGGGACCTCTGGCTAATACGGTGGGTTCTGTGTCGGGCTCGTAGCTGAAAACTAGCTTTACTTTGTTGTCTGGGTCAACTTTGCTAGCAGAGACAGAGAGAGGCGTTGAAAGGCTGCTCCAACAGAACTTATTGTTTCAGAGGAAAACAGGAACACGGTGTACAGTCGAGTCTTAATAGCTTACTTACAACTGGGCTCGTCAGGCTCTCTTCTTGGCTGCAGTGGTTATTATTATATTTACATGCTTCCAGCTCCCGTTTCTGCTCGATGACAGCTCGTACTTTTCCTGTTTCTCCCTCCCTCGCTCACAGACACATAACGTTTATGGCAGTCCATTCTCCCTGCAGCACGGACTACACTGCCTATGAGGCTACATTTTTAGAGCTATACCTGTAGCATTCTGCCTGTTAGCTTAGCACAACAACAACAGGCGCTCTCTCACCCAGGAAACACGCAGAGAGAGAGCTAAGCACTAAGTTAACACAGCAGGAGCGGCTCTCACAGATCACGCTCACACAAAAATACAGCAAAAGTATAGGTTGGTAACCAGGGTAAGGACCGCGTCGGCTGTCAAGCTACTCGCTCGCTCCACTCTCTCTCTCTCTGGCGGGAGCTGTCAGAGCGGCTTTTTGAACACTGTCACGTGTTCCACGGTCCAATCAGCTGCTCACTACTCTTCATTAGGGGAGGGACCTGCAAAGAGTCTGAAGCACAGTAAAGAGCAGTGTTGCCAACTTAGCGACTTTGTCGCTATATTTAGCGAGTTTTCAGACCCCCTTAGCGACTCTTTTTCTAAAAAGCGACTAGCGACAAATCTGGCGACTTTTTCTGGTATTATTGGAGACTTATTTATGACGACTTTTTGACGTGAAAACGCGTATCGCTCTCACTCTCAACAAGCAGCGGTGCTGCCGTGGGCGCCTCACCCGTGCCAAAGCGCTCACGGGTGGAGGATAGTCCTCCCCCAGCTGCTATCAGGGCAGGAGACGTTCACACCTGTGCGTCCAAACTGCAAATGAATCGCGCATGAGTTCTTCTTTTACTGTTAGGCTGTTTTGTGGATCACAAGGTTTAAAACTACTTATAAACACACACTCTCACACACAAAGTAACTCCACCAGAGTGCCAATTTCGGGTCACTTTTGCCAGTCCAGGCCTGGATAAAGGAGCAGGGTTGGAATTGTGACATTAAAAAACAATAATTGCTAAAATAAATTTAATTTGTAGTTCTAAATAAATTCTAACTGCATTTAGGACGTTTTTTACTCACTTTATGTCTCTTCCACAACGTTATTTCTCTCTCCAACAACGTAGGTTACAATTACATTAGCATGACAAATTATGCAAATTAGGCGATGACGTCATTTGGCGACTTCTAGCGACTTTTAGGACAGCCAATAGCGATTTTCCTTACTAAGGAGTTGGCAACACTGGTAAAGAGACACAGAACAGAACAGCCCACACAGTGTTCTTATGGCCACAGCGGTAACAGTAACGGCGGTACATGTATTCCGTTACTCCCCAACACTGTCCACACATGAAGACATTCGTTTTAAATTTCGATAGAACAGTGGCAGGATAACGTCCTCATAAGTGGATATCAGGCCCTTGTAGAGCGAAACTTAATATTTTGGTCTAAACAACCCAAAATGTGATGTCCACGTGTGGATGCCAGGTCCTCGGAGGTTCAACTGGAAAAATTAACAAGAATTAAACAGGTAGAACACACAGCATGAGAGGGATCGTGAAACAGACCAAGGAAAACACAGAGCTTAAACACAGAGAAGGATAACGAGGGAACGAGACACAGGATGAGAGCACAGCTGGAAACATTAACAGACGCAGACTGTCAAAATAAAACAGGAAACAGCACAGCAGTGCGAACCTGACATGAAAAGGCATATAAACCTAAGACTGGAAATCAGGAGATACTAAATAACTCAGGGAGCTAGAAATACAGAAACACTAAGTCACAGAATATAGACAAACAAAATCAAAACCACTGGGTCACCAGGTACCCCAACACTTTCAGCTGTTCCTTGATCCCCAATTGATTAAAGCAGCCAACGGCCTAAAAGTTCCACATTTACCCCACAAGTTTAACATAATCAGACTGTAGTAATAAACTAACTTGGCTCCTTCATGTTGCCTTCCCAACCCAGCAGAGTGACTTTTGTCGAGGTTGAGCTACTTTATTTTATCCATATTTGGAATACAGTCAATGTCTTCGCTGTAGGGGAGGTAAGGCTGCAACCACAGCTTCATGGGCTCTGCCACAGTTTCCTCCTGGTTAGACGTGCCTGAAACACACTTGCGTATAAGTCATCCAGAAGGTTGAGGTGGTCTGCATATCTGACTAGATTCAACCTTCTGATGTAGACCAGATTCTTCTGGGCTCATTTATACCACTTGTTCCTCTGGACCCTTCTCATACCGCACTGCTGCAGGAGAGTGAGGTCCTTCCTTGGAGGGTGCTGGACTCCATGCATGGTAAGGAGCTTCCTTGTTTCAATGTCAGTGGCTTTTATCTCTTATTTTGTTGGTTGCAACTTTCCTGGTGGCCTCTTCATGGTTCCAAATAGCCTCTGTGTACCCCCAAAGGTACTTGTAGCTGTCTGCAATGTTGCCCTCTCTTTGTTACCATGTGACCACACTTGTCCAGTCCAATGGCATTCCCATGTTGTTGTTGTGGATCACTGAGTTGGTGTCTCGTTCACTCCTGGCATAAGGCTTGATGTCGTCCATCTAGAGGTGGTTAACGACTGCTCCATCCATGGGGTTCAGGTCTATGCAGAACAGCTTTTGGGACAGAGCATGTGTTAGATCCTAGACTTGATGGCAACTTGTGGTATTGACTTTTAGCTGGCCTCGGTTGGTCTCTGTTCCCCCATCGGATTCCTGAAGAAAGGTTCTCAGCATCACGCTGATCTTGTACAGTTCTAGACTTCTAGAGACTCTAGAGACTCTAGAAGTCTAGAAGTCTAGCGAGACTGCTCGAACAGTGGTTGGTATTTTGCCCCTCTGGTGTTTCTGCCAATTCCTTGGTTATGTATTGAGCCATACACCTATCCATCTTACTGCTATGATGCCTAAAAGGGGCTTCCATGTAGTGCTGAGACAGGTTATTGGCCGGTAGTTGGACGTGACTGATCTCCTCTGGGGATCTTTGGGGATCAGGACTATACAGCCTTCAGTTAGCCATTCTGGGTGTATCTCCTACATCAGCAGCTCGTTAATTTGTGCTGATGGAGTGTAGTTAGCTTCTGTAGCTTTAGCTTCTGTGAGTCATTCTGCCACTGTGATGGTTGCTGTGGTGTGCTCTTAGATCCTAGCCACTGAGCATTGTTGTTATGTGTTGCGTCCTTCACCGGTCTTCTCTTTCAGCGTTGCTCCATCTCCAGCCTTGGTTGGTGCTGTTCTCATATTGTTTATCTCCCAGAGGTGTTCTGTTGGACGTGGGTCCAGCAAGCATGGAGACCAGGCTGAGGTATCCTCCAGGAACTGCCTGCATAATCTGGTCACATGAGTCCGGGCACTGTCGTGCACCAGGTGGAAAGCAGGACCCAGTGCACCAGTACAGGGTCTCACAAGGATTTCATCCTGATCACTAATAGCAGCAAACTGAGTAACGGCCCCTCCTGCTCTTAATAATCACAATAACTGATGATTTTTTTTTTTTTTTTTACCCAAAAACAAAGAAAAATTCATTTTATGAGGTTTTTATCAGACTTAAATTTGAAATGGAATAAAAAAAAAAAGTTTGTTGTGTCAAAATGTTTGAATTAAGCTTTAATTAAAAGTGGGGGAAAATCCACTTCATATTAATTAAGTATCAATCAAACCAGATGGAGTTATTTTTGACCCCTGAGGACCACAGCTGTGATTATGTGCTGCCATTTAAAATTTATAACTGCTTCAAAAACAACTTTCTCACTAAAGTTCAACATACAGCACTCTGTAGTTAGTCAGATAGTCAAAATTATCTAAACAATTAAATATTTTATTGTCTTGTTTTATTTTTGCTCAGAAACACAGTGTACTTTATGGAAACAAGGCCTGGTGGCCCTAAAATGTATAATGTTGGGTAAATTTTGTGTTAATGTGTTGGTCTTAAGTAAAACTAAGATGTAACACTGAACTGATTGACAATTTATACTTTAAAAAACACTCAAATGAAGTGGGGACATTTTTGACCCTGAGGACCACAGGTGCATGGAGGGTTAATTGAGCAGAGCAACATCCCACAAGTTTAACTGATTAAAAAGTTTTCCTTTAATTGTATTTTTTGGAGCAGTGTCTATATGCACTCACCCCAGTTTATAATAATAATAATAATAATAATAACACATTTTATTTGAGGGCGCCTTTCAGAAACCCAAGGTCACCTTACAAAAAACACAATTAATAAAAGGAACAATAGTCATAAAATACATAAAATAAGTTAAAATTACAAAACAGAGCGTGACAACAGATAAAATCAGCATTAAAGCGAATAAGCCAGTCTAAACAGGTGTGTTTTGAGCTGTGTCTTAAATACGGAAAGGGTGTCAATATTTCTTAGTGCAGGAGGAAGAGAGTTCCAGAGCCGGGGAGCAGAGCGACTGAAAGCTCTGTTCCCCATAGTGATGAAGTGTGAGGATGGAACGGTAAGATGAGTAGCAGATGATGATCTGAGAGGGCGGGAAACAGTGGTGATATGGAGCAGGTCACACAGATATGAAGGAGCAGATTTATGGATACATTTGAACGTGAGAAGTAAGATTTTAAAGTTTATCCTGGCTTCTATGGGCAACCAGTGAAGCTGCTGAAGAAATGGGGTAATATGAGCACTTAACGGAGTACGGGTTATGATCCGAGCTGCAGAATTTTGAAGAAGTTGGAGTTTATGAAGGGACTTTTTAGGGAGACCAAATAGGAGGGAATTACAGTAATCAATACGGGATGTAATGAGACTATGGACAAGGATGGCAGCAGCATAGGGGGTAAGGAAGGGGCGGAGTCGGTTAATATCACGTAAGTAGAAGTAAGCAGACCGGGTTATGTAATTAATGTGAGACTGGAATGAGAGAGTATTATCAAGTATGACACCCAAACTCTTAACCTGAGGGGAGGGAAGGGTGGGAGAATTTTCAATGTTAATGGAAAAGCTGTGGCATTTGGTTAGGATAGATGGTGTGCCAACAAGTAAAACTTCAGTTTTATTACTGTTGAGTTTGAGGAAATTGGAGGAGAACCAGGATCTAATCTCAATAAGACAGTCTGAGAGGGAGGGAGGTGGGAGGGATGAATTGGGTTTAGAAGAAAGGTAGAGCTGGGTGTCATCGGCATAACAGTGAAAGTTTATATTATATTTTCGGAATATATAACCAAGAGGGAGCATATAAATAATGAATAAAAGAGGCCCCAATACTGAACCCTGGGGCACACCAGCAGAAACAGGATAGAGAGTTGAAGAATGGGATTTAAGTTGGATAAACTGAGTGCGGTCTGAGAGATAGGAGATGAACCAGGCAAGGGGGGTGTGACTAATACCAATGGAAGCTAACCGGTTCAGGAGAATATTGTGAGAAATGGTATCAAACGCTGCACTAAGATCAAGAAGGATGAGGATGGATAGGAGACCAGAATCAGCTGCCATCAGAAGGTCATTGGTAATTCTTAACAGAGCAGTTTCTGTGCTATGATTGGGGCGGAAACCAGATTGAAATTGTTCATAGAGATTATGGTCATTGAGATGTAAATGAAGCTGGGCGGCGACAACTTTTTCAAGAATTTTTGAAATAAAGGGGAGATTTGATATAGGGCGAAGATGATCAAAGTTATTGGGGTCTGCACCAGGCTTTTTGAGAGTTGGGATAACGGAAGCCTTTTTCAGTGCTTCAGGAACAATTCCAGTGTTCAGGGAGGAATGAATAATATTGGTTATGAGAGGTGCTAACGAGGGAAGACAGGCTTTAACTAACACAGTGGGGAGAGGGTCAAGTTGACAGGTGGATGACTTAGATTTTTTAATGAGATTAGATACATCAGTTACGGAGGGAAGAGTAAAGCTTGAAAATAACTGACAGGAAGACAGTGGGGGAACCAGGAAGTCTACTTCAGAGTCAGGAGCTCCTAAAGAGTTAAGTTGACGGTGAATGTCTGAGATTTTAGAAGTGAAAAAAGAGATAAGAGATAAGTTTACCACTTTTTACTGCAGAGCAGCTCTCTACAGCGCGTGCTGTGTATCTCTCAGCCTCCCACACATGCCCGGGCTCGTCCACAGATGTCACATTACATGCACCTGCAGCGAGTTTTGGCAGACGGAGGTTAGACCACAAAGCCCTGGACCTTGATTTCTTTGCATGGAAGTCTTTTAAACTTGACTTTTTATTTGGTTCGAATGAGCAAATGTAAGCATGCTAACATGTTAGAAACAGCAGTGGTTTCACATGATTGTGCTCACCATAACGAAGAAGTGCAGCAAATTTAAAACAGTTGACCTTTGTTGTCCTTCCTCAGCGTTTTGCAGTCTGCTAACAGACGAGAGAGGAAAGCACACACAGGGGCTTTGCAGCAGCTTCTCCGAATTAAACAGCGCTACTCTTTCTGCTCTGCGCACCAGTCAGGGGCTTTTCCGCCTCTCGCCTAATCCTGACATTTCAAGTGTTTTTAGAGTCAGAGAAGAGAGACTGTGTGAGTGGTCACACGTTGGACGTGGAAAATGACTGCGTCAGTGTGTTTAAGTCGGTAACTTAGCACTAGATTGACTTTTGGATGTGATTAAATTTAAAATGTGGTCACTTTAGATGACCAGTTGATTCTGGTTCTCTTTCTGTTGGCAGCCCCAAAAAGCTCATCAAAGCTGTCATTAAACATTAAAGTGAGGTCATAAATAATGTGCTTAAAACAAACTCCATCAAATAATCAAATGTAACATTGTTACATTGATCTGAGCCCCTCTACATGACATTGTTACTGTAAGTGGCACACAACGTCTTCGAGGGAGTCTAACTTGAGATTATGTCGTTTGTACTGTGGTGTTTCTACTTTCGCTGCAGTAAATAATATTCCACTGTGGTTAATGAGAGGCTGCGGCGGTAAACCAAAGAGTTAAAAGAAAACAACAGTTTGCATGATGAAAGTTTTTGACAAACTTTCATACTTCTACAAAGTGACCGAGCATCTGCAGCGTTACTGCATGAGCTGGGAGAGCTGACATGTGTGGAGTGGACTCACACTCATTCTTGAAATCAGCGTGAGGTGAAACAGCGCATCTCAAACCACTTGCTGCTTCTCTTCACTTCCTCTGATTGTCTTGTGGTTGATGTACTGTGAGAGCTCCTGCTGAACACAACACGGGTCAGACATTTTATCCAGCACAGGGCTGATTTTTGAATTTTTAAGTGTGACGAACAGAATAAATCCTGTCTGGTGTGTGACTGGCAGGCTTAGGCGAGAAGAATGGACTCGATCACAGAGCACAGGTAGGGCTTTTTCATTTAGTTGCTCTCTTCCTGTGCTTTCTTTGTGTTTTGGGCTTCAGTGAATCAGCTCTATAAAAAGAAATGTTCTTCCTATTGCTGTTCCAGACCAGCCTGATGTTCTTTTACCAGTTTGTGCCAGAAAACAAACACTGAGCAGAGGACATGGCGGACTGTTCAGGTGAGCTTTGAGGCTTTGACGATTTGTGAGAGCTCGTGAATCTTAGACTTACTTATTCGTGGCCTTTCAGGTGCCTACTCCATCGTATACACCCTCAGCGGTCTCCTCTCCTTCACCATCCTGGTGTTCACAGTGCTGGGAGCCGTGTGTGTCAGAAAGTAAGTCCATTTTAAGTTCTTTAAAAAGGCTTTTATTAACGACGTGACCTCAGTCTCACTTGGTCTGTTTGCTACATTTTATCTTCAAATTAAGCTGCAACAGTAACAGCAGCATTATTCAATAAAACATAACAATTTCCTTTCATGTACTTTAGCGTGAATATATTATAAGATCAGACGTTAATAAAAGCTCATTTTTGGCCCAAACTGGCTTCACAGACGGGAATGAGCCGCTCAGATGCTAACGGCTATAATGGTTTCCTTAAAATTAGTCTTTGCTTGTTTGTGAAACAAACTCTCAGCTGCTGTATGAAGTTTGGTGTAGACGTTTATTTCCCTGTTTACAAAAGTAAGATGTTCTTCTTTGATCGTCTCATTTCCTGAGATTTGTAGTCTTCAGATTTCAGTGTTTATGTACTTTTAAAGTAGAATGTGAAAACACCGAAGATGGATTTAGTTTTTTTGCTCAGCCTTTGAATTATTATTATTATTATTATCATCATCATCAATAGCTCCATAGGTCCAAAAACAGATGTTATCCACTGTAAGAGATCATGTTAACATAGACTCAGATGTCCACGGACCTACTTTATACAGCACCTAGTTAATGTTTCTAATATTTTGGCATCATATGTTATCTTTCAGTATAAGCATACTGAATTCAAATGTGTCGTTGTTTTGAAATGAGCCAAAAAGAACACACGTCCAGCTGTTCTCAGCTTTTCCTCGTTCTTTTATCCTGAAAACATTTTCATTTGTGCAGCATGTTACCAACTGAAATGATGGAAAAGTGAAAAATAACAGCAAAAAACTGACTTATTCAAAACGAATGTTGAGTCAGGGTCAGCTGAGTCTCTGCAGCCTGAATTCATGTGTGTGTTATCCAACGACCAATTTTAGCTCGTTTATTTAGAATAAAGCTCCCAAGACTCGGTGATCTGTTTATAGATAATGTATTTCTTAGGGGTGCAACGATACACAAAATTCACGGTTCGGTTCGATACTTTGGTGTCACGGTTCGATATTTTTTCGATACAAAAAAATGTTCATGCCTTTTTAATTTGTCATTTATTAAAATTATAACTATATATTTTAACTCAAAAGTACAGTTTTTAAATTTAATGTTGCTGAAACAACAACATAATAAAAAAATTAATCTGATGGAGAAATCCCTCATCTTTGGAAAAGAGAGTTTATTACAGAGAAATGTCTCTTTCCAAAATAAAAGCTCTACTATACGCTTCTTCTGGGCTATATTCTCAGCAGCATATTAAACATATCAGGTCCCCATAAGGAGAATCATGTGCTAACGGCTGTCTAAATGACTCGGGTAAAGTTTGTAGCATGCGTGCTTGTTGTTTTTGTCTGCTTCCACTTGTCTTTGCACGAGGATGATGTCGGAGTAAATGTGCAGTCATATTCGTTGTGTTCCCACTAGTGCTGTCAGCGTTAATCTGAAATGACGTTAACGCCACAACACGGCAAATCTCCGTTAACGAGCTACCGCCGATCGCCCCGTGCGTGGGGTTGGACGGTTAACACGTTAACGAGCTAACTGCGCTAACACACTAGTTCCCACTAATGTAATTGCGCATTGCGTGGCACATCCAACATACTGTTTTACTTAGTCCATGACGCGCTTACCTTCAGGGTCATACGTCACATGAAAACCAAAATAGTTCCAAACGCCAGATCTGAATGAGGGTGGGGGAGGTTCAATTTGCCATGTTGCAACGAGCTTAGCTTCTGTCTTGCTAGCTTGCACTGAGCTCAGTGAATCTGTGTTCGACTACTCCGCCTAGGCCGCACTGTCGAGCGCAGATCCACTGAGCGCTCAACACAGACAGCACCGTCAGAAGGAAAGTTGATAAAATAAATTAAAAAGTTTGTATTGTTCGATACATATACGTACCAAACCGAAAGCACTGTATCGAACGGTTCAATATCGATACGAGTATCATTGCACCCCTAATATTTCTAGATAAATGTGATTTATTTTCATTAAGGTTAGGAATATTATCACTGTTGCCTCCTGGGTCTGAATGCGCTGTCTGGCTGGGAGTGTGTGGAGTCTGAGTGGGTTCTCTTGGCTCCTCCCACAGCACAAAGACATGCAGTTAGTGGGTTCAGGTTAACTGGTGATTCTAAATTAGGTGTGAATGTGAGCGGTTGTCTCTGTGTTAGCCCTGCGACAGACTGGCGACCTGTCCCAGGCGTGCCTTTCCTCTCACCCTGTGGTAGCTGGGATAGGCTCCACCCCCCAATGACACTGACAAGGATACGTGGAAGAGACTGGATCTTTGGTTTATGTGCAATGTCACTTACAGTTACACAGTTTAGCTCCGAGTCCCAAACTGTGTGTCACAGACTTGCTGCTCTCTGGTTGGCAGCCGAGTGTTTCGCCTGGGTCAGTGTCACCTGTTCTACTGTCTACGTTATTTTGCAGATACCGATCCGCTCTCAAGACAATCAGGTTACTCCGGCAGAACAAGATGCTGATGAGTGCTGTGCCTCGGGTAGAGCTTCCCCTCTTACCTGCGAGGCCGATCCCAGTTGTGGTGGAGGAGGAGGAGGAGGAGCGGGAACTTCCTCCCAAATCTCCACTCCGACCCAGCACTTCAGCCAGGTCTCCGTCCAAGAAGCTGTGGAAAGGTCTGCAGCAACTGCAGCAGGTAGCGCTGCTTCACAGATATCTTTGTGTTCCTGCTGTAGACGCAGAAGATCAACCTTCAGATGATGATAGATTTAGATTTCACATGTTCTGTTTGGTGCGGTTCTACCTCGATGATGTACAAACGGGTCTATTTCAAATTCAAGGATCCTCCTTTCACCAAGTCAGACCTGAACCTTCTGCAGCTGATCAAAGCAGGAAAGGAAGGCGTCTTCTACCAGGCCAGGATGACCAGAGGGACGTGTAAGGGCCACAGCATGTTCACCTGTAAGATCAGCAAGGAAGGTGAGGACATGGCTGCAGGTTTGCCTGCAGGCGGAGCATCCCTGAAAGCAGTAATTAAGTACTTGACATGATAAGTAGGAGGAAACTGTCATCCAAGTAAATGATTGTAGGCTGTCCTATAATAATGTTCAAATATTCTGTTTTTAAGTAGAATTAGTGGGAATCTTTAAGTGTTGGTCAAGTTACTTGAAAAAAGTAATCAGTAACTAATTACTGATTACTTCCCCAAAAAAGTAATCCCGTTACTTTACTGATTACTTATTTTCAAAAGTAATTAATTACTTAGTTACTTTCTACTTTTTCTACATAATCCATCATACAAAATGTAATCAAATGGAAAAGTCTCTTTTTAAAACTTGTTTTATTCGTTTTAATCTTTTAACTTTATGCATCAAGCAAAAATTAAATTATATGCAACATTCTCTGACTGGAAGAAATTTGTTTAATATTTAAACCTATTTTCTGCACATTCCAGCACATAAAATAAAATATTTTTTGTGTTTACACTCAGTCTTTCAAATAGATGCAAGTAAAACACAGCAGAAAATAAATAAAGTCAAAGACTAGCGGTCCTGTTGCTCTATTTTCACCTGTAAAGCAGGAGTGGCGTAGGCGGAGGGTTACCCTGGTGCAGGTGTGCAGCGGTCAGTGGAAGAATCCGCGAGTTTCTCTGTGAGTTTCCCATTACGTCGTAGCTACTCGGTGCTTGTTTGGAAGTTTAGGGGTTTTTTCGCTGTAAAAAGAAGTTTTCTTCCCACGCACAACGGACACTAATGTTTTTGTCACTTTTTATGGAATCAAACTCAAAGTAAGGTCAGTACTTCCACGCTTTAAACGCTGCACGCTCATACTCTCTCTGCACTCCATATATGATCCATTGTTGATCTGCACACAGCTGTTGTCACGAACGTCGCACTCGCTTACGTCAATGTCATGAGACATTCTCGCTAAAAAATCACGGTTTTAGTAACGCAGTAACGCAGCGTTCCTACGGGAAAGTAACGGTAATCTAATTACTGTTTTTGCAATAGTAATCCCTTACTTTACTCGTTACTTGAAAAAAGTAATCGGATTACAGTAACGCGTTACTGCCCATCTCTGCTCATGTTGTTTACATTTTTCATGCAGTTTTTGCAACACGTCATCGCTCTGGTTGATCACATGTTCCTGAAAAACAAATTGCTCTGAGCCATTTCATACATTTTTGACGTTGAGCTCGGTGTTGATATTACAGCCCCGACCATAACTTACTGATAGCGCTGCAAACAAAGCGAGTGTAGTGTAAACGCACTGACACGTAACCCTGTGGGATTCCACACTAAAATGCTGTGACCAGTGACGTCAAACGCAGCTCTGAGACGAGCGAGGAGAACTTTGATGGCACCACATTCATCTTGTACAATATAAGTTTTGCCGTATAGCAACAATGCATTCAATACTGTAAGAGGAAGTGGGAGGAGCTACCCACAGAGACAAGCTCAGAGAGGCTAACCACCTGAATCTGCAACTCCTCTCAGCTGTAGCTACAGTTTTAGCATCCATCAACTATTCTCTGTTGTCTTTTTTGTTTACCACTTCAGCTCAGGTGCTGAACTAAGAGTCAGGACAAGAATAATAATAATAAGGATTATTTTTAACATGAATCATGCTGAGCTTTAGTACAAAACCGAATACGTTCCTTTTGATTTAGCCAGCTACATCTGGGCTTTGATTTGACCTTTGTGTCCTCCTCTATCTCAGGTGTCCGCCTCAAACACGTGGACATGGAGGTTTCTATCATGAGAAAACTGATGCACCACAAGAACATCCTCCAGTTACTGGACTGGAACGCCATTGCAGGTGATGAACACGTGCATACAGACTGCTGTTTCTCTGCTCAGGTAGAGCGGCTTGGAACCTTCTTAATCAGAAGGTTGCTGGTTTGAGCCCTGACTGCTCCAGTCAGCATGTAACCATGAAAAAGTGCTTGTATGAATGGGTAACTGTTTTATAGAGTGCTCAGGTAGAGTAGAAAGAACCAGTTTGTTTGCCATCTTCCTCCACACCGACAGATATGCTTAGTTTCCCCCCTTTCCTAACCTGTAACTATGAACTAACCTGCAACTATGAACTAACCTGCAACTATGAACTAACCTGCAACTATGAACTAACTTGCAACTACGAACTAACCTGCAACTACGAACTAACCTGTCACTACGAACTAACCTGCAACTATGAACTAACCTGTCACTACGAACTAACCTGCAACTATGAGCTAACCTGTCACTACGAACTAACCTGCAACTACGAACTAACCTGTCACTACGAACTAACCTGCAACTACGAACTAACCTGTCACTACGAACTAACCTGTCACTACGAACTAACCTGCAACTACGAGCTAACCTGTCACTACGAACTAACCTGCAACTATGAGCTAACCTGTCACTACGAACTAACCTGCAACTACGAACTAACCTGTCACTACGAACTAACCTGCAACTATGAACTAACCTGTCACTACGAACTAACCTGTCACTACGAACTAACCTGCAACTACGAGCTAACCTGTCACTACGAACTAACCTGCAACTATGAGCTAACCTGTCACTACGAACTAACCTGCAACTATGAGCTAACCTGTCACTACGAACTAACCTGCAACTATGAGCTAACCTGTCACTACGAACTAACCTGCAACTATGAACTAACCTGTCACTACGAACTAACCTGCAACTATGAGCTAACCTGTCACTACGAGGTAACCTGCAACTACGAACTAACCTGTCACTACGAACTAACCTGCAACTACGAGCTAACCTGTCACTACGAACTAACCTGCAACTACGAACTAACCTGTCACTATGAACTAACCTGCAACTACAAACTAACCTGTCACTACGAATTAACCTGCAACTATGAACTAACCGGTCACTACGAACTAACCTGCAACTATGAACTAACCTGTCACTACGAACTAACCTGCAACTATGAGCTAACCTGTCACTATGAGGTAACCTGCAACTACGAACTAACCTGTCACTATGAGGTAACCTGCAACTATGAACTAACCTGCAACTACGAACTAACCTGTAACTATGAGCTAACCTGTAACTATGAGCTAACCTGCAACTATGAACTAACCTGCAACTACGAACTAACCTGTAACTATGAGCTAACCTGTCACTACGAACTAACCTGCAACTATGAACTAACCTGTCACTACGAACTAACCTGCAACTACGAACTAACCTGTCACTATGAGGTAACCTGTAACTATGAACTAACCTGCAACTACGAACTAACCTGTCACTATGAGCTAACCTGTCACTACGAACTAACCTGCAACTACGAACTAACCTGCAACTATGAACTAACCTGCAACTATGAACTAACCTGTCACTACGAACTAACCTGCAACTATGAGCTAACCTGTCACTATGAGCTAACCTGCAACTATGAACTAACCTGCAACTACGAACTAACCTGTAACTATGAGCTAACCTGTAACTATGAACTAACCTGCAACTACGAACTAACCTGTAACTATGAACTAACCTGCAACTATGAACTAACCTGTCACTACGAACTAACCTGCAACTATGAACTAACCTGTCACTATGAGGTAACCTGCAACTATGAACTAACCTGCAACTACGAACTAACCTGTAACTATGAACTAACCTGTCACTACGAACTAACCTGTAACTATGAGCTAACCTGTCACTATGAGGTAACCTGCAACTACGAACTAACCTGTCACTATGAGGTAACCTGCAACTATGAACTAACCTGCAACTACGAACTAACCTGTAACTATGAACTAACCGGTCACTACGAACTAACCTGCAACTATGAACTAACCTGTCACTACGAACTAACCTGCAACTATGAGGTAACCTGTCACTACGAACTAACCTGCAACTATGAGCTAACCTGTCACTATGAGGTAACCTGCAACTATGAACTAACCTGCAACTACGAACTAACCTGTAACTATGAGCTAACCTGTAACTATGAGCTAACCTGCAACTATGAACTAACCTGCAACTACGAACTAACCTGTAACTATGAGCTAACCTGTCACTACGAACTAACCTGCAACTACGAACTAACCTGCAACTATGAACTAACCTGTCACTACGAACTAACCTGCAACTATGAGCTAACCTGTCACTATGAGGTAACCTGCAACTACGAACTAACCTGTCACTATGAGGTAACCTGTAACTATGAACTAACCTGCAACTACGAACTAACCTGTCACTATGAGCTAACCTGTCACTACGAACTAACCTGCAACTACGAACTAACCTGCAACTACGAACTAACCTGCAACTATGAACTAACCTGCAACTATGAACTAACCTGTCACTACGAACTAACCTGCAACTATGAGCTAACCTGTCACTATGAGCTAACCTGCAACTATGAACTAACCTGCAACTACGAACTAACCTGTAACTATGAGCTAACCTGTAACTATGAACTAACCTGCAACTACGAACTAACCTGTAACTATGAACTAACCTGCAACTATGAGCTAACCTGTCACTACGAACTAACCTGCAACTATGAACTAACCTGTCACTACGAACTAACCTGCAACTATGAACTAACCTGCAACTACGAACTAACCTGTAACTATGAGCTAACCTGCAACTATGAACTAACCTGCAACTACGAACTAACCTGTAACTATGAGCTAACCTGTCACTACGAACTAACCTGCAACTACGAACTAACCTGCAACTATGAACTAACCTGTCACTACGAACTAACCTGCAACTATGAGCTAACCTGTCACTGTGAGGTAACCTGCAACTACGAACTAACCTGTCACTATGAGGTAACCTGCAACTATGAACTAACCTGCAACTACGAACTAACCTGTAACTATGAGCTAACCTGTAACTATGAACTAACCTGCAACTACGAACTAACCTGTAACTATGAACTAACCTGCAACTATGAGCTAACCTGTCACTATGAACTAACCTGCAACTACGAACTAACCTGTCACTACGAACTAACCTGCAACTATGAGCTAACCTGCAACTATGAGCTAACCTGCAACTACGAACTAACCTGCAACTACGAACTAACCTGCAACTATGAGCTAACCTGTCACTATGAACTAACCTGCAACTATGAACTAACCTGCAACTATGAGCTAACCTGCAACTATGAACTAACCTGCAACTACGAACTAACCTGTCACTACGAACTAACCTGCAACTATGAGCTAACCTGTCACTATGAACTAACCTGCAACTATGAACTAACCTGTAACTATGAGCTAACCTGCAACTATGAACTAACCTGTAACTATGAACTAACCTGCAAGTCTGTTGCGTTCTTCTTGGAGGCGTGTCCCTCTGTAAGGCCCTGCGTCTCTGACTGGGATGTTCTCTGTGCAGAGCCCTACATCCTGATCATGGAGTATGTGAGCTACGGCACTCTGAGGACCTTCCTGCAGACCAACAGAGCCCACCTGAGTACTGACCCTGAGCTGCAGAGCCTCCTCACCATTGCTTCGTACCACGTTGCTCTAGCCATGCAGCACCTGCGCTCCAAAATGGTAACAGCACAGCAGACTGACAGGAAATATACTGCTCCCACTTTGTCCCAGTGTGACTGTTGTTGTTGACAGTTTGAACACTTTTTATCATTGTGTTTACATTAATGTTGTTGGTTCTCTGTGCAGATCATTCACTGTGACTTGGCTCTGAGGAACGTCATGGTCAACAAGTTTCCCTGGGAGGTGAAAGTGGCCGAGTTTGGTCTCGCCCGAGACTTGACGCGAATGGCGAGCCGTCGCAGCAGTCGCTGGAGAAACCCACGTGTAAGATTGCAGCACGCACACACAAGCATTTCTTTAAATCGATTATTTCTTTATTTCTACATACAGCATCCTTTTCTCACAGTGCTCGGACTGCTGAACAGCTTTGCAGCACATTTTCAAATTCATCGATCTTATTTGTGGATGATCCGTTCGTGTTTCATTCCCAGTGAGAATCCAAAGTGACCCAAACGTTTCCAGCTTTGCTCCCGCGCTGTAGTTTCACTCTCACTGTGACATGAATGCATGTTTGAGGTTCTACAGAAGTGCTTTCTGTCTAACATGTGCACACATCTGTACTCAGGAGAGAATCAGAGAGTCTGATGTTGCCTGAGGATATTTGCTGTTTAGCAGATGACCTGCTCCACATCCTGAGTTACACCCAGTCGTGCCTTTGCAAAAGCTATTGGAGCCGTCCACAGTTACTGCGCGTCTTTAGGCCGCTTCGCACCCCCCCCTCCTCCGCCATTGTTTCTCCTTTTATGTCATTTCTGACTTAATCGATGTCTGTAGTTGCTGGTGCCTTGCTTTGTTGCTGCTGTTCCTCTCCCCACCTCCAGCTTTCGATGTATGCACACGGAAGAGCGGGGATGTCCCAGAGATGAGCCACACCAGCAAATCGAAATGATGTAAAAGGCGATCTGTCGTTAGCTAAAGTGGTCCTGACTGCTTCAGGACAACACGTTTAAATGTAACCTGGATATTACAAAAACAAAAAGTGTAACTGCATCTCACGTTTGTTCCGACTTGATGTGATATGATGACCTTTGTTACTCTTTTTGAGCCCAGTTTGAACCAGACTTTGCTTCTGTGTTACTGCATGTGTGCGGGAGATTTAGCAACATCCTTTTCAACAGGAAACTGTGGTGCAGAAAAAGACCAGCAGTAATGGAGTCGTGCATTTCCTGATGTCTAAAATTGTCCCTCTGACACGGTTTCACATAGTTTGAAAATATCACCGTTAAGTTTTGGTGAAATCACTTTTTCCATCGTGTGTAAATTGTGCAGCAACGTGTGCCCCTGCGCTGGTACCCCCCAGAGTACTTCAAGAACAACTACTACAGCTACAAGGGGGACGTGTGGGCGTTTGGCATCGTGCTGTGGGAGATGCAGACATTTGGTGAGTTGGAGGTTTGGGCTGCTCTCTGGAAATCATGACTTCCCCTCTAATGGTTTAGTAAAATGTTCCACACGTACTCTTTGTTGAAGAGCGGCCTTGTGTTGTGGTGGCTCCGTGTTTTGGTGTAAAGTCATTACAACGGGCCGCTGTTCACTTCAAATTAAAAGCTTGTTTCCTCTGATACAGCCACAGCGTATTAGCAGTGCTGAAATGAAATAACAACATTAATGTTAACACAAATATAAACATAAATTAACTCTGGAAAGTTGTGTAATTGGTTACAAGTACATCTTTGAACAGAGGTGGAAACCTGGCGCCCTGACTGAAGCATCCTGTCGTCCTACTTCTGTCTGACTTCGCTCTCCAGTTCAGTTGTTTGACATTTAAAACGTGAGCTCCTGTAAGTCTACAGCAACTGCAACAGCTGCACCTCGAGGCAACTGTTGTCGTGATCTGACTCAATATAAATACAGCTGAATTGAATTATAGTGTATTAATAACTCGTGGATGCTGCAGTATTTGTACTTGTAGAGATTATCAGTTGGATACTTTCATCTGTCTTACTGTGAAATTAGTCTGCAGTCCACACCCACACAGGGATTTCTATTACACGGTGATATTTGCTGCTCATTTAGAAAGTGACAGAATCCACTTTTAAGAGAAATTGTGATATAAATATAATATAATAATATATAATATAAATACATTTTCAGGGACGCTGCCGTATCCAAACCTGGAGACATCAGAGCAAGTGGTGTACCACATCTGTATGGGTCACAAAAACACAAACCCGGAGGGCTGCAGACCAGAGATGTAAGTGACAACTGCCTTTAGCTTAAATGTATCTGGTGTATTAGTTATTGATATATGTCGGTTAAGTTAGATTGCTGTTCTCAACAGAACAATCATCCTCGTAATGACATCAGCTGTTACACAGAGTCAGGTTTCACTGAGTTTTGTTGAAACACAAACATCATCTTTCAGGTTTCGAGCAGAGTGATGCTCACGTGTCACTGTGAGAAACTAAAGCTGTTGCTTTAAAAAACACAACACGCCATCATAGGATCAATATTCAATACATAAAACTGTTGCTGAAAAACAGAAAAATCCAACTTTATTTCTGCAGCACTTTAAAAACAACACGTCTGACCAAAGTACTTGTCACGGGGTGCCGAGGCCGTGTGTGAATATAAATGGACCCAAGATGCAGACTGCTTAAGTGGTGAGCGAGCTTTATTAACCAAAGGGTGACACAAACGGAGATGAGGGGGACAAAAACCAAAACCTAAGAGTAAACTAAACTGGGAAAAGCTAAGCAAAAACAAACCTGAAACCTTGAGACATGAAACGGAGATGCAGGGAGAGTAATGCAGCCAGAATACACAGGAAAGTGGAGGAGAACAACACAGACGAAGCAGCAGCGAGGACGAGGTAACACACACAATAGCTGTATCCCAATTCAGGGTCTGCAGCCTCAACGATCCTCAAGGGCCGCGTACTTAAAGACCGCTAAGGTCGGAAGTGCGAGGCTTGTGAAATGGGACGGTCTAGCCTCCGTTGCTCTGCCCAGGTTGCCTAGCAACCATGATACTAACAGCTGGAAACGTTTCATACAGCTTTGTTTGACAGAAATGAAGGAGAAAATCTTTTGTTCATTTGTTTGTTTCTACATGAGCTTTGATCATTCTCTGATTAAGCTCAGCTATTGAACGGCGTATATTTTAAAGTAAAGGCTTTAAAACCAAGTTAGTACAAACGTCACTAATGTCACATGACTTTGCCGACATGTGGCCAACAGGAATGTTTTAATGTTCTTCATTATTAAACATTCGCACATAAATAAGTGACATAATATTCAGTACTTACTTAAAGTTTACTCTTCGGGCGCCCCTCATCCGCCGTTGTTTTCCGGCAAAATTGTCCACACCCACCGCCGCGCTATGCATTCTGGGATATGTTGGGCCACGAAGTCTACACCGCCACGTCCTTAAAATTCAGGGAAATGAAGGACGCATTTGAGGGCCGCATTTCGAGCAGCCTTCGAATTGGGACAGCCTTCGTCGCGTCGCTGTGACGTAATCGGCCTTAAAATGCGGCCTTTAAGGCTGCAGACCCTGAATTGGGATACAGCCACACACACGGCAGGAATCAGGGGATGGGAAACAGGAGGGGAACACACCTGGAAGACATCACAGCTGACGAGGCAGGGGAAACGTAAACAGAACACACTGACATAAGACACAGACTTTCACAATAAAACAGGAACTTACACATGCAAGGACACAGACTAAGAAACGCGGACTTAACACAGGAATACATGAGCAGAACCGAATAAACACTAAACAGGAAGAACAGAACCAAAATCACAATAACACAAAACACAAAACACTGGGTCAAAAGGACCCAGGGTCATGACAGAACTTCCCAGTAAAAACAGAGATAAAAGTTAAGAAATCAAACATTAATCAAAGAAAATTAAACAATAATAAAATATATAAATAAAAAATACACATGAATTAATGATTAGATAATAAATACAATTAAAGAAATAACAAAGATTAAAAGTGACCAAAAAACTGACTAAATCTGACCAGAAGCTGGTTTTTCCTAAAATGCCTCAGAGAACATGTGTTTTTAAAAGAGATGTAAACATGTCAAGTGTTGTGGCCAGCCTCATACAGGGCCAACGTATCCCATAATCTGGGGGCCACGACAGCAGACGCTCAGAGGTACGCAGGAGCCGGGCCGTTTAAAACTTTAAAAGCAAACAATAAACTTTTAAAGTCAATTGTAAGACGGACGTGTCCCTGTCAGCAGGCGAGCAGCAATATCAACATCCAAAATTTAAGAACAATTGTTGCTAAATCAAAGATATCTGGTAGAACTCAGAGGAGGACACACGAGGCACAGTCGGCGAGTTCTGACACGCAGTCAGCAAATGACAACGTGTCACACGCAAAGAAACAAACTGCAAAAGGAACAAGATGACTCGTGCAAACCAGAGGTTAGAACAGCAGGTGCACGTACAGCGGGGAGGCTGATTGGCTAATTGTAACAAATAAGCAGAGAGAGTTCTAACAAAGGGGGAGTCAGCCTCACCCAAGGAAGGTAGGAATACACCTCGATGCCTTTAGCTGGGCAGAAATCTAAAAGACGCATCAACATCTGTGTAAAACCGCCTGACATTAAAAAGCTGCTGATTTACTAACGAGGCTCGTTGTCAGGAGGATTTTGTCGAGCCTCGTTAGACATTTGTAAGAGTTTCGTTTTCAGGAGAATATTTAATGGCGTTATGCACAGAAAAACAAAATCATGTCTTTTGTGTGTTGTGCTTGTGATGGGAGTGTGTTTAGGAGGAGGAGGTGTCATCAGAACAAGTGTGTAGATGACTCACAAACTAAAACTGGACGTAGCTTTCCAACTTTTTCCTCCTTTAGCTTAATTTCAGTTCAACTCGTCCCTCCATCAACATTTAAACTGGATGAGTCACATTCAGGTTCTGCCAGTCCCGCATCATTCCTTATGTACCATCCCTCTTATATCTCAGGATGATAATAACTATGATAGAGAATCATGGACTGTATCACTGAGTGACCTCTGACCTCACAGACTTCACATCATGCGAGACTGCTGGCAGGAGCCGCACACCCTGAGGCCCTCGTTCACAGACATCGTCTGCATGCTGGAGAGCATCATGGAAAACGACGCAGTAAGCAGCAGCATGTTTAAGCTCTTCTCTCTTTATGATCTGTAAAAATCACAGCACAGCCTTTGTGGTGCTGAGATGTTCATCACACAGCATTAAAACGCGACTATATTAAGTGTTTCCACAGTATTTTCAGAGAAAACTCACTGACATGATAATTCTGTTGAAATGAATTCAATCAAACCGAACGGTAACGTTTGAGTTTCACTCAGCAGAACTCTTGTTTCATCGTGTTTTGGTTATTAAATGCACCCACATGTAGTTGACTTGTGTTTGTAGAGATTATTTTCTGAACTATTTCCCAGTTTGAACCTGCAGACAGACAAACATGTGTTAGATAAACTGTGTTCTTCTTTGCAGGACTACGTGGATGTGGAGAGTCCAGAGCAGGTGGTGACAGATGAGGCCGAAATTCAGGAAAACAATCGTTTACGAGCAGCGAGTGTCAGTTTGGACACTAATTTTTAAACGGGTACTTTAAACCATGCGTGTGGATTTCAGGGGGGACGTATCGTTACACAAGTTTTTACTTCCTGCTGAATAAATGAAATGTAATGTGCATGTTTGTTCAAAAATGATTATTTTAAATACCTGTAGTTTTCATTTTCTGTATTTTTATATTCTTATATTATTTTTCATATATAAAATATTAGTTTATAACCAATTTTTGTGGTAAACAGAATCAAACTGTGTGATCACAGACTGTACACTGATGACGGTCACGTTTCAGGACTTTGTTTTTGTGGATGTATCCTAACAGGCGCACACTTCAACTTCCTCTGACAACAGACACAAATACTGACACATTACCAGCTGAACACGGGACCACCGAAGGCTGGATCATGCCAGTGTGACGCAGCCTGAGTACGAAATGAGAATAATTATTTGAAAGCAACACAGAGAGCCTTACTTCATAATCAGTGTCCACTGATTTGTTACCTGGAGTCTGATTGTTGTGTTTTCTTTACAACGATGTTTCATCCATGAACTGTTTGCAGAAAAGCTGCAAAGTGATGAATGAGAAATACGTAAGTTTTTAGATCACATTTATGTTCTCGGCTCGACGTTTGAAGAACCTCTATGAAACAAGATGATCTCACATGTAAAGTCCAACAGGAGGCGCTGTTCAGCATGTCTGATGTACCTTATTTAATATGTCTGTATTTTAACAGCATTTCTTTATTAATTTATTCAAATCTTTCTCAGTGTTTGCTTTCATCTGTATATTTTAGCTTTTCTGTTTTGCTGTTTTGTAAACCAATATTAAAAAAATCCATTTTTAATGTATTTATATAGCAGGGGTCACTTAACATTGCTACATTTGAATAAATTGCAGCAGCTGAATTGCAGTCCTTGTGCCTGGTTTTGCTTTTAAGACCCAAACATAAAGATAAATGACAGAACAGAAAGTTTGAGACTAACACAAGCAAAGTAGGAAGACTTACCCGTGAAGGAGGACGGACCAAATGCTGTTCAACGTTTAACTCTGACTCATCAGCTTGTTTTTGTTGATATGCAAATAAAATAAATATGATTTTTTTCTACTACTTCAAAGGTGTAACAACAAGAGAAGCTGTTACTGGGTAGACTACCAACAGCATGTTTCCATAAGAGATTACTCAGCTCTGTCTTTGTGGCAGAGGTGCAGAATCAGTCTGAAGGTGCTTCACTAGCTGGTGCAGAGCCTCAGGATCACCCAGCAGGGTAACGGTTTATTAAGTGACCAGTTTGCAGTCAGTTTATCCAAACTCTGATGCTACTCCCCCCAGACGACCGTAACAATGCACACGTGCTGCACATACTGAAGGATCTCTGGTTCTTTAGGAAACAGCCTGTGTGTTGGTCAACGTGTTGTCAGTGTGGACGACAAACACTTGCACATCATCATCTTGTCCCAGGATGAAAATGGGTTGTGCAGCTGTTCTCTTCCTGAGGTTGGCCACCGTCTCTCTGGTCACATTCACACTGAAAGCCAGATGATTTCTCCTGAACCAAATCATCCACCAGTGCTCTGCACTTCTCCTCCTGCCATCACTAACACATCCAACCCCTGCAGGTGGTGTCATGAACACATTGGTACAATTTCTGTGGAAATCATAAAATGGAAATTATTTTAAAATCACTGTGAGGCATAATTATTTGCCTTTTCAGTAATTCTTCTCCCTCTTGTGGATGTAGCTGATTTACACACTACACTGCCAAAAGTACTGACACATGCAAATTGTTGAATTCAGCCGTTCCAGTCGCTCTCAGGAGCTCAGTGGATTCCAGTGATAGGGTTAGGGAGCAACAAATCCATCCAATGAGTTAAACTGCAGGAATGTCTTAAAGACATAAAGACCTGGATGGCCGCTAACTTTCTGCTTCTTAATTCAGATAAAACTGAGGTTATTGTACTTGGCCCTGAAAATCTTAGAAATATGGTATCTAAGCAGATTCTTACTCTGGATGGCATTACCTTGGCCTCCAGTAACACTGTGAGGAACCTTGGAGTCATTTTTGACCAGGATATGTCCTTCAACGCACATATTAAACAAATATGTAAGACTGCGTTCTTCCATTTGTGCAACATCTCTAAAGTTAGAAATATCCTGTCTCAGAGTGACGCAGAAAAACTAGTTCATGCATTTATTACTTCCAGGCTGGACTACTGCAATTCATTATTATCAGGATGTCCAAAAAACTCACTGAAAAGCCTTCAGCTAATCCAAAATGCTGCAGCAAGAGTACTGACAGGGACTAGAAAGAGAGAGCAGATTTCTCCTGTTTTGGCTTCCTGTTAAATCCAGAATTCAAAATCCTGCTCCTCACATACAAGGTCTTAAATAATCAGGCCCCATCTTATCTTAATGACCTTGTAGTACCATATCACCCTATTAGAGCACTTCGCTCTCGCTCTGCAGGCCTACTTGTTGTTCCTAGAGTATTTAAAAGTAGAATGGGAGGGAGAGCCTTCAGTTTTCAGGCCCCTCTTCTGTGGAACCAGCTTCCAGTTTGGATTCAGGAGACAGACACTATCTCTACTTTTAAGATTAGGCTTCAAACTTTCCTTTTTGCTAAAGCATATAGTTAGGGCTGGACCAGGTGACCCTGAATCAGGGTTTTAATAGTTTTGCAATTTTCATTAGTTTTTATTTTTATTTAGTTTTGACTTCAGATTTTCAATTTTATATCAGTTTTAATTAGTTTTTACCAATTGTTTGCTAGTTTAGTTTAGTTTTTATTTTTTTGAAAATCCTTAGTTTCAGTTTAGTTTTGATTAGTTTCAGTTATAGTTTTAGTTGTGTTTGCAATAATTAAGTGTAACAAAATCCCAGTTTCATCATATCAGTCATTCTGCTCATCCTTGGGTATGTTGCTATTCCAGCTACCATACTGCACCCTGGACAGGTCGCCTGTCTGTCGCAGGGCTAACACGCAGAGACAGACAACTCACATTCCCACCTATGGGTTCTTTAAATAAATAAATAAAGGCAGATGAACAACCATTGATTCCAGGCAACTATAAAATGTATATCTTGGCCCCAATGAGACTATTAACTCTCGCAGCACCGGGTGTTCGTAATTTTGGTTCAAGTGAATTGATAAACTTTTTGAAGGTAACTGACTCAGTTGTGTAGATATCCCCGTCCTGTTGTCTCGGGATGCATCACGCTGCCTTGCCTGGGGTTAGCTTCTGTTTTCTGGGGATGAGGGTTGAGTGTGCTCCCTTACCTTCTCAAGCTAAGCTAGGTTAGCCTTCTTGTGTGAGCTTTTCAAGTGCACTTTAAGGTTTGTGGGATTTTTTTCCCTTTAGAAATGTCCCTCATAATTTGTCTGTTTCCACTACAAGACACTTGCTTTCTCCAAAACACAGTCATATTCAAAGTAATCCCAAATTGGACTCTGGCTCCCGACTTTTCCTGACATGATTCTGCGCGTGGACGGAGCAGCAACACAGACGACTCGACTAACGTACTGCCACCTGCTGGCATAATGAGACACAGCAAGAAAAAAATCTGGAAACTAAACTTCATTTTCACCCTTGACTCTTGTATGACACGCACACATCAATGAAAACTAAACACATTTTTGCTATAAATTCAGTTAATTTTAGTTAGTTTTGGGAACATTCATTACAGTTTTAGTTAGTTTTCGTTTTTTTTGTTTTTATTTTTATTTCCGTTAACGACAATGTTTTTTCACTTCTAGTTTTCGTTATTTCGTTAGTTTTCGTTAACGATAATAACCTTGCCCTGAATCCTCCCTTAGTTACGCTGCAATAGATGTAGGCTGCCGGGGGATTCCCATGATGCATTGAGTTTTTCCTTTCCAGTCACCTTTCTCACTCACTATGTATTAACAGACCTCTGTGTTGAATCATATCTGTTATTAACCTCTGTCTCTCTTCCACAGCATGTCTTTATCCTGTCTTCCTTCTCTCACCCCAACCAATCACAACAGATGGCCCCGCCCCTCCCTGAGCCTGGTTCTGCTGGAGGTTTCTTCCTGTTAAAAGGGAGTTTTTCCTTCCCACTGTCGCCAAAGTGCTGCTCATAGGGGCTCATATGATTGTTGGGTTTTTCTCTGTATCTATGAAGCACCATGAGGTGACTTTTGTTGTGATTTGGCGCTATATAAATAAAATTGAATTGAATTGAATTGAATTGAATTGAATTGAATTGAATTATAACAAAGTGGAAGCGATTTGGAACCATAGGCACGAGTCAAACATTTCAAACTCTTGACACTCTGTCTGGTAACTCAAATGTACAGATAAGAGTAGTGGTCCCAAAACTGAACATTAGGGATTTTAAAAAGATGATCAGGCCATTTTATGCATTGTTCTTGAGATTTCATTTATGATCCCTCCTGTTATGTTGCGGGTCAGATCGACCCAGAACAGAAGAGATGTCACATGTCATCCTCATCACTACAGAAAATGAAAAAAATCTAAATTATACAAGAAAACAGTAAAATACTCAGTGCCAGTGTTTCTGACACTTTTGGATGAGTAGACATGCCCCGGGTCAAATTGACCCAGGACCATAATTGGTGTTCCAACATAACAGGAGGGTTAAAGCAACTATAAACCTGATGTGAGAAAGTTGGCTTTCCAAGTTTATGCTCATGTTTCACAGTATAAAAGGGTTTTCTTGGGTACTGCTCCTTTGACTTCACCACTATCTACAGATCACTGCATAATTTTTCTAAGATAGCTGCAAGATACTTGTAACAAAACAAATTTCTTTCAAGAAAAACTGTTAATTCTGTAACTGGCTCTCAATAACGTGATAGGTCTTCAATAAATTGCAGGAATAATTAAATTTGATGAATCCATCCATCATCCAGTTATCCTTGTCAGGGTCTCAGGAGGAGAGGTACTTCCTGGACAGGTCGCCAGTCTGTCGCAGGGCTAACACATAGACACAGACAACCATTCACAGTCTTGGCTATGGGCAACTTAGAGTTAATAATTAACCTCAACCCCACTAACTGTAAGGGAGGAAGCCGGAGTAAACCTGGAGAATACCCACGCAAACACGGGGAGAACATGCAAACTCCACACAGAAAGACCTGATGGTGGAACTGAACTCAGGACCTTCTTGCTGTGCGGCAACAGTGCTAACCACCGTGGATGGATGGATGGGTGGATGGGTGGATGGATGGATGGATGGGTGGGTGGGTGGCTGGATGGGTGGGTGGGTGGATGGATAGATGGATGGATGGACATATCACAGGCAGAGCACAGCGAGCTGAAATCTCTGAAACCGACTGGCCTTCACTTCCTACGAGACAGAGAAGCTCTTCTACCCCTGTATACGAGAGGAAACAGGACTGGACAACCGTGAATAGGAAGGTTAACAACAAACCTCCAAAACAACTGAATGTGAAACTGCAGAACAGATTTGCTCCACTATCAAAGGACCCGGATCTATATCGGACAACTATCCATCTAAAAGTAGCGAAGTAAGGTCTGAAAATCTGTTGAAAAGTAAAAGGCCACAGGGAAAGCTAAAGGCCTGAAACTCTGATTGTGGGTGACTGCCGTAAAGGATGTACAAAGGATGTGCGGTAAGAACACTAAAGTCCTCTGCTTTCCTAAGGATATGATCAACAACCTGAAGGAGAGAATTCTTCAAATTGCAGATGAATATCCAACTGTGACAAACATTGTTCTGCATACAGGGTCAAACGATGTGTCCAAACAACAGTCGGAGGTTCTGAAACGGGACTTTACTGGATTATTAAATACTGTAAACTCTCTGAATGCAGCTGTATTCATCAGTGGACCTGTACCGCCCGTCAGAAGAGGAGACGAGAGATTCAGCAGGTTGTCTGCACTGAATAAATGGCTCATATCAGCATGTACTGAACACTCAGTGCATTTTATCAACAACTTTAATATTTTTTGGGAACGCAGGCATCTGTTTAAAATGGATTTAATTTTAACAAGTCAGGGGTGAAACTGTTCACCTGTTATACGTCATCCATCTGTGCTTGGTGCCAAGGCTGAGATAAACGAGGAGTTATCTCATAAAGAGGAACAAACAGTACTGCAAGAACAAACAAAGCCCAGCAGAAACCTTGAGGAGGAGCTCCATCTGCCCCCACCTGGGAGGAGCATCAGGTGGGGGCATCCTGAGGCAGGAAGAGGGGTCCCTATTTGCCTCCAACTCTCTCAACAACACCAACGACCAGGACCAGGGACCACGACCTTCCCCAGTCCCCCAAACCCCTGACAGGCCATCACCCTCCTCCCCCTCCCTTTCTCCCTCCTCCCCACACCTGAAATTCACTGAGGAGATGATGGAGCGGGTCAATGCTGGGCTCAGATCTACCCCCCGGCCCAATCCCTTTTTGTCCCCCATAAACCCCCCATGAGAGCAGCCAAAGGTTCGCCATCAAGCCCCGCCCCCAACAGAGCAATCGAAGTTACATTGCTCTGTCTCCGCAGTCTGATGTGTGATGTGTGGAGCGTCCGGGCTGCGAGGATTATGGCAGTGGTGACTTTTCCCAGGAGAAGCTGGGACCCTGTTTACTAGAAGGTTTTAACATTTCTGTACTTTTAGGTGACAGAAGGAGACGAGTGGCCTGGTCAAAACACAGAGAGCTGCACTCTAAAAGACCTTTAAATATAGTAAACATACCTCGTGTGCCACAGACTGCTCCCAAACACGAGGGGACAAGTAATGCCTCTAAAACACTTAAGTTGGCTTTATTAAACGTTAGATCTTTAGCTGGGAAAACATTTTTAATTAATGATTTAATCACTGAGCACAGCCTTGATTTTGTTTCTAACTGAAACTTGTTTGGACCAAAGTAACAGTGGAGCTGTTCTCATCGAGACGACCCCTCCTAACTACAGTTTTATCAGTGAGGCCAGCGTGAGCGGGGGGGGGGGGGGGGGGGGGGGGGGGGGGGGGGGGGTTGCTGTCTTATTTATGAATCATTTCAATGTAAGCAGCTGTCTCCTGGAAGTTTGCAGTCTTTTGAATATGTGGCTTTAGAGCTGAAGGCCCCATCCAAAGTTGTGTTTCTTAATGTTTACAGGCCTCCCAAATACTGCACAGACTTTTTAATGACCTCAGTGAACTGCTGTCTGTGATCTGTGTTGATTTTGACTGTGTAATTATTGTTGGGGATTTTAACATCCATGTGGACAACCCTCAGGACAAAGAGACTAAAGACCTGAGTAACACTCAGCATGTAACAGAGGCCACACATAATAGAGGACACACTCTTGACCTACTGATCTCCAAGGGCCTGAGCATTTCAGAGGTTACTGTGTCTGATGTGGGCCTGTCTGATCATTACTGTGTTTTCTTTGAAAGTAAAATCTCAGCTCACACAAATATATCAACAGCAGTGATCACAAAACGGTGTATAACTGAACACAGTAGTGAGATCTTTAACCAGGTCTTCCCATTAACACCTGACCTGTCCAGAGGCTCAGTCAATGAGCTCGTCAATAGCTTCAATGCTAAAATGTTAAATGTAATGGATACAATTGCTCCCATTAAGGTGAAGGTTATCTCTGGAAGGAAAAAGTCTCCATGGAGAAACTCCACACTAGTGAAAAATGAAAAAAGAGAGTGTAGGAAAGCTGAGCACAGATGGAGAAAAACAAACCTCCAGGTTCATTATGACATCTATAAAGAGAAACTTCACAATTATAATTTACAACTGAGGAGTGCAAGAAGGTCCTACTTCTCTGACATCATCACCAAAAACAGTCATAATGCTCGGGTCTTATTTTCTACAGTACACAGGCTAACAAACCCTCCTGTGTCAGTGGCAGCTGAACTTCGACCATGGCCTGCAATGACTTTGCCAAATTCTTCACAGAAAAAATCCAAAAGATTAGACAAGCAATTACATCAACAGCAGATTCAGGATATGTACTGTGTCCACTGAAAAACTGTTTAAACACCATGAAACAGTTTCACCCTATAAACAGCAAAGACCTGGAGGACATCTTAGGTCAGCTGAACTCCTCCTCTTGCTGTTTAGATGTCCTGCCAACAGGTTTTTTCAAAAAGGTCTCAAAGACTTTAGAGTCAGACCTGTTACAGATCGTCAATTTCTCTTTATTATCAGGTGTGTTTCCAGAATCACTAAAAACTGCTGTAATTAAACCTATAGTGAAAAAGGATAATCTGGACAAGACACAAATGAACAACTACAGGCCGATCTCAAATGTCCCATTTTTAAGTAAGATCATTGAAAAAGCAGTTTCTCAACAGCTCAATTACTTCTTAAAACAGAATAACTGCTATGATGCCTTCCAGTCAGGTTTTAGACAGAACCACAGCACTGAAACCGCTCTGACCAAAGTGTTTAATGACATATGTCTGAATACAGACAGTGGAAAAATGTCAGTCTTAGTTTTACTGGATCTCAGTGCAGCATTTGATACAGTTGACCACAACATATTACTCAAACGACTGGAGAACTGGGCAGGTCTTTCAGGAACTGTACTAAACTGGTTCAAACATACTTAGAAAACAGGAAATACTTTGTATCAACAGGTAACTTCACATCTGAGCAGACAAGTATCACATGTGGAGTTCCCCAAGGTTCCATCCTGGGACCCCTTCTGTTTAACATCTACATGCTCCCACTGGCACAGATTATAAAGAACAACAAAATAAACTATCATAGCTATGCAGATGACACACAAATATATATCACAATGTCACCAGGAGACCGAGGCCCTGTACAGGCTCTTGGTAAATGCACTGAGGAAATTAATGACTGGTTGTGCCACAATTTTCTCCAGCTAAACAAAAACAAACTGAGGTAATAGTCTTTGGAGCCAAAGAAAAACGATTACAGGTCACCAGATAATTTCAGTCTATACACCTAAAAACCACAAACCAGGAGAGAAATGTAGGTGTAGTGATGGATGCAGACCTAAACTTAACACATTAAGACAATAACAAAATCAGCTTACTATCACCTCAAGAATATATCAAGGATAAAAGATCTGATGTCCCAACAGGACCTGGAAAAACTAGTCCATGCATTCATCTTCAGTAGGCTTGATTACTGTAACAGCATCTTTACAGGTCTACCTAAAAAATCAGTCAGACAACTACAGCTCATTCAGAACTCTGCTGCTCGAGTCCTCACTAAGACCAAACAAGTGGACCACATCAGTCCAGCTCTGAGGTCTTTACACTGGCTGCCTGTCTGTCAGAGGATAGACTTTAAAGTTCTGATGCTGGTCTATAAAGCTCTGAATGGTTTAGGACCAAAATGCATCAGTGACCTCCTGACCCAGTATGAACCTTCCAGATCCCTCAGGTCATCTGGATCCGTTTTTTTATCAGTTCCCAGAGTCAGAACCAGACACAGAGAAGCCGCATTCAGCTTGTATGCTCCTTATATCTGGAACAAACTCCCAGAAAACCTCAGATCAGCTGAAACACTCAGTTTATTTAAATCCAGGTTGAAGACTCACCTGTTCTCAGCTGCATTTGAATAAAGCACCAAATCCACACTGTTTTACTTTTAAGCTTAAATTTCAAAACTTACATTTTAACTACTGATTTTATCTACTGTTCTGATTTTATCTGTTTTGATTTTATATACTGTTTTGTTTGTTTGTTTGTTTGTTAATTAGTTTGTTTGTTTGTTTGTTTGTTAATTAGTTTGTTTGTTTGTTTGCTTGTTTTAATCAATTTTAAATCATGCTTTTTATTTGTTTTTGTTTCTAATGTCTCTGTAAAGCACTTTGAATCACCTTGCTGTTGAATTGTACTATACAAATAAACTTGCCTTGCCTTACTGTGAAATGTTAATGCTGACAAACTCTGTGTTTACCTGTGTATTTGCACTTGTTTCAATATATCATTGCATAGTATGTACAGTGTAATGTAGATGAAGGTGTTTATTATTAAGGGGGGAAAATCCTAAATGCCCCCCCCCCTCCTTGCCTCTCCTGTGGTGGTGGTAGTGTGATGGTTGGGGCTGTTTTGCTACCTCAGGACTTGGAAGACTTCCTGTGGTAAATGGAACCATGAATTCTGCCATCTACCAAAACCTCCTGAAGGAGAGTGTCAGCCATCTGTTCAGGACCTCAAGCTGACCTCAATGATCCAAATATACCAGCAAGTCCACCTCTGAAAGGCTTAAAAAAACAAAACAAAATGAAGACTTTGAGTGGCCTCCCCAGTCCTGACCTGAAAGCGATTGAGATGCTGTGGCATGACCTTCAAAAGGTGGTTCATGCCTAAAAAGCCTTCAACATGGCCGAATTACAAACATTCTGCAAAACGAGGGTTAAAATTCCTCCACAGCGCTGTTGTCATTGACTCATTGTCAATTATTGCAAACGCTTGATTGCAGTTGTTGCTGCTGAGGGTGACCCAACCAGTTAATGAAGCTTATCCGTCATCACACATCTGTCTGCTTCCCAGCTGTTGCAGCTAATCTAAGCATTCAATCACTTCCAGTTTCCCACACTGTCAACCTGATTGTGACATCACTGGTCAGCTTTCATTCCCTGCACTTCAAATCTCACTGCGCATCTGTCATTCTCCCCATCACCACCTCTCACATGTCACTCAGGCTCCATTCAAGCCTCCATCTTCATCTCCACCACCAGCCTCTAGACTCCGGGGTGTCCTGCCCTGGTCCTAATTCCCATGGCCACTGGGATTCTGTTCTGCTGTGATGGGCTATCGGAGATTAACCACCAAATACCAAAAACACACAGTTTTCATTCTAAGATGAGCTTTACCGCCAAGTATTGTCATATAGGAAAGGGTTTTTCTTCTGCACGTGGAAACTGGACGATTTGTCTCCAGCTGTTTTTCACAGGAGGTTTTAGCTGGAAAACAGCTCAAGAACGCAGGATTACTAACAAGGTATAGGTAAGGCAGATAGAGAAGTTTAAAGGGTTAATTATTCATCTGATTTCACATTGATCAGTGTGTTTGATTTAAGTGGACTCGGTTACTGAATTTTCTGACAGCTCTTCTGGCAGTTCTTCCACTGACTGAATAAAGTAGGTCTTGAGTATATTTGCAGTCATAAGTCAGAGACTGTCTAAAATCTCTCCAAATAACAGAGCTATTACCACCAGCAAAAATTATCCTACATACCGGTGTTGTGCCAAAAAGTGATTGCCTGCCACAAACTGATTTCCAATGTTTGCGTGTATTTTTTATGTGTAATATCTATGTTGGTAAATAGACTTCGGTGAACAGCGTTTACAAAGGGGCTATATATGGAATTAAAAAATTATCTGTTTTTTCAAGTATCTTTACAACTCTGTGTTATTGTACTTACATTATAACCAATCCGGTCCTTTATCCCCACTTTAAATATTTTTACAGAACTATTGTAATATTTGAGCCATTTCTGCTGTCCAACTACTTCTTACAAAAGACATTTTTAATGTTAATTCGATTTTTTTAATGGCATAAATAAAGGTTATATAAAAGTCACTGCCAAAGACTGATTGCGGCTTCTACCTTGTTACACTAATGTTGTTTGTAGCTCAATATGACTTTATGTCATCCATGAGGGATGCATTTGACATCTGTTTCACATATTATAGCCCAACAAGTTACTTATAGCAATTTAAATACAAGCAATCAGTTTTTGGCAGACAATCACTTTTTGGCACAACACCGGATCTTTTCTTAATGCTGTAATGAAAACTGTAAAATACTACTAATAATAATAATTCCTACATTCACGAGGAGCTCGTAAAGCGGCATGCGCATGGGACGAATGGTGCCTTCAGGAACGCCCTCATGTCATTCTCGCTAGCCAATGGGATCCAGTCTGGGAACAGGCGTTTCAACGTTGCACTGCTTCCACAGCGGACTTGGACCCTTTTCTGCTGTTATGTGCACTGAGTGAGTCAGAGATCATGTCTCTCCGTGTGTTAGAACTAATCTTCTTCTTCTACTTCGCCACTCATATTCCGATCACATTATTTATTGACTTACAAGCCCTGCTGCCTGAACACGTGTACCCCCAACCGGTAAGTTACTTTAAATGAACACACACACGCATTTCCAGCTACAACTTCATGCACACTCTTCCCCTCCAGCTGAAGGACCTTCTGAAATGGTACGCAGCGGACTTCAAAGACCCCATGGTGCTGGACCCCCCGGAGTGGTTCAAGTCCTTTATTTTCTGCGAGGCTTTGCTTCAAACACCGTTTTTCCCCATTGCAGCGTACGCTTTTCTGAAAGGTCAGTCAGACTTTACTAAAATCATCATAATAAGTCAAAGCTACTCACCCACCCAGCCAACCACGCACGCACTTTCTCAGGTCAGCTGCTCTCCTAGTAGGACACACACGCGGGTCAAAGGCGACCTCTGTCGGTCTTTATGTTGCCTTATCATCAAACATCTACTGCCTCAAGTGTTTGTAACCAAACTGCAGCTCAGCCAGGGGCGTTTCCAGGAAATGACCAAGAACCAGTGAGGGTGGGCCGGGTGGGCAGGAGGAAATGTCACCCTGGCCACCACCACTGTATTATACACACAAATAATAAAGATGAAGGGAACTGAATTTTCTGTGCTTGTTGGAAACAAACAAAACGTCTGCATTGCCTTGGATGATTCACAGACTTCTGTGTCTTACGTCCTTTCTCCCGATCGCTCAAACAGGTGGTTGTAAGTGGATCCGGATTCCTGCCATTGTGTATTCCACACACGTGGCCACCACATTGATCCCAATCCTCACCCACATCCTCTTCTATCAGTTCCCTCTGAAACCCAATCCTGGTCCTCAGACTGTCCAGGAGCGCTGGTTGCTCGTCTCCATATATGCACCGTACCTGTTGGTGCCTGTGCTGCTCCTCCTCACCATGCTGATGTCCTCGACATACAACGCCTCCTCTAAGCCTGGGAACGTGTCAGCCAAGGCCAAGAAGAAGAACTGAAGTGCCACAAGACAATTTTATCTCATTTACTGTGATTTTAAGAGATCTTTTTCTACATTTGTGAATGTGTGAACATGTATGTGCAAGTCTGTGTGAGTCACACCGTTTATCAAGAAGTAACTGCCGTCGTGAACCATCTGAAACTGTCACTTTTAATGTTGACCTTTCAATAAAATCCATATTGTTGTGATTTTTGTTCTGATGTTTCTCTTTGGGTTTAGACATACCCCTATCGAAATGATCTAGCTTCTCTGTTTCAGGAGGCTGAAGCCCCTCCTTTGTAGTATATCTCTGCCTTCTACAGGAACATAAACCATTTTGGGGTTTTTTGTTTTGTTTTTTTGGTGGGGGTGGGGGTGCTTATTAAACCTCGTCTTCCTATTGGTGCTGCCAGAGAGTGCTAGTGTAAGATACAGGTACATCTGAAACTTCCAGTCAGGATGTTTGTTTTTGAACACTTAATAATTAGACAGCAGATCATCTTCACTGGGAGTCTAATTGTGACTTTTAGCTATTTAAACATCCTTAATGAGAAATCTATACAAGTCCCCTTTGTTCAAACCAAAGGGGACTTTGGTCCCCTTTGGTTATCCCTTTATCTACATGTGTGCGGTGCATCACATGTAGATAAAGGGATAAGCTGTATTTGTTCGTGGAAATGCTTTGTCATCAAAGAGTTTAAACAAACTCTTGTTTTATCTCTTATATTGATTTTCTTGTCAGCTGTTGATCTTACAGTTGTTTTAAGTCGATTAAAAATGTGCTCTTTTGCCCACTGACCCTGCACATACATTTGAACATCTCCCGTATCACACTGTGTGGATACACTCAGCTACATAAAAGGCTCCACTAAGCGAACGTTTCTTTCAGTAATTCAAGTTGTTCTTATTATTAATCTTTTATGGCGTCTATTTGGCAGTGTTTTGACAGCGTACCTCCACGTCTTCCTGGAAGGGTGGAGGCTCTCCTTCACCTCCTTCACAGAAGGGATTCTGGGTGTGTGTGCCTTAGTTACAAAAGACTTTTTTTTTTAAAGTTGTTGCACAAGTTAAAATGTCCAATCAGCTTTGTCCTTTTACTGCTATTTTGCTGCTGACAAACGGTGGTTTTTCCCCTCTTTTAAATATATTTGCTGTCATATTGTATAGTCATATAGTTAGATGTTTAATTAACCCCCTTCACACACAACTTTTGTTGTTTAACTATTGTTAAAACATCCATTGTTTCACGTTTAAATAGGATATATGTAAAAAAAAAAAATACTAATAAAATATATGAGCTACATGTGTTAAAGGCAACATCCTCCTCCTTCACCCCTAATTTCCCAGAATTCATTGTGATCATTTTTTAAAAATAAGAATATCAACTAGAATTAATCTAAACAGCCATCAAACATCGTAAAATGCGTCGTTTTATCGCTGTGAGTCTGATTTGTACGAACAAACAGTCCTAGACTACGGGGACTAACCTTTGCAGCGGAAGGAAGGGTCTATATTGGCCTCCGCGGACGGAGAGCCTATAAAAGGAAGTACGGCACTAAGTTTCTGTATTGTTTAAGTCAACGGCAGAGTGGGAGGTTCTGCTGTATTTTGAGAAGTGACAGCACTGTACGGGGATTTAAATACTGTACAGTATATGTACAGGCAGACTTACAGTCGTTGCTTTTGGAAACAGATTTAATCGAAGGCGACAGTTCCTTCCAGAGGCAGCGTTAGCTGTCCTGTCAGACTCGACGACGAAGGAAACAACGAAGTGTTTTTGTTATTTACACGGATGAAATTTATACTAACCGGGGAGACGTCTGTGTTTTTCCAAGAGCTCTTATGGACCTGGGTTTACTGTCGAAGAAGACAGATAAAAGGGACTAACAGTCCTGTGTTGATGTTTTACGCTAACATGGTCTGTGTATTAGCTCCCTGATGCTGGCTAGCTTCATAGGTTGCTACAGCTTGTATATTTTAGCTTGAGTCTGGATTTATTGTCAAGTATCGGGACAGGTATCCTTAAGTTCTTATACTTCTTAGTATGTTCCTAGGCGCTGTTTACATGACGCTTGGTATAGCCAAAGGGCTATATCACTGTCAGGCTAACAGATAGCTCAGTGTCTGCATCTGCAAGATTGGCATCATGTAGACTGTCCCTCTGAACGGGTTAGGTGACCAGGACACGCAATGTGTGAGTGAGCGTCCTTAGAGTGCTTTGCAAAGCTGGATTGAAGCTACTGAACTAGGTGAACGAGTGACAGCTGGCACGGATATAGTTTAGCTCAGACTGAGTTAGCTATGCTTAAAGTCGTCCGTTGTGTGTGATATTGCAAACATCCCAGCCTGCTTGGAGGGCATGTGAATGCATCATGTCCTGGCTGCATCTCTTATTTATGCAATAACGCACACCAGAGCAGCCTGTCATGAAATAATTCCGCAGTGCAAGAAGCAGCAGCATCATCAGGACTCGGTCGATAGCTTGCCCTGGGATTTTTTTTTCCTCTAAAGAGGACAGCGTCATCCAAGGATAACCAACTGTGCCCAGCTGGACCATCGGCCCTTCACAATGGAAACTGTGGGAGATTTTGAGTACAGCAGAAAAGATCTGGTTGGACACGGAGCCTTTGCTGTGGTGTTCAAAGGAAGACACAGGAAGGTAAATAAATCAGTTGCACATTTGCATCCCCTCCTTTACTTCATCTTGCAGGGAAAGGGAGAGCGAGCAGACAACTCGTTTGGAAATCTGGGTCAGTCAGTAGAACTGGGGACTGCTGCTCTGCAGCACTATATCACCTTTTTTGCGGGGAAATGTATTTTCAAGCACTTTCATAACTAAACCCCTGCATCCTGGCTGATGTAATGTGGAGTCATGCTGTGACAAGTGATTTTGGTGCCATTTCACCGGCCTGATGGGAGGTGCATGAGTGCATTTATGCTATTTCGTTCATTCATGATAGAGATGAGTCAGGCAGCTGTGAATGACTTGCTGACGTACTAAGGCAGGAGGGGTGCAGTGTTTTTCCCTTTGCCTTTTTAAGCAGAAGAGCTTTACTTATGTAAGAGCTGCACAACATTCATTCACACTGAACCACAGAGAGATCATTAAGCTCAGAAAGTGGATTAAATTGTTAACATTTCCCGGAGTGGGGCTTTCCGTGACAGAAGAAGCTTAGGATGGGGTGGGTTATATATGTGTGACAGAGATGCAGGCCATGACATCACGGTGGCCCAGTGCTACTGGTGTGAAGCAGATGGTCCTAAATTCCTGAACTGAAGCTGCATCAGAGCATCCCCGGAGCCAAGCTTCTCTCTCACTGTGACAATCGATTCCCAGCTCAGAGCCTGGAAACTCTGAAACATATGTGTCTGTGTAAACAATCCCCGTGTGTGGTCACATGCTTCCATGTCAGGTTAAAACCGACCTGGCATGTGATCAGTGTGTTTACTATTTTAGTCCCATCATCTGCACTGTGTTTAGCCTATTTATAGGATTGTGTGGGCTCACAGGCGCAGGACAGTTAGAGGCACCTGGATGCATCAGACCTAATGGATTGATTCATTCCTCGGGCGGTGTTGGATGTTGCATATCATGTTGCACTGAAATATCAATTTATTATGCAGAGTCTGTTCACAGATAAGAAAGACCGGGGGCTAGTTTGAGAAATGTCTTTTGGCCTCCGTGGGTAATTCCTAAAACTTTGAAACAACAAATGTCGGAAAAGAAATAAATGTATTTGGTGTGAATATCACACTTTTTCACTCTGTGTTTTATTCCTAGACTTTATATAAATGATGTAACCACTGTGACATCGCCCACTGGTTTTGGACTGCGTTTAAGACCCCCAAAATTGTCTCTGCTGCCCTGTTGTTGTTGTTGTTGTGTTTTTTTCCAGATAGAAATGACCATATTTGGACTGTTGGGTGGAGAGCTATGTTATTAGCTATTGCTAGCCAGTCAATAGGAACAGTTCATCTAGAGGTGACAGATATATGACTGCTGTATTTTTTGAGGTGAATGAATATAATATACATTATACCAAATATGTTACCACTTTAGAAACGACCAAAATCAAATTCTTTCTGGTATTTAATGCAAAACAAGCACCGCCTCCTTTCAAAAATAAAGTGGTAATTTTCCTCACCCAAAGCGGGTCTGTAGGGGAGGACTGTGCAAGTCAGCGCTACCGGTCTGTATATAGATAAGACAGTGAGTCGTTTTCCTGATTTTTTTTTTTTTTTTTTTTTTTTTTTTTTTTTTCTGGCCAAATGATAAACAAAGATTCATTTTATTTTATATTGAAATACGACTTAAAATGTATAAGAAAATAAAATTAAGATTAAATTCTGTAAATCTGTAATTGCAGTTTTCCTTTGGGGGCATGCTGTGGGCGTGAACATTTTGTTTAACTCATGTTAGAATGATGCAAAATTGTTACATTTTAAAAATGTTTTCTTAACTTTTCATAATAATATAACAAATTATAATATTTTCTCAATGCAAGTTGTATTCTTTGAGACATGAATGGTAGAGATGTGTTCATA
The DNA here is from genome assembly GCF_963576455.1 of Neolamprologus multifasciatus. Lineage (NCBI taxonomy): Eukaryota > Metazoa > Chordata > Actinopteri > Cichliformes > Cichlidae > Neolamprologus > Neolamprologus multifasciatus. Next base: position 37,192,191 of record NC_140452.1, on the reverse strand, counting down.
ACCACTGGATTTAATTGACTGGATGTTGATCTACCCAATGTTTTCAGGACAAGGACGTTTTAAACTTTGTGTACAATGAGTGGCTCGCATAAGCTATGAAGAGCGCCGCTCACAGTGCTCTGGTCCTACTTTCAGCTGTCCAGTCTCACCTTCAGCTATATCTGGTTGCAGTGTTATTGACTATAATCTCTTTGATGCTCACAGGTCTGTAATCAGCTGTGATTCATAAATGAGATAATGCTTTATCCTGGAAAACGAACACGTGCTTCTGTCGCTCTCGACAGGGCAAATCTGGTGACTCCACCTTTTCATACCTCTTACGTGGCAATTAGCTAGGTTTGAGCAAATACATTTCCCTTTATATTGCACAATAAAGGCATTTTGATCCAAGAGCTCATCTGGAAACATGATATTGCTCTAACAGTCATCTGAGCGCCTCGTCACTGAGTGCAGAACCTTGCTGTCAGAAAGCCAGTTGACCCGGTGTCACTGGGACAGCTAAAGTTTCCTTCGTCCTTCACGAGAACTTGTCCACTGCAGAGCCAATTTTGCATGTGCTAGAAAAAATCAAAGCCATATCAGTTTAATTTTGAAGTGTAAATTCACATCAATGATAAGATGTAACCCTAACCTTAGATTTTGGAGAAAAATAAGAGTTTTTGATGTGTGGCAGAATGTTTAGCCAGATATCCATCATTGATGAGGACCTGGGAATCAGGGGGTTAAATTTGGCTGCTCTTGCCTTTAAAGTTAATGGACTGATTAGATTGCTGTCTGTAAGTCTCATGCTGACTCATCTGCATGGTGTAGGGTATAAAATACACTCGTATGAATGTGTGTGACAGGGTGAATGAGTGCTCAGTGTAGAACACCATGCAAACATTCGGTCAGTTAGACAGAAGTTGATGTTAAAGATGCCCAGTGTGGTTCGAAGACTTCTAGGGCATCCTGTAAACACAGATTGATATGACCTCACGTACATATTGCTATTGTGCTCAGACTGTCTGTTATCTCTCTTTCACCTCCACCTCCAGTCTTGATCTTACATGATAAAGTGTTACCTTAGCGTGCCTCGTCTAAAACCGAGGCAGTGTTAGCTAAGGCTGAATAATAAAACACTCTGGTAGAGCTTTAACACACTAAATCCCACATGTGTGTTTCTGTTGGGCTGTCTCCGAGGTATATTGATCACAATACGAGTTGGTCAGGATGTTACGGGTTTCAGATCAACAAAAATACTTCCTGAGTGAAAGGATGGTTGCCTCTAGCCACAACTAACTCATGCACTCTCTCTATTGGTTTTAAGTGGTCAGCCTGCAGCGTCAAGGAACTCAAAGCCTCAAGAGGAAACGTATGAGTGGCAGCATTAAAAATTCAATCTGAACTGTTGTGCAGGAACATCCTTGTTAACTTCTCACGTGATCTGTTTCCTCTTTTGTGTTGTGTAGAAGACTGATTGGGAGGTGGCCATCAAAAGCATTAACAAAAAGAACCTGTCCAAGTCCCAGATCCTTCTTGGGAAGGAAATCAAAATCTTGAAGGTGAGCATGACCCTGAATTTAATTCCCTCCTTTTTTCCTCTTTACTGGAGTCGACTTGACTTGAGCTCGTGCACCTCATAAAATCCAGCCCAGATAGAAACATGAATGAAAGTGACCTGATTAACTTCCGTAGGCTAGTTGATGCTCCTGCTAATGCTTTTCACTTGTCTGCTCTTTTTGCTCAGGAGCTGCAGCATGAAAACATCGTGGCACTTTATGATGTCCAGGTAAGTTTGGGAATCTTTTAGAAACTTTGCTGCAGTGACCCTAATAAGCAGTAAAGTAATGTATGTCTTTAGTGTTTGATTTAATTTTAGTACGCAGCTTCTTTAACTAATGTTTCATCGTTTGTTTGTGTCTGAGAGGATGAGCTTCTCTAGTCTGTGGTAGAAAAACTGAAATTTTCAAAATGAACCATCATCCAAAAAGAAGCGTAAGAATATGTTCAGCTAGCCGAACCTAGGATTGGCTATGGTTCAATGCACAGACAGTAGAGGTGGGAATCACCACACATCCCACGATACGATATTATCACGATACTTAACGCACGATACGATATTATTGCAATTTTTTAAAAATATTTTGCGATATTCAGATTCTGTACATAAAGGTAAACTTTATCAATATTCATTTTCTCTAATATCAAAGTCTCACACTCAGTCTTTCTCTCATTTCAGTTTTATTGTTGACAAACTGAACGGTTTGTATTACAGTCTAGTCCAACTTAACTGAATCAACCATCTGGTACAATTATAGCTATTCTGAACTATGCAGTTTATGAAAACTATGCAGCCCCTTCAGCAACTGAAGAATTTGAAAGTAAATTAAAACAAAATATAATTTTACATTAAATAAAAAAGTTTTAAACTTAATTAAAATAAAACATGTCTTAAATTAAAATAAGTAAACTGTCATGTTTGGACAGTGAAGGAATGTCAGGATTCTTGCTCAGAAAAAGGATCAACATGCTCTGAAGTCAGAGCACAAAAACCTTTTTTGTAACAAAATATCGATTTCTGCTGTCCCTGTATCGATACATTATTAGCAAACAAAATATCACCATGCTACACAGTATCCATTTTTTCCCCACCCCTAACAGACAGTATGTGAAAGCTGGATGAAGCCATATTAAAGTTACACATTGGTTTGCTGTTATTTCAAGCTGCCAGTTTGGCATTTTGGCCACACGTTTACACGGATGTGATTGAATGATATTGTAGAGGTGCGGATTATCAGGCTGCACTGGCAGTATACTTATCCAATGGTGAGTTAGAAATGAACATTTGTTAGCATGTTATGGACATAATTCAAATGTATGTTGCTAATATCCTCAAACATGAGTCCATCTGCAGTTGTTGTGATTGTGAGATCAGCAGCAACTGTCTCTGACAGCTATGATAACATGTTATATGAATTTCAAAAAAGAAATGATAATGTTGTTGTTCAGTGACACATATAACATGAGTCATGGACACTTAGGATGATGAACAGGTGACACTAAACTGTGACGATGCCGTAGATCTTTTGTGCCAACGAGATCTCGCACACGCACGCTGTCCTGGTTATCACACCGCTATCTTAATCACTTTATTTGGGATTTCTAAGTATTAAGAGCTGAGCAGCAGCTTGTCTTCTTAATCTGATAACTTTGGCACAACTAGTCAGAATTTATCTTAGTGAAGGGATCATTAAATGTTTAAATAAATAAAAATACTTTGGTTATTATTTTATTGCATTAGTCACTTGGTCTTGTTGTTTTGCCGTACATAGGCTTTCCTAGATGGGAATATCGATGACAAACTTTGTAACAATATTCAGCTGCCTCTAAGTATATGTGGTTTTTGTGCATCCACAAACATGTTTGCGGGCGTACATGCGCCGGCGTACGCCCTCAGCCTCGCTACTGCCACAGATGCAGTTTCTGCTGGAAACGCTGAGTCTGTGGGTAAACTCGTCTGTGTTTCTAGACATGAGTGAACTTGAGCAAAACGCCTAGTGAGGGTAAAAAAATCTGGTTCTGAACTCGCCTGCTTTACTCTGATTTCAGCTATTGGCATTAACAAAGCAGCTCAAGTTCACAAACTAAGCCTGTTAACCTCCTTAAATGTGTCAAAGTGCATTAGTATTATATGATGGTGTTAAAACCGTTAACTCTGACAAACACAATAAAAGCTTCCAGAATTCCTGAATACAATCTGGCGGCCGTGTGACTAATAACCCAGAGTGCTTTGCAGTTACAGTTAAGTCAGTCTGTCATTTTGGCCTTTTCTATGGCTCACATGCACATCGAGCTTGATGTGAAAATGCTGTTATATGCATTTATAAGAGTAGATCACAGCACCACAAGGAAATAGTCGTAATATGTTGCAGTCAAATTAGTAGAAAAGTGTTTTAATCTGAATGTGAAAGGCCAACCGTCAGTGCAGTCAGTCTGCTGCTGAGCTGCCCATGTTCACGTTAGGAGGAAAACAAAAACTTTAGCTTACTTGTGTAACCCCGGTTCTCACAGTAGCATGAGTGCAATGTCTCACTATTGGATGCGCCTCCCTGCGTATTCCTCAAAAGCATTTATCTCATTCCGCCAATCCTGATTGGCTGGTGAAGGCGACGGCCATGTCGGGCAGAGCCATCCACCCTTAACTAGCTTGCGCTATTACACGGTCGTTATTCAAAAACAGTTTCTCACTTCGGAGCAAATCTTCAACTTAGCTAGCTAGCTTAGCTTAGTGTTAGCTGTTTCCCGTCGCCAGGCGCTTGCTACCTTTGCTCATCTCTCCTGAACCCGGATCTTCAGCACAGATCGGGCATCATACCATTTACTGGTTAGATCCCCTTTAGACCTAACAATTATACATTCATTGTTAGTTAGTGGTGCTGGTTTCGGTCATTAACCCTTTAAGACCTACCATAGAACCAAATGCGCCAGATATATTTTTACATGCTGTGGAGCCATTTTTGGGAGCATTTCAAGTTGCTATACATCAATACAACCATTACAGCCCAAATTTTAATAATATGTCTGCATTAAGTGCATAGTAATTACATAAATTGCAAAAAGGTGCAATAAACTACAAAAAAATGTAAAATCATTTTTGTTTTTTTAACATATATTTCTAGTTAGAGAAATTTAAGAGGCTTATCCCTCAAAACTGTAAATACAAAAAAGTTGCACAAAATAGTTTCCCACCACAGGAAATTTATTTTGAGTGTCTTCATAGTTTTATTTTTGAAATACACCAATTTTTATACACTGCAGGAAAAACGAAAATAAATATTATAATGCAAATTTGCAAAAAAGCAGCATATGCATCAAAAGAAACTATTTCCAGCAGTGAAATATGAGTCCTAAGCATCCCAGAAACGACTCAGAAAGTCAAAGTCAAAGATAACTTTTAAAAACACCAGTATAGGCTCATGAGGCCCCGATGGTAAAAAAAACTACATTTCCGCAAAATGACGTCACTTCCGGTTTTGGGCAGGTCATGGCGGACATGCGATAGTTCACGCTGATGGACAAGGAAGTGTTACAAACAGCTGATCGGATCGGCAAAGCGTGTTTCTGGAATATTATGTTTTTGTTGCTGCAAGTGCTTTTTATGCAGTTTTTGCAAAGTTATATGTGGAAGGAAACTGTGACCGAGGACAAGCTGATGGCATAAGATGTAAGTACAACTCCTCTGGTTTCATATGCAAAAAAAATTATTGCGCTAGCTCACGTGGTTGCAGAGCTACCGGGATTTAAAAATAGTTACGCAAAACAGATTAAGGAAATGTACTGTTTATATGAATGGGGAAACCTGCTGTCAGCTGAGACTGAAGAAGTCATGTAGAAAACACTACGTCCAGGACGGGATCAGCGTTTGTGGATTTCCTGGATGAGCGTGCGTCGAGACCGGAGTCAGGAGAGCCTTTGGTTGTATTTTTCAAAGCTGTCTGTCTGTAGTGTTTGGCAGTGGTTGAGCCGTAGATAATGTTGTGATGCATTAATGATGGAGTTAGTTTCCTACACAGAGACCGTTGTTCACTGATGGTGGGTGTGAGAGAGGCTGTGCTGCATTTACTCCACACATGTTAAACAAATGTTTGATTTTGAATTTTTTAAAGGCAGAAAAATTACAATCATGAATAAATGACGTGATTTACTCCACTTTGCTGATGTCTGTCACAAGGTGAGCGCACAGTAGGATGGTTCTGACAAGCATGCTGAAAAATCCGTTCTTCAAACTGCTCTGTTGTTTATATCCTCTGTTATATTTGTTCATATCAGCAAGCAGTAAAAAGATTTTGTTTAGATGTCCAGAATTGGCTGTAATACCATAAATACTAATTTACCACTTCAAATGTGATGGTGAAGCACATCCCACATAGCAATGGTACTTCCTGTGTTTGCGTAAGCCTCCCTCTGGGATCCTGCTGGTCAGCCTTTCCACCGTTCCACTCCTCCCACCATGTCCTCATCCCTTCATCACCCGTCCACTCTCCTGCTGATGTAATAGATCTCTTCCACAAGCTAGTGGCTGAGGAACCCATTAGTCAGGGTGCGTTTCCAGCAGGGATGAGATGTTCAAGTTTCTGAGTTTCATATTCAAATTGAATCAGGTGTTTGGGGGAGAAATGGTTACATCACGAGAAAATAAGAGACTCAAATAAAAGAGAAGGCACACAAAAAGTTTTGGTTGGTAGAGGTCAGTGAAATTATGAGATCATCCCACTGATACTTGACTTTAGTGTCCAAATCTGTTTATCATACTGACAGAATTAGGGTTTAAAGAACCCAAACCCAACAGGATGTTTTTGGCATGAGATGAGATGCTGCTGCTGTTTTTGGCTTAAAAGCATTTTCGTCACTCCAAGCACTCTTTCAGTTGTGTGGTTGCAGTTCCTTCGTACTCGTACTCTTTCGTACACTTGCATGTCTGAGATGGTCACCAAGCTTTGCCTGTCACAGCTTCAGGCACAGTGTCTCCGTGTCTTTTCTTAGCAGCTGCATCTTTTTTTACTGTCCCTTTAGTGTTCCCTGTGCTAGCACAACAATGCTGTGTGGCTCCCTTGGCGGTTATCAATACTGTCTGGTGTATTACAAGCCTGGCAGATGTCACTTCCCATTATTTATACGTGATATATATTTCACTTTACCCCCAGCTCCCCCAGTTGACCTGTTCCCAGCTCTGTTAGCTGTTGTTTGAAGCATGTGTTGTATGTATGGGCTTAACAGGAAGTGTAACCCAAACCAACTTGTGCAACCGTCCTAGCCTCTGTATTAGGAATTGCATGGAGCAGAGATTTTCTGCTTCTCATGGTTCCACTACCTTAATATTTCATCCCAAGCCCACAAAGCAAACTGGCAACAAAGCTGGTTTTACATTACTGTGGCAATCCTGTATGAGCTGGAGCTGCAGAAATTGTCAGTGATAACAGTACACACAGTAACCTACTGCTCTTTTCAGTAGGGTCATTTGGAAAATGCTAGCTCGATGGTCAGTGGAAATGTAGATGTGGAGATGAAGCGATTCTAGCTCACAGTATAGTTGGCTGTTAGTGTTCACACTGCTTTGGATCTTTATGAGCACCATATAGATCATGTGCTTGTTACTACACACTTAGTAGAACTGCTCACATCCCTGTGTATGTTACATTTGTTCGCTCAGCATCCACACTTTGACGAGGGACTATATTAACGTACACCGTGGCGTCTCAGCACTTCTCGTGCTAGTTGCTGATGGCGCAGAACAGTCACATGTTTTTCTCTGCTGATTTTTATGCTGTTATTTTTGTGCCACTATTCTGAGCGCACGTAAAAAAAGTTTGCAGGTGCAAGTGTTGTATTTTGAGGAGAAATTTATTTTGAGCAAAGAAAAGCTAAATTTGAGTGAACAAAATTCATTCCTGCGTGCAAAAATGTATTTCATGAATGTTTCTGTGTAAACTTCAAATATCTGCTTGATTCATCAAGACATCACATATTTGCATAACTGCTCTGACGTTTTCGGAGATAACATAGAATCTAAATAAACTTCTACATATCTTTGGAAAACCTCTACATACACTAGAGTGTGCTAGCTTTTTTGGATGCAGTGAGTCACAGATGCACCAGCGGCCTCTCAGAATAGCTGTGTGTTGACAGAAGGCCGTGTAGCTGGATGTAGGAGTCTGCACCTTTGAAAGATCCTTGGGACCAGAGCTGTAGTTTGGAGGAGCTCTGTTCATTTGCTGTGTTTAATGACAGCCTCAAGCACACAGCTGATTGGCTTACAGTCCTTGTCCTCTGCACTGTTGATGTCAAGCATTCTGCAGCAGCCTGAGGTAGCCTGGTCTAATTATAAGATGTCCCGTGTCAGGCTCCTGGTTCCTTCTCCTCTCTAACTCTGCCGCCACCACAGATTTGCTATTTGGATTCTTATCAATTAGAAGAGATTTGATGGATGGATGTATATATAATGGCTGATTTCATGGTTTTACTGAATTCCTTCTCGTCAAATGAGAAACAAGACGACTCAGAGAAAATGTGCTCAGTCAGCAAAAAGTTGATTGTTGATGTCCAACTGAGTAATTCCTGCCTCCTGACAAAGATTTGAATTTTGTTATTGAAAGTTCTACAAAAGGCTAATAACTGGACAGTAGGGCTGCCTCGATTAGTCGACTAGCCACGATTACGTCGACTATCAAAATCGTCGACGACTGATTTAATAGTCGACGCGTCGTTTGAAGCTTTGTAAGATCACAAAAGACGCAGGAATAAGTAGTAGGATTTAAGAGTGTAATAACGGACTGAAACAGAAGATGGCAGCACTGCATGTACAAGGATGCCAGCTGCCGTTAAACCCCGAAGAAGAAGAAGCTGTGTCCCAGAATTCATAGCGCAGCCCAGCTCAGTTTCCAACAATGGCGGCAGCTAGTTAGTTTTAATATTACTCTTATTATTCTTTCTGGGTCACAAAATAAACGTTTAACATATTTTCAGGCGAGAATGTAGCTGTGTAAACCTCAAATATCTGCTCAGTTTATCAAGACACCACATATTTTCAAAAGCGCTCCGACGTTTTCGGAGACGTCTGTTAGCCACTAGCTGATAGCTAGCTGGGGGCTAGGCTCACTAGAGCCGTGAGAACACCGGACTCCCGGCTTTACACCCACCGCCGTCTTTCGATACTCAGGTTAAACATGATATATAAGTCACTTAGGCAACTTAAAAATGTTATTGTTTGGCTTTTTTTTTTTCCAGTATTTTATTTGTTCCTGAGTAAATCAGTTTGGCTGAGATTAAAGTTATAGTTTTTACACAGCTGAATAAACATCAAGCAGACAGCTGATTATCAGAAATGTGAGATGCTCAAGAATTTACTCTGGTGTCCTGTTATATTTTAGATAGCAAGGAGTTTATTAAACTTCACCGAAACAATCTGCAAATTTCATTAAAATTTAATAAACTATCATCTTGTCTTTATTTTTAGTTAGCACCTTAAACACTTAAAGCTGTAAGCTAATGATAGTTATATAAGAGCAGATGCTGCTGGTGCAATAAGCTGTACGTCCAATGGATGATGATCTGATTAGTCGACTAATCGCAAAAATAATCGGTGACTAGTCGACTATCAAAATCATCGTTTGTGGCAGCCCTACTGGACACTGAGCAGATCAACATGATTAAAGCAGGACAGGTTCTGACTGGTGTTAAACAGAGGAAGACTGCTCCTAAGAACGTTGTGTGCTTGTTCAAGGAGGCTCCCTCCAGCTTGACAGGTGTAAAAACATCTGGTATAGGGGCTGTTTTAAGGAGCAAGAGGCACATTTCCTCTTAGCTGCTGTTTTAGAGCTCGTTCGAGTTTTCCTAGAAAATCGTCCGGTGTCTACATTCCTTTTACACAGCTTTGCTTTCCAGACATTTAACTGGGTAGAAGATCAGAGGAAGTCACTGTGACTGCTCATTGGAGCACACAGACATATGCCCAGTCATCTGCTTAGAACATGTACATGTGTCTGTTTAATCACGACGTAAGCATGAGCGCACACAGTCACATGATGTTCAGTACACATGTTGCATAAGAAGCTGACTGAAGCCAAGAAATACAAGCCTGTGAAACTGTTGGCACTGTGTTAGACTGTCTTAATAAAAGTGTATTATTGGCGTTTTTGCTGCACATGCACTGACCTGTTGCAGTCAAGTGTATATTGATGTATGAGTGAACTGGCATATCTGTGTAATGACGCGATGTACACTTTCTCTTCCTGTGAAATGATAAACATCCCGTCCTGTATCTGTGACTGAGCAGCTGTGATGGTCAACAAGTGATCCTGAGTTATTGTTCTAAACACATCATTAGTTGTTTTTTTGTTTTGCTCCCTGCTGTCACTTACACAAGCCATCTGTCGCGTTGTTGGTCAAACGTAGGCTTTTCTCGGAGCTGACTTCCCTTGAATTATTCCAGTCTTTGTGAAGAACTAGTCTCTGACCTCCCCATTCATCGTGCACCCCTGCCCTCTTCGGTTTGACCTTTCCCCATCCCCCATATCGTTACATAACCGTGCACTCCTGGAGTTGGCGTGATGTAATAGAGGAACAGCTAACCAGGCAGTATCTTGTTTTGCCTCACATTGACTCATTGCAGTCCAAAGTATTTTTGCATTCATGTGAATGTGCTCAGCGCCCGTGTATTGTGTTGTCAGTTATCATGCGAAGCAGCCAGCCAACTGAGTTGCTTGCGAAACGGCTTCTCAGTGCTATGTGCGTGTGACATAGCTATGATGCGAGAGGCAGAGAGTCTATTTATGTCATAGTTGTTTTGGAAATTTTGTGCTGGAAGGCGATGTTTTGGAGCCCAGCCCAATCCACCCATCAAAATCCAAAGTTCACCATTGTTTACATCAGAAGCAGCCAGTGTGTGTGAACGGTACGTTCTAGAAATCATTTGTAAATGGTCAGAGATTGTCACTTTTATAACTGTGAGCTGCTACTTCCTCCAAGCTCTCACAGACAGAGGCTGCCCTTTGTGCAGTCGTCACCACCTGCCTCTTGAAATTCATGTTGTTTCTTAGCAATGGGCAACGCGCCGAAACCACAACTGCTGCAGCCAGAGATGGTAACATGTGAAGGGCCCAAACCGCCATGGATAAAACGGATCAATCCCCAGGCAACAGCTTCACTCCCTGCTGTTTGTTAACCTCTGCTTTCTGTGGATGCTCAAACTTGTGTTTGTGTAAGAGTGTTATTTAGTCTGCTTCATAACTAACCTCAGTGTCTCTGAGGTTAGTTATAAAGTGGGCTTTGTGATGCGACTCTTCTTTCACTTCCCCCTCTTCAAGATTACGGCCACATTATGTAATCCCTCCTACTCGACACACCAAGAATGGATTCGGCTGTCCCATCTCCCTCCAACAGGTGAAATCATTGGTGTGGAGTTGGAAAGGATTACTTAAGAGCTACCTAGAAGACACAAAAAACCAAAGCCATTTATGTCGGGGTCACACACATCAGCTGACTTACATGGTGTCACCGTGCTACAGCGAGTAGTCGTGTGTGTTGTGTGGCTCGATAAGCTGAGTGAATCTCATGAAATGCTGGGGAAGAGTTTGTGCGTGTGGTGCACTAAAGTTATGTTTTGACTGAAATTGAGCCTCAGGGCCTGATCTGTGTTTAGATGAATTTGATACATTGGCTGTAAAGAACATAACATATAAGACGCCACAACGTTGAATTAAAATGTTGTTACTTACGAAGGACAAACAGAAACAAAAAAGACAACAAAAAAGTGGGCCATTGGTCTGAGGCTGCTCCTCTAAACTAGTTTAGGTCAGGGGTCGGCAACCTGCGGCTCCAGAGCCGCATGCGTCTCTTTAGTCCTTATACTGCGGCTCCGCGTGGTTTGGGAAAATAAATTAGTATTTAGCTGAAGTGTATTTTATTTATGTTAGTTCTTTTTAACTTGTAGTTCTAAATTGGAAGATTATTGTGATATTGAAATATAAAAATAAAATTATATTCTATAATTTTTTCATCGCTCAAAATAAGCATCACACTCACGGAAGCCGGTATACGCCGTGCATTTATAGAGACTTTCAACCCCAGGTAGGCCAATTATGGATCTTTGGATCCACATTATGTCAGCAGCTCCACCGTGAACTATGTTAAAACAAACACGCTCACGCCTCACAGACGACAGCTTACAGTCCTGCGTAAACTGACTTCGTACAGCCCCGATCTGCAGACGCAGTGCGCAGAGGTTCAGGAGCAGAAGTCTTATTGTAAACATATCACGGCAGACCAACGATGTTTGCATGAACACGCTTTTCAGCTTCTCTTTATCGACCACTTTTCACACACGGTTGCTGTACGCATACAGCCGGCTGTAGCTTTTCAGCTCACAGCCCGACAACACAACAGCACAGATAGCGCAGACTTTAAGGTGGCGAGGCGTGATTGCGGGTGTGGCTCAGGCGCGTCCGCCTCCGTGCAGCGGCGCTGCAGACCACGCCCCGCTGCACGCATTAACCTGGTAAAATACACATTTAGGCAGAATTTTGCAAATGTCTATTTTTAATTTTTCAGCAGCATAGTGCTTTTTTACCAATTATTTTTTAAAAGTCAGGTCAAGGCTCCAAAAGCCCAAAGGCGACATAAGGGTGGTGGCTGACAACAGTTTTTCTTTGCTACATGGATCATTTTCCTTTTGTTATATTTCTTTAAGAGTTCAAAATGTGTTAATTACATAAATAAAATGTAATTTTCTCTGTAGCACTTCATGGATTTCATAAGCAACACACCTTAGTTGTTCACACAAAGCATAGAGGTAAAAAACAATATATACAGTGTTATCTTCATTTTAGATGTCAAAAAGTATTTGCGGGTCCCAGTGTTTTCTTTTGCGTGGAAACAGAGTCCAAATGGCTCTTTGGGTGTAAAAGGTTGCTGACCCCTGGTTTAGGTAAACCAAACTAATGTAAACCAAACTGAAAACAGGAGTGCTGGTAACCGTCAACTCATCCTGTACTTGATAAACTAAGCTAACAGCAACAGAAAGATAAAGCCGCTGCCGATGGAGGTCAGTGGGAACGACCACCGTGCTGTCTTCTCATGTGGTTAGGCTTCACCAACCAATCAGCACTAAGAATAAGTCAGTGAGAGCGCAGGTTAATAAGAGCAATGCACTGGGGTCACATGATCAAAGGATGAAACAGTGCAGAGACTTTTACAGATGATTTTAATCATTGGAAGCTACTAAACAGAAGCGCCATCATGCAAATATAATCATTTCACCCGTTCATCTCAGTTATGTCCACTAATTAGTTTCCATAGTCTGCCACTCGTGTGTGACGTCAGCAGCTTGGCAACGGGTCAGAATTTCCCTCAGAAGTTGGCAACAACAGTTTCTCAGTTTCCAAGTGGAGTGGGCATTCTGGTGAATGTTCCCATTCAGAAAGATGTTGTAGATTATTCTAACATCGCGTGCATGCTTAGTAAGATGGAAGTAATAAAAACACAGGTTCAGAAAAAGCCAGCTCTGTTATAAATATCATCCACAAGTAGTTTGGGTACGTTGTGTTTTCTCCAGTGGCTGTTTTGTCGTGTGTGTTTGGAGCTGACAGCTGCTGCAGGATAAATGGCTGCTGTAACAGATTCTGTCTCCTCTTTTCCAGGAAACGCCCAACTTTGTTTTCCTGGTCATGGAGGTAAGTATAGAAACATGACACTGTAGATAGTTGGAACATATGTGTTTTTTAAACCGAGTAATGATTTATGGGAAGATGTCAACATGTGCTCTTTCCCTCTGTGCTGGTGTAGGCTTCACTAATCTTCTGTTGCTGCCTGTTTTTCTCTTAACCTCCTGATGACCTCACTCTGTACACGGTCTCCAACTCTCTGCACTTGTGTTGCAACACTCTGATAGAAAACAAATCATCTCAGGGTTCTCGTTGTCAACAAGCCTCTTTTCTAAGAATCAGATCTGCCTTGGCTTAAAATCTTGTTTTGGAGTTTTTAGGACATTATATTGTTAGAAAAGTGATTTTGTTTGTCCTACAGCGAGGTTACATTACTCTGAGGATGTTGACATAACAGTTTTGTCATCCATTTTCTTCCGCTTATCCGGGGCTGGGTCGCGGGGGCAGCAGCCCAAGCAGAGTTTTCAGAGCTGGCACTAGCTGAAGATTGGTGGATCTTTGCTAATTAATTCTTATGGATATATTTCCAACTTCCATCCTTAAGAAGGAATAAGCACCACCGAATCATCAGGCCCTCGCTGGAATGTTAAGTATGAACTTGCCCTGGCCAGATTGGAGCTGTGCCCTCGTGTTTTGTTTGGGTGGAGAAACCTCGTCTTGTTCTGGTATTGGAAACATTAACCATAGGCCCCAAGCAAATGTGCCAGATGCAGTCCCAATGAAGAGAGCATTGTATTCATCGAACCCCGAGTCTGGAGGGGATAATATAAACAGTGAAGTTGTTAGAACACTGAATATTTCTTTGTTCATTCAGTAGCAGACATATCTTTGAAAACTGCTCTGGTATATTTATATTAGAGTTTTTGTTTGTCTTTTAAAAGACCTGCCTACACAGATGAAACAAATAAAAGCATTTGTGTAAGCGATACAGGCGACATGTCTGATGCTCAAATGAACAAATAAAGTTCTAGTTTGAAGTTTGAATGTCAACTGACCAAAATCCACGAGGTTTGGTTTGTGATATGTTTACCTTCATTAGCACATGGTGCTTGCTGTTGTTACACTACAGCATTTGAGTGCATATTTTAGATGTTTTTAGACCCAGGCTTCAGTTGTTAGTAGGGCTGTGCGATATGACCAAAATCTCATATCCCGATATAAAACATCTATCGTCCGATAACGAAATAAATCACAAAAATGTAACATTTTCTGTAAATTCTGTGAATCTCGGGCAGCTCGACTTGCGTGAAGCGTTTCCAGCTGCGCGTCATGTAGCTGGAGTCGAGTGATTTAACCGATGCAGGAAACGATACATTTTTAGACATAAGTTGTAACGGCCTCCGTTTTCTTTGTGAGTGTTTATTACACGGCGTGCTGCGGGGAAAAGCCTGTTCTAACGTTTGAGTCTAAGGTTTATTTTTTAGCACCTGGCGGCTCTTCTTTACTTCTCATCCATAAATAATCTGCTCTTTCACGTGATTCAGTTTATTTTGAAAAGTCTCAACAGGATCTTGAGCTTTATTGTGAAAGGTTTATGTGCAACATAAACAAGCAGACAGGTGATGGTGTTACCGTCGTTGTTGCTAACGACAACGCATAAAAACAGCCGCTTGTCCGTCTGTAGTGTGGTTATATTAAATATAAGAGAAAGAGAGAACTTTAAGAAATGAATATAGTCACTACAGTGACCATCAAAACCATAAAAAATATTGCCATAAACAGTTTATTTTGCGACACCACGAAACAAACGATAGCGTAAAATGAAATGATAGACGTTTTTATATCGTCATCAGATATGTATCGTTATATCGAACAGCCCTAGTTGTTAGGTTGGCCAATGTATGGAATTGTTACGTTACATTAATTACATTGTACACTTTGTTGGGATCAAAGTAAAAGGAGATAAGAACTACTAAACAAGTTTAAAACCATACTTGCCTTATGTTGTTCAGCTGATATCTAGTCACAGATAGTCATGGTTAACCAAGTTGCCCATCTCTCTCTTCCAGTAGTGCCAGAATCAGTAGTAATGGCTGATGGTTGAAATCCAGCTTTCCATTCAGAAAGCAAACAGCCTCTGGAAGGATCTTCCCACAGTCGAGTTTACATTTATGATGATTTGAGAGTCAAATCAACTAAACCCCTGTGGGGTATTTCAGGACAATGTTAGTCTGTGAAGCTCCACTGAACGTGATGTAAAGTCAGCCCCTGTTTATCCTCTGCTGGAGGCAAGCTAGCTTTAAAATGCGTTATGGGTTGTCTTCCACTGTTACAGCGTCAAGATGCAGCTTTTCCAATTCAATTCAATTCAATTTTATTTATATAGCGCCAAATCACAACAAATGTCGCCTCGAGGCGCTTCATAGATACAGAGAAAAACCCAACAATCATATGACCCCCTATGAGCAGCACTTTGGCGACAGTGGGAAGGAAAAACTCCCTTTTAACAGGAAGAAACCTCCAGCAGAACCAGGCTCAGGGAGGGGCGGGGCCATCTGCTGTGATTGGTTGGGGTGAGAGAAGGAAGACAGGATAAAGACATGCTGTGGAAGAGAGACAGAGGTTAATAACAGATATGATTCAATACAGAGAGGTCTGTTAATACATAGTGAGTGAAGAAGAAACACCCAGTGCATCATGGGAATCCCCCGGCAGCCTACGTCTATTGCAGCATAACTAAGGGAGGATTCAGGGTCACCTGGTCCAGCCCTAACTATATGCTTTAGCAAAAAGGAAAGTTTGAAGCCTAATCTTAAAAGTAGAGATAGTGTCTGTCTCCTGAATCCAAACTGGAAGCTGGTTCCACAGAAGAGGGGCCTGAAAACTGAAGGCTCTGCCTCCCATTCTACTTTTAAATACTCTAGGAACAACAAGTAGGCCTGCAGAGCGAGAGCGAAGTGCTCTAATAGGGTGATATATCAATATCCTTTTCGAAGGATTGTGTCATCCCTTCACTACAGATCAGAGCAGGAAAGCTTTTTGATCACCAACCGTCTGCACCTGGAGCTCACAGATTAAATGGAAGCAGATCCTAGTTCAGTTTTTTCTCAGTTTTTCTCATAACAGAGTATTATAGCCCTTTCCTTTAACTCACTGCTGCAGTCTCATCTGCTCCTTCTTCTTTTCACTCGTGAGAAATCATTTCTCTCAGTGGAGTTGTCAGCACTGGTAACGTTTAAGACATTTAGCAGGTTAACTAATAAACCTGCAGTAATCTGGACTAGGATTAAAATAAAAGCATGCAGAGACACATGTGTATGCTTAAGGAGCCAATCAACGTGTTGAAACTGAATGTAATTGTTGCTGATGGTGTTTGTCTGTCTTTGCACACACAGTACTGTAACGGAGGCGATCTTGCAGACTACCTGCAAGGTAAGCATCTGTCTGCCCCACACACCTATTATTGTTCATCAAAACAAAGTAGCTAATGAAACTGTTGATATTATGATTATGTGTGCATGCAGTGCTGTATCATATCAGCATTGCTGCTCGTAAAGCTAAAAAAAAATCCAAGGATTAATAAAGGAAGTGTGAAGTTTACCAGGTCAGGTGTGAAGTTGAGGATTGTCATGAGAGTAGGATGTGCCACCCTGACAAGAATCTGAAGCTGCACATGAGAAAAACCAGATGGTCAAGTTTCATGTTTGTGTTTGCATTTTGGATGACGCAGGTTACACTTTAAGCTAACAGCCTTGGATCTATGGTAAATGGTAAATGGCCTGTATTTGTAAAGTGCTTTTTCTAGTCCCTAAGGACCCCAAAGCGCTTTACATATCCAGTCATCCACCCATTCACACACACATTCACACATTGGTGATGGCAGCTACATTGTAGCCACAGCCACCCTGGGGCGCACTGACAGAGGCGAGGCTGCCGGACACTGGCGCCACCGGGCCCTCTGACCACGACCAGTAGGCAACGGGTGAAGTGTCTTCCCAAGGACACAACGACCGAGACTGTCCAAACCTTCCGATTACAAGGCGAACTCCCAACTCTTGAGCCACGATCGCCCTGATCTATGAGCACAACCAAAAACTTGGGCTCTGTATGAAATATAAATGAAAGCAAAATCAGATTTTTTTTCAAACCCATGTTGAAAATAAACAATGTTAAAGCGAGCAGTGTTGTTGCTATGATAGTCAAATAAGCAATTAATCAAAATAATTCTGTTTCAACTTTTGTTTTTTACTGTTGAATATTTACAGCAGCTCATCAGCAGTTTTACTCGTGTAGCAAAACACTGATTTAAGAATTACATGGAAATATTGTAAAAATGTCTCACAAGGTTTAAATGCATATACTGAAGTTGTCTTCAGAATTGACCTCAAAGGTTTGGGCTTAAAAAAAATCACATCTGCAATGACATTAAGGCTGTTGTTTGAGTCCACTGTGTACACCGGGGAGGGGGGAACTCCAGGCCTCGAGGGCCGGTGTCCTGCAGGTTTTAGATGTCCTTGATCCAACGCAGCTGATTCAAATGGCTAAACGACCTCCTCAACATGTCCTGAAGTTCTCCAGAGGCCTGGTAATGAACTAATCATTTGATTCAGGCGTGTTGACCCAGGGTGAGATCTAAAACCTGCAGGACACCGGCCCTCGAGGCCTGGAGTTCCCCGCCCCTGGTCTATACCTGAGGATATATATCACATACACATTCAGACTAAAACACGGTCCCAGTTTTCAAAACGAGGCCTGTAGCTGTAAAAAGCTAGCTTATATTTTAACCTGTTACTATGGACGTGACCACAGAAACTACTGTAAGTGGACTGAAAGCTAAAGTACAGTTCTCATATACTGTATACTACTTAGGATAAAGTGTTGTTGGCTTACTGAACAACCTTCCTGAAACACTCAGCCCGGACACCCGGACAGGACAGGTTTATTTAAACAAACAAACAAAAACTGTGACGTCGCCTGTTGGTGTCCAACACACTGTTTCTGTGAATAGTTTCACAGGGTTAAAATCAGGTCAGCTAGAATCAAATCCTCCGAGTCGACGGCACCTTGATTAGATAAGAACGTGTGTTTACACCTCTGTTCCATAAAAACACTGATTGTGCTGCTGGAGCTGTGTTCTTATCACTGTACCTTTGCAGGATGTACCTGCCTGCGTGGTGCTTTTCGCAGCACGGGTCACGGTCAGACCCTTCTGTGAATCGGTGATCCAGGAGCCTTGCTTGAGTAACACTAGTGGTTGTGAAATTGAAACCTTTGTGGGCCGAGCGTTACGTTACACTGGGCACCTCATGTGATTGTGTTCTTATTATTGGAGTGCTGCTGTGAACACTGCGTAGGTAACAGCCATTTAAATTACATAATCTCTAGTAAATTATTCTACAACTTACACAACTTTTAATGTTAGAAGTCGATCCGCTGTGCTGGGCAGAGAGCAGATTGTCTATGCCCACAGTGGATTGACGGGGGGGGGGTGAGCTACTGAGATGATCCTCTTTGTCACACAATGACCTTTACTGCCTCAGTTTATTTTAGGATTATTCATGTGATGTGCTAATAATCAAAAAGCCATGAAAGGGAGTTTTTATGACTTTATGTCTTAACAGTAATTATCATTTTTCATTAGCAGCAGGAACTACTAATAATAATAATGTATACTTTATTGATCCCTGTGGGGAAATTCCTCTCTGCATTTAACCCATTCACTCAGTGAAGCAGTGGGCAGCCATTGGGCGTCCGGGGAGCAGTGTGTAGGGACGGTATCTTCCTCAGGGGTACCTCAGGGTAGCCGTTCAGTGGATTTGAACGCCCGACCTTCCAATCATGGGGCCACCACTCTACCTACTGAGCTATCCCTGCCCTAATAATACCTGTGGAAAACAATAAAAAGCCTTTTGTCTTCTACATGCACTGACACAGACTGTTTCATAGTCATTTCTGCTTAGACTGTATAAGGCCAGTGACAGTAGGTCACATTAGGTATGCACCTGTGGCTGTTGAGTCTACCTGCTGTTCACACCTTGTGTTTACACTGAGCAGCCAATTAGATTGTAATGATAATAGATAGATGCAGTTTAATGAACATTTTTGCATGGTTGCTACATAAATGTTCCTTGAGGAAAAAATTGGATCCTGACTACTGTGGTCTCTTTTTTTTTTTTTTTTAAGCTAAGGGGACGCTGAGGGAGGACACACTGAGGGTTTTTCTACAGCAGATTGCTGCTGCCATGCGCATCCTCAACAGCAAAGGCATCATTCACCGTGATCTGAAACCACAGAACATCCTGCTGTCATACGTGGGTCGCAAGAAGTCCAACATCAGTGGCATCCGCATCAAAATTGGTAATGGAAGAAGAATGTCAGTCACTATCAGTTATTAAGTTATGTGCAGTAGGGCTGCCACAAACGATTATTCTGATAGTCGACTTGTCACCAATTATTTTTGTGATTAGTCGACTAATCAGATCATCATCCATTGGACGTAAAACGTACAGCTTATTGCACCAGCAGTATCTGCTCTTATATAACTATCATTAACTTACAGCTTTAAGTGTTTAAGGTATGTGCTAACTAAAAATAAAGACAAGATGATAGTTTATTAAATTTTAATGAAATTTGCGGATTGTTTCAGTGAAGTTTAATAAACTCCTTGCTATCTAAAATATAACAGGACACCGGAGTAAATTCTCGAGCATCTCACACTTCTGATAATCAGCTGTCTGCTTGACGTTTATTCAGCTGTGTAAAAACTATAACTTTAATCTCAGCCAAACCGATTTACTCAGGAACAAATAAAATACTAAAAAAAAAAGCCAAACAATAACATTTTTAAGTTATCTAAGTGACTTATATATCATGTTTAACCTGAGTAGCGAAAGACGGCGGTGGGTTTGAAAACAATTAGCCGGGAGTCCGGTGTTCTCACGGCTCTAGTGAGCCTAGCCCCCGGCTAGCTATCAAGCTAGTGGCTAACAGACGTCTCCGAAAACGTCGGAGCGCTTTTGAAAATATGTGGTGTCTTGATAAACTGAGCAGATATTTGAGGTTTACACAGCTACATTCTCGCCTGAAAATATGTTAAACGTTTATTTTGTGACCCAGAAAGAATAATAAGAGTAATATTAAAACTAACTAGCTGCCGCCATTGTTGGAAACTGCGCTGGGCTGCGCTATGAATTCTGGGACACAGCTTCTTCTTCTTCTTCGGGGTTTAACGGCAGCTGGCATCCTTGTACATGCAGTGCTGCCATCTTCTGTTTCAGTCCGTTATTACACTCTTAAATCCTACTACTTATTCCTGCGTCTTTTGTGATCTTACAAAGCTTCAAACGACGCGTCGACTATTAAATCAGTCGTCGACGATTTTGATAGTCGACGTAATCGTGACTAGTCGACTAATCGTGGCAGCCCTAATGTGCAGTGTAGTTTTCTCATAACTACATTTTGAAAGCGTGTACAGACCTATCATTGTTTTGCTTTGTGTCATTTACAGTGGCCAGAGGTTACGTTTAAATCAATATGTTATAAATTCAGAAACTTCTTATGAAAGTAATGCAGCCATGATGATGATGAGTAGCAGTGTTGTGTTGATATACACCACAGTACGACCTCTGTTTGGAGTGCAGGGCGTCTCCATTCATTCTTCAGTTCCAACAACAGTGGTTTGTGTTACTGGTGATAATAACACGTGTGCTTCATGTCTCCGTTCTACAGCTGACTTTGGCTTTGCACGGTACCTCCAGAGCAACATGATGGCAGCTACACTGTGTGGGTCCCCCATGTACATGGTCAGTGTGTTTTATTCTCTATATTTTCTGTGTGTCAGCTTTAAAAAAGATCTGTCTGCTTGGTTTGTTACATATAACTCTGTGTTGTGGTTCTTGGCTCGTGACCTGTTCTCTCTCAGGCCCCAGAAGTCATCATGTCCCAGAACTATGACGCCAAGGCTGACCTGTGGAGCATAGGGACGGTTATCTACCAGTGTCTGGTTGGAAAGCCACCATTCCAGGTTAACAGTGTGCACAACAAACCAATAACGGGTGGACCTGTTGGTGTTTGCGACTGTGCGTCTTATTTCTCAACTTATATTTTCAGGCCAACAGTCCCCAAGACCTACGGATGTTTTATGAGAAGAACAAGAATCTGCAACCCATGTAAGTCACCTTCACACCGTAGCCTCAGACACGAAATGCAGAATAAATATGTGAAATCAGTCTGTTTCTTTCAAATAGATCAATAGATTTAACAGGTGACACATAATACATGAAGATTATGTTTTGAAGTTGGTGGCTTATACCTTTCTAGTTGAAAATGGGACTATAGCGTATAGTTTTTAGGAACAGAAACTGTGTAGGTATGGTGTTATTTGAGGTTGCTGTGGATTGTGGTGAACATGTAATTTAAGAAAAGGGAAGAAAAGAGAGGAGGACACAGGTGAACAACATGAAGAAAAGGAAGCGAGTGAAGGCAGAGGAATAGATTAAAGGATGCTGCACAGAGCTGAGGAAGAAGCTGAGACTGGCTTTGAGTGGTCGGAAAGAACTCAAGTCGGCTTTGAAGGCACAGCTTTGGTGCCGAGGCGTCTGTTGTTTCATCCAGGACATGGTTTGGGGCATGAAGGTGGTCTGTCAGGTGTTACATCCCCAATTCTGACATATTTGAACTACTTGCATGCTTTGAACAGCAGCATAGGCTGAAAAGAACTAATTCAGTTTTAAATTAAGGTGTATATTCAATTTAGTTTCAGTTATATAACAATAAATCACACCCACGGCTGCCTCAACGTGCCTTATATTGTAAGGTATAGACCCTACAATAATACAGAGGAAACCCCAGCAATCATATGGGCCCCTATGAGCAGCACTTTGGTGACAGTGGGAGGGAAAAACTCCCTTTTAACAGGAAGAAACCTGTGTCAGGACCAGGCTCAGGGAGGGTCTGTCTGAGAGGGGGAAGAGGGGAAAAACACAAGCTGTGGAAGAGAGCCAGAGATCCATAATAACGAATGATGGAGCCGTAGAGGAGTAGAAGTGACTTAGTTACTTAGTGCTACCAGCAGGTCAGTTTTCAAATGGTCAGTCAAACTGTATCCAAACTGGCAGACTAATAGTACTGACTCTGTAATACGTACGTGATTAACAGTAACAATACTATAAGTTGCAGTGCACCCATTGCATAGTCCGACATGCCTCAGAATACACTGCACAGCTGATATGCACCCTGAGAGAAACAAAGTGTTGATGTTTCCGTACTCTTACTACCCAGCATCCCGAGGGAGACGTCCCCACAGCTGAGCGATCTTTTGCTCGGGCTGCTGCAGAGGAATCAGAAGGACAGAATGGACTTTGGTACGTACTGACATCAGTCTTTCAGTAGCGGTGCTTTCCATACTTTTCCTCTAATTTCAGTATAAAGTATGTTAAACTGTGTTTAAATAAGGATATTGTGCACAGTGAGACACTTTATTCCACTGTTTACCAGGGATACAAAGTTAGGATTAAATGAACAGGATAAACCAAGATTGAAAATGTTCCACTAATACAAGGCAAAACTTAAGAAAATGATTTCAACACCATTAACAACACAATCCACGTTAATAGGAAGTAGAGTACGCTTAGTCAACAGCCCACAACTAAATCTTTCCATAGCTGGATCGGTATTAGAACAGGTCACCCAGATTAAATTACTTGGTGTTACCATAAACCACCTTTCATGGTCTCAGCACATCAACTCTGTTATTAAGAAAATGGGACAGGGCATAGCTATCGCTAGGAAATGCTCTTTTTATATTACTTCTTCAATTATGAAAGATGTCATTAATGCACTAGTATTATCTCATCTAGAGTACGGCTCAGTCATTTGGTCAGCAGCTAATAAGACAGATCTGAACTTCAGTTAGTCCAAAATAGGGCGGCCAGATTAGTGTTAAGGTGTTCATATTATACAAGTATTGATAAAATACACAATAAACTTTCTTGGCTTTCTGTACAAACTAAATTATACTACGGCTTACTTTTATTTTTAAAGAAAGCAATACTGGTAAACACACCACACTTTTTTTTATGCTCAGTTGCTGCATCCAGATGAAATACATAATCATGCTACACGATTCTCAACTAACCACAACTTAGTAAGTCCTCGAGTTAAAAGTAACTTTTTGAAAAACTCTGTTATATTTAGAGTGGAATAAGTTGCCTTATGCAATTAGAGAATTGGCTTCTATTCATAATTTTAAAAATCACCTAAAAGCCTATTTAAGCAGTTTTTAATTTATTTGTAAATATTGTAAGAGAGTAATGTCACTTGTAATGAAAATTGTGTATTTTGTTTGAGTGTTTTTTTTAAATAATTTTTAATATTTACATGTTTACATTTTCAAAATTGTAAAACCTTATTGTGGATGTAAGAGCCAAATTATGTGGACATTTTGCATCCAACTCATTGTGTAACATTTTATTTGGTGGTATTCGATGGTTTGGGCCCCAGGAAGACGAGCAACCACTGTTGTGGAAGCTAATGGGGTTCCTTATAAATAAATAAACAAATAAATAAACCTGACAGCCAATCACAGCTTTTCCTCGGACCACTGGCTGACAGTACGACAGCTGCACGACTGTCCACAGATTCAAAGTTAGAAAGATGGAGAATCTAGATAAATAGATAAAATGTATTGATGAGTAACGACTGGGGAAAAACTAACATCCTAATTGGGATTTCAGTGTTTGTAAAAATGAAAACTCTGAGCTTTGACAGCAACTTTAAGAATGAAAATGAATCGTGTGAGTCTGCTGGCTCTGATGCAGCAGGAGGGGAAGAGTAAGAAAAAGATATAAAGGTATATCGGGCTGTCCTCACTTTCCTCTCCATCTCTCTCTGCAGACACGTTTTTCAGCCACCCTTTCTTGGAGTCGTCATCCACCATTAAAAAATGTAAGCACAAAGCTCAGATTCTAAAGCACATCCACGCCTCATCAACTTGAAACCATGATTAATGGTGAGCTTCCCCCCTCAGCGTGTCCAGTTCCTGTGCCCATCACCTCCAACCCTGTGACAGACAGCTCCTGTGGCAGCTCCCCATGTATCCGCTACAGCTCTCCTCCTGTGAGTTTGATCACATGTATCACACGGGTTTGTCTGGGAAATGCACAGAACCTGTGTAAAAATACTTCAGCCTTATTTTTAGGTCCCCGTGTGTGCTGCCTTTGAATACTGCTAGTGTGAGTGCGGTTACATCTTCTAGTTATAGCAATCTCTTCATGTCACTGCAGCAGGGGGAGAGATTTCTCAGCACTTCTCTGTAACAATGTAACGAGATTAGTTTGACAGTCGGCGCTGCCCTGCTTGGAAGACTTAATGGGATCAGTCAGGAGCCTCACTACAATTTATACTCCCCCCCCCTCCTCTCCCATACTCTCTCTGCATGTGAACAGTCTCTGCCAGACATGCAGACTCTAGCAGAGGATGGTCTGTCATCCCCTCCACTCGGTCCGCCCAACTTCCTGCAGCTGTCCAAAGAGTCTGCAGGAAGCACCAGCAGTAAGAACTCTTCTTGTGACACGGACGACTTTGTCCTCGTGCCCCACATCTCTGCTGACAGCTGTAAGTGCCAACACCTGTCTATATTTACACCTAACTTGCATCTTAGTGTCTTCGTTATATTAGCCGTCATGTCTTCTTTTCAACCGCTAGCCATTGTAAAGCTGTGCTGAGGTAGAACTAAAGACCTGCTTAAATTAATGACTCACATTTTATTTGGGTAGGATGTTGATGCATTATCTAAAATGACTTTTAAACATAAAAACGTCATGTACCAAATGTTTAATAAAATAATAAAATAATAAACTGCCTAAAAATGGCCCCCAAAATAATATAAGCCTTAGCTTTTTGCCAGGAAAGTTATATTTGTACTTGATTTTTACTTTGCTGCTCCCATAAAGTTCAGTACTTTCAGTGCTTTGTCTCTTTTATAACATCTGTGTGTCTACACAGGACCTAACCTAGCAGTGCACCAGAGTCCATCACTGTAAACTTTGCCATAGTACTGCAAACTGCCTATTTCAGCCTGAGCTACTTTATCATTTAATTTGACGATGAATGATAATTTAACATCAAAGACATAACTTCAGCTACATTATCTGTAATTAAAAAGGAATCTATACATATATCCATGGATCTGTGTGCTGACCATGTGGTGACTTCATGGTGTCAGCTGGAGGGACTGCCAGGCTGTAACACATGCAAACTGAACTCTTTATTTACTGTGTATCAGACGTATGTACTCATTAATTGAAGATGACTGACATAGGCCACTTGTTATATTGTAGACAGAAGTGGTTCTCCCATTAGTTAATTGTAGAGTATAAAATGCTCCAAGACTCCAGCAACTACACCAGTGTGAGTAATGTGCTGATCTCAATATAACAGCTGACCAAATCACAGCTTATATGGGATTTGCTAAGCTATGCTATAGTAATGACAGCTGTAGCACCAGCATGTCTCACCACGTTGTCTACAGTGCAACTCTGGTGTAAACCAAACTCCAGCACACCTGATATTTCCTTAAGATTTTGTTTTGTTTTGTTTTGGAGTTTTTTTTGTTAACCCTTTAAAACCGGTCAGAGCAGCACGCTCTGTTTTGCGTAACTATTTTTAAATCCCGGTAGCTCTGCAACCGCGTAAGCTAGCGCAATACTTTTTTTGCATATGAAACCAGAGGAGTTGTACTTGCATCTTATGCCATCAGCTTGTCCTCGGTCACAGTTTCCTTCCAGATATAACTTTGCAAAAACGGCATAAAAAGCACTTGCAGCAACAAAAACATAATATTCCAGAAACACGCTTTGCCGATCCGATCAGCTGTTCGTAACACTTCCTACGTCCATCAGCACGAACTATCGCATGTCCGCCACTTTTTACCATCAGGGCCTCATGAGCCTATACTGATGTTTTTAAAAGTTATGTTTGACTTTATGACTTTCTGTGTGGTTTCTGGGATGCTTAGGACTCATATTGCACTGCTGGAAATAGTTTATTTTGATGCATATGCTGCTTTTTTACAAATTTGCATCATAATATTTATTTTCGTTTTTCCTGCAGTGTATAAAAATTGGTGTATTTCAAAAATAAAACTATGAAGACACTCAAAATAAATTTCCTGTGGTGGGAAACTAGTTTGTGCAACTTTTTTGTATTTACAGTTTTGAGGAATAAGCCTCTTAAATTTCTCTAAGTAGAAATATATGTTAAAAAAACAAAAACGATTTTCAATTTTTTTGTAGTTTATTGCACTTTTTTGCAATTTATGTAATTTCTATGCACTTAATGCAGACATATTATTAAAATCTAGGCTGTAATGGTTGTATTGATGTATATCAACTTGAAATGCTCCCAAAAATGGCTCCACAGCATGTAAACATATAATATAAGCTCTGGCGGACTTGGTTCTATGGTAGGTCTTAAAGGGTTAATAGAAAAAAGAAACTATTCCTAAGACTACTCGTAAATCTACAACATTTTGGATGTCAGACAGTAATAGTGTGAGTTAGAATTGTCCAAAGAATAATGTGTTAAATGTTCCGTTTACTCGAACCCTCGAGTCGTTTAAAAAACCCCATTATGATGTAACGGTCAGTAATTTATCAGAGCTCACTGGACTTTATTAGACTAGTTCTGTTTGGTTAAAAATGTCTCAACTCTTCATCAGAAAACCGAGAGACTGCTCACCTGTTTGTAACTGCTGTACAACAACATGTTTAATCTAAGGAGCTTGGAAAGAAAAACGTCTGGACTTGTTTAAGTTGCTTGAAGGCGTTTCACCTCTCATCCTTCTTTACCTGAAGAAGCTTCTCTTAGACTACGACGACCTGGATGACTGAGAACCTTCACAGACATTGTGTGTTTGTTAATGATTGTTTTCTTCCTCATCCTCAGACGACCAACCAATGGGACCGGCTCGTCGGGCATCCAGCGAGTTTCTCATGTGTGGAGGGTGAGTACGAGGCTGTGCAACATATGCTGCTTAAGTTAGGTTGAATTTTCTGACCTTACCAACACATCAGCCAAAAAAGAAAATGCAGTTCTAAAGAGAGAACTGAAAGTTCACCATAAACGACTTCTGCTTCTGTCTGCAAGTTTAGCACTTGTCGTGTGTTGCTGTGTGCACATTGCCCGAAGAGCAGAACTAGCAAAGTGTGTCTGCAGAGAGTAATGAGCCACCAAAGAGCAGCCACAGCAGACTCAGCTTTGACTTTCACTACCCAGTGCTGTTTGTGTGCTTACTCCCCATTGAGATGACAGGTGGTTTGCTGCTACCAGAATCCTAAACCCCTGTTTACTGCAGGTGGCAATGATGAGCTGGTTAGAGTTGGCCACGTTGAGGTGAATGGAGGTTTTCCAGACATAGCTGTGGTAGGGCCGACACGCCACATCTGTTTTTTCAGTAATTATTTGTTTTGTTAAACATCCATTTCAACAACAGTTAAGTGTGATTCATAAAAAGGCTGTTACCTCACTGAATGTTGGAGATGCTTTGAATGCAGCCCAGCGTCACTCAGCCACCAGGCACCGTTTGTGGGGTGTGAACTGGATATTTTCAGGACAATAGGAGTGTGTCACGATGAGTCAGACGGCTTCACACAAAGACATGTTTGAATGCTCATATTATCCATTTTAATAGGATCTATTTTTGTGTCAGCAGGGCTTACTTTGTTTCTTTGTGTCACTATTTCTGTGAGCACTTGACAAACAGCCTGCTTCCAGCTTCATCCTGGGTAACCACTAAATGGTGCTGGTTTATTTATCTTGACTGAATGCTCCTGCCCACGACCAGCTCTTCGTGATTAATCGGTTACAAAGAAGATCCCGAGCCAGACGACATGGTGGTGCTGTGCTGAAAACAGCACCGGACCTACAGAGAGGACTAGAATAAGAGTCCCCAAACCTCTCGTGCACCAACAAACCGACTGTATTCAGTGCAGCTGCATTTTTTTTAACACAAACACAGTTTATGGAATAAATATTGGTTTTATTATAGTAAGTACTGTACACAAACACACGTTTCATCTCCTCTTGGCCTTCCATATGCTTCCTACGTTTATTCCCTTTGATCAGCTGGCGTTTTCTTACTGCAGTAATGTGATAGTCCATATTGAAATACAGTCAGACTTCCTTGTCCTACCTGTGATGTTGTATTAAATTGCACACAACCTCACACTGATTCATTAATTCAGTTTAGTTTAAGTTCCTTATTAATTTAAATGTATTTATATAGCGTCAAATCACAACAACAGGTGCCTCATGGCATTATTGGGATTAAGGTTCAGGGTCACCTGGTCCAGCCCTAACTATATGCTTTATCCAAAAGGGAAGTTTGAAGCCTAATCTTAAAAGTAGAGATAGTGTCTGTCTCCTGAATCCAAACTGGAAGCTG
Organism: Neolamprologus multifasciatus; assembly: GCF_963576455.1. Taxonomy (NCBI): domain Eukaryota; kingdom Metazoa; phylum Chordata; class Actinopteri; order Cichliformes; family Cichlidae; genus Neolamprologus; species Neolamprologus multifasciatus. The sequence continues at coordinate 37,163,613 of NC_140452.1, read as the reverse complement.
GTTCCACAGAAGAGGGGCCTGAAAACTGAAGGCTCTGCCTCCCATTCTACTTTTAAATACTCTTAAATTGATCTTGAATTTGATTCTGGGAGTTTAACAGGGAGCCAGAGAAGAGAAGCCAGTATGGGGGATATGCTCTCTTTCTAGTCCCTGTCCAGTTCTGTCCTGTACTCTCAAGGAGATTTTAGGACAGCTTGATAAATAATGACTGACTAATAAATGCTAGTTTTTGATGATGCTGCCTAAGCAAAGCATGTGCAGCGTGGATCACGACTCCCATTTACATGAACAAATTGGAGTCTATAAGATAGAATTCAAACCATTGGAGTGCAGTACCTATAAGTACCTAGACATCTCTGTGGCGTGCTCTAATCTCTGTAATCAAAGTTTATGGTCCACAAATCAAAAGCTGCACTGAGGCCTAGCAGGACGAGCACAGACCTGAGTGCACAGATCATTTGTAACCTTCACGCTGTTTCTGTGCTGAAAACTGACTGAAACTCTTCAAATAAACCATGTTTCTAACAGATGTTCTAACAAATCTTCAGTGAGCTGTTTGCAACTAGTCGTCAAGAAGATTTGGTGAACTAAATCTTATAGAAAGCTGAGTTCAGTTTCACTGCTCATATTAGACCTGATTACTGCGGCGGGCATTCAGCGTGCCCCCAATGCTGTCGGGGAAAACACCCCAGGCGAGCAGCGCTTGTCTGTCTCCTGAGCGATACTGACACGAATGCTTTTCCGAGCCTCTCATGCACAGTTTCTACTTTCTGTGTCAATAATCTACTTGGATCCAAGTCATGTAAAATGTCTTTAGTGAGTGTGAGGCTGTGAGCAGGTGTGCACATCTCTGCCAGTGGTTCTGTGACTGCATGGACTCATTCACACAGACTTTGCAATGCAGCATCAGGCAGGCTTGAACGTTTAGCACGAACAGCTACGACAGCCATGACATCTCAGGTTGTCTGTAACCACCAGTGTGTATGTAAGCCCCTCCCCCTGCATGCAGAGTCACCCTGGGGAGAAACTCTGGTAAATGGAGCACACATTTTAGCCTAACACTGTTAATGCAAACAGCTTCAAACTCAGCAGGATAGATGGTAAAACCTGTAAGTATTTTGATTAAATACAGACCCAAAATTCAAGTTAAAGGTTAATATGCGAGTTAAATACTTGTTTAGTATTTTGCATACATTTGTTTGCTCTCTGACTACTTTCTCGTGCCCCAATGCTTTGCACCTACGTTCCTGTTTTTCATGTGTAACCAGCTCCAAGCCAACGGTCCGCACTACTCTGTTCCCGTTTTGCTCACACTTGCTCCATTTCAGCTTCCTATGTGTGTCTCTTCTGTGCTGTGCCCTCTAACACCCTCTGCTGCCAGCTTCACTCCCTCCCTCTGCTGTTCTCATGGCTTTGTTTCCCCCTTAACAATAAGTCTTCAGTGCTTACATAAAGGAGTTAATCATTGACACACAGGAAGAACCAATTTTCATTTCATTGCAGTGGTTGTTGCTAGCTTTGGAAACAGCAGCCACACTCTCCAACACCAAAGCTTTGTTTATCCTGTTTTCTTTGTCCAGAGAAAGGATGAAAGGTGGCACAGGAAGTGTGTGGACCCTGGGGGTTGGCGAGAGGAGCGTGTGGAGATATTGTTACTGTAAAAAAACAAACAAAGCAAGAGAATAGGACACAAAGCAAGTGGTGGTGATGAACGAGGACACTGTTTAGATGCTGACATGGTTTAAAAACCAGGTCGTCGGAGACGCAGCTGAGTTTGAAGCCTCGCTCTCTTTCTACTCTTGGCTCCTTTTGAAGAGCAGCTGTTCACTGAGCAGATGTTCTTTCTCCTTTCTAAAGCCAATAACAGCAGCACACAACACCTTTCTCCATATCAACAATGGCGGGGCTCAGTAAAGCTTTTAGCAGCTTAGAGAAAATGGACAAGGCTCATTGCCTCACATGCTGGTGGTGCAGCACGTGCTAGTGTTTATTTCTCAGAACTGCAGATATGCCACAAAGCAGCTGCTCTCTGGGTCTTTGTCTGGACTAGTCCAGCCTCACGTGTCCCCCTCCCTCCCTCCCTCATGGACCCTCCCAGGCGTTCATTATTACATAACGGGTTTCTAACTCGTGTCACCTTTAAAAAACATTAAAAACAACATCCTATGTGTTCTTAAAGACCCTGTATAGGTGTCATTACGTTATGCTCAGAACATTTTGTCTCCTCTGGAATGATAAAAGAATCTAAATGCACTTCCCCTCCCGTGTCTGTACAGCAGAGCACCGCCCTCATGCGTGCTATTGGCTGCCCCTACATGTAGTCCTGCCCCAAGCAGAGTGAAGTCTGAAGCTGATTGGTCTTGGCTGTGTTTACATGGAAGCCTCTGTCCCTGAGAGGCTGGGCTAAAACTGAACTTCCCCAACCTGCGTCCATCTGAGCGTAAACAAAGACCTCAGGGCTGTGGAAGTTCACAAGCTGGAACTTTTGGACTTATCATGACAATTGAAACTCCAGACAAGCAGCAGCAACTTCAAACACGTTGGCTAACGGCGCTCCTTTCTCACTTCGTCCCCTCCAGGCAGCCGCAGCCCACCCCAGGACAGACGCCTATGGTGTCCCCGCGGGCTGAGACCACCCCCATTCCAGTTCCTACGCAGGTTCGCAACTACCAGCGCATCAAGCAGAATCTGTCCAGCAGCCCGAACACCACACTCTACAGCTCCCCCAGGTAAGGACTCTGCTGGGATTGCTCCGTTAACTTTGCACAACTCATCGAGTGATGAGCTGCAGAGGAATGCTTAACTCACCACAACTACACCAGTATGAAAACTGTTATTTCATCAGCCATGAAGTTTCACTGAAATTACATCAGTCAACTGCCTGCTCGAGTTTATGGCCTTACTGAGGGGTTTGTTGACAGTTTCATGTGACGACAGAAGAGAAGGGATGGCACGTTGTTACATTATAGTGCAGTGGTTTACATTCGCCTAACAAGGGAAAGGTCCTCGATAGGGATGGGTATCGTTTAGGTTTTATCTGATACCGGTGCCAAACTGGTACTTTTGAAACGGTGCCGGTGCTTAAACGGTGCTCAAACCGGTGCTTAAAGAATGGAGAACACAAAATTGGTCCAAAAACCTCTCATGTTCAGCTGTTTTTTTTGTAAAAAGATAACAATGTTAGCCTTTTCTGCAGCTATGGGGCATATATGGTATCACTCTTGGCTGGAAGCAGCTTAATCAATGGAAAAAACACAAACTTTGTCCAAAAACCTCTCATGTTTAACTGTTTTCCACTTTTTCTTTGGTCATTTTAGCCTTTTTGGCCAGGGTGAAGGGAGTATCTGCCATCAAACAAGAAGACAGCCGCATGTAGCTATGATGATGTTTGCTAGTTCACCTTACATGCATTAATGTAATAACGTGGTTAGCCTACTCAACGTAAATTACACACGAACAACATTAAGCTACTCACGCAGAGAAGAACGGCTGCTGCTGCATCATCATCCTCATCATTTCTGCTACACTGGCAGGGCTAGGGGCCAGGACTCTCCTCTTCGGGTTTTTGGGGGACGTTGCTAACTCCGGGTCCGATAACAGGCACCACACCCGCAGTAGATGTGCTCGGTGTGAGGTCTCGCAGCAAGCTATCAAATACGGCGCATTTCTCGGCTTTAAAAAAAAACGCTATGCGTCGCCAGGTGTTTCATCAGATTTGAGGTGTTACCTCCTTTGACAGCATCACAGTATCAGCTTAAAGCACTTGTTGCAGCTGCTGAGTTTGCATCTTTTGCTGTGAAGTACAGCCAGACTTTGACCGCTTCGCCTTGGGCATTTTTAATCTGTAGCTCTGCTCTAAAAGAACGTACGTACCTGGACCCGCCTACTATCCTCGGAAACGTAAAATGATTGGCTAGAATCTAAAGTGTATCACAGCTCAGGAAAAAAAAGCACCGAAATGTGCGCTGCTTTTCAGTCTGGTTACTACAGTTTATGTCAGAACCGGATACCGGTACCGATCCCTAGTCCTCGATCAGATCCTGGGAGGAGACACAGATCCCTCTGGGCTTATGTCAGGAAGGGCATCCAGCGTAAAAATCTGCCAAATCAAATATGTGGAGCTACTCACTGTGGCATTGCTAATGGCTCTATTATTAGAAGTTTATTATGTTAGCTTCTCTGTAGACTTTCGTTCGTCTGGTGGTTTACGTACTTTGCCAGTGAAATTCCTCCTGTGATGCTGAACAAAGTGTCAGAGACAAATTCAAATCTTCAGTCACGGTTCTACTTTCAGCTCAGAGTCAGATGGTTGGTGTTGTTGTTCTCACTGCAGGGAGCAACATTAGTTACATCCCTCCTCATCTGTGGATTCATTTCCCTCTGTAGCAGCAGAACGCTGCACACAAGTGCTGATATTAGGTGGGGAGTGCAGAGGTGATGAAAGGTTGATGCTTTTTGAGTTTGCAGGTGTATGCAACGTATGCAGGTGAATTTCAGGTATTCGTTTATGTTTTAACCACAGGACAGTCAAACTGTCATTTTTCACTGTAACGTGCGTGATTAACACGTGTGATAAAGATTCTTTTAATACAAGGATGAGAATTGTGTCAATCATGAAAAAAAAATGTGCAAATTTAAAAGATATTAATTAAATTTTAAAAAACATACTGTGTTTTACGTTTTGCAGTTTACCAGTTGCATTGCATGGAATCACAATTTCTTTCAGCCCTGCAGACATTCGTCCTGCCTTTGTGGTTTCATAAGTGCAGCGAGGAACGTACTGCAAAACATATTACCCACGTTTGACAGATATGATGCTATGATCTGTGTCATCACACGAAGCACCATAAACGTGTAACGAGCTGATGATGGTGACATTACACAGTTTTGTATCGGACTGAAAACTGCGACTCAGCTGTCGTGCGTCGTCTCAGCAGCCAAACAAATGTTTGCAAACTGCACAAGACGAAACGAGCCAAAGGAAGACTGGCTTCGACTGTTACTTCATGTCTGTTTTGTATAATTAAAGATTCATGCTTGTGTTTTTCAGATCTGGCACGGTGAGGCGATCTAACACCAGTCCAATGGGTTTTCCCAAAGTGGGCTCGGGGTCTCCGAGCTCCGCAGACGTCCCTCAGACCGTGGGCCGCCGCCTCTCCACTGGAAGCTCCCGGCCCTACTCGCCCTCACCTCTCGGTAAGGTTACGTTTAATGACACCTCCCAGACATGAAGGGGACGTCTGTGGAGTCTCCTGACAAATCTAAGCTCTTTCTGTGCAGTGGGCACCATCCCTGAGCAGCTGGGTCACTGCTGCTGTCACCTGCAGAACCAGGAAGCCCGCAGCCGCAGCTCTTCAGGAGGTACGTTCTCACCTGCTCGCTCACAGGGTTATCTCACTTCTGTATTGTCCTGTTCCCTGCAGTTTCAGGTGCTGTGGATTCACTGAAGAGCAGAAAAGTGTCCAACCCTTCCCAACAATGATGTGTTTGACATTTAAAAGAAGCAGAATTGACAACAACAAGTTCTGATTCTCTTGCTAGTGGCATGACTTTAATTTTTGGAAAAGAGCATGAGTCACCATGACTGCAGGCCATTTTCAGAGTCTCTGGCTCTGCCTCTTTGTGTCAAGAGGTTTGCTGTCATGGTGACCAGGAAGGAGGTTCACTGTCCTCAATGATGAATCAGATTTTCGTGCTTTGTCCCCCGTGTGCAGAGGCACACAATGAGCAGCACACAGACTCTGTGGGAGGTTGTAGGGTAAATGCTACACTTGGTGCTGAGCCATGGATGATTATTAACTGGCATCGGTTCTAATCCCCTGTGTCTTCAGGTTCCCCCATCCCATCCTCTCAGCTCCTGGGGGCTCGGCTTCAGAGCGCCCCCATTCTTACCGAGGTCTACCAGACCAGGCAGAAGCTCCACAAGCAGCTGTCTGACCCTGTGCAGCCTTCCTCCTCCTGCAGTCACTCCCCGCAGCTCGGCCGTCCCGCCAACCTCGGTTCTTCCCCCACCAAGCTGCTGGGCTCCTCCCCTCGCACGTCTGACTGGCTTCAAAAGTCCCCACTGCCCACGATCATTGGCTCCCCGACTAAAGTGAGCGCACGTCAGTGAAGAAGAATGCTTTTAGCTGTTACATTTAGGTTAATTCACTTTTTTGTCTCTTTTCAGACCATTTCAGCACCGTTTAAGATCCCCAAAACACAAGCCTCCTGTAACTTGATGGCGCTGGCAGACAGCCCCCAACCCACAAGGATGCTGGCTGACGCACACGATGTTTGCGGACACCACAGCAACCCCTTCCTCGCCGGGCGACCAGCTGCTCCTGAGGGCAGCCGGACATTTGGCAGGTATAGAAGCACCCAAATCTGCTTCCATCGGAGCTGTTAAATCTGATAAATCCACATATGGACAGTCCAGTACTGTCACAACATGGACTGTGAGAATCTGTCATAAGTAAATAAAAAACAGCTGATCGGTTGGTGTATTTATGCAGTGATGATCTTTAACGTGGCTCAATTTCATGTGATTTCCTTTTTTTAAACAAGTCTGTTTCCATGAAAGATGTTAAGTGTTTTAACTGTGAAAGGATGATGTTGTGCACCTCTGCTGACATCATCTGCACTTACAGGTCTGTCAGTACAGGTCGTCTGTCTGACCATCCAATCAGAATCACTCTGGGTGGGCAGCCCTATCAGGGCAGCAGCGACAGCCTGAATACTGAGCGGCCCATGGACACAGGTACGAGCACTGAGCAGATACTCTGCAACATTGTGTCCAGTTTAAGCCGTGAGAAATAAACGTTTCACTGAATGACAGAAGTAACGAGCACATTTCCTCCTGCCCAAAGCCCCCGCAGGTCCGAGCACGCTCGCTCACGGCGGGTCAGCGAGTCCTCGCACGGTCCTTTTCACTGTGGGTTCACCACCCAAGAGCAGCACTCCTCCAACCTGCAGCCACCTGGGCACCCGATCACGCACCACTTCAGGTGAGGGAAACCCGCCACCTTCCTGCTGAGCTTTAGGAGGAAAGCTTAAAGTATTTACGCCGCGCTCTCTCCTCTCTGTCCCCTCAGTGGGCTCCAACAGTTCAGCAGGCTCTCTGTGCTCAGTCAGCGGTCGGGTTTATGTCGGCTCTCCTCCGGGCATGGCCATAGGCTCGTCTCCTCCAGGAGGTTACGGAGGTGGGCAGGTGGCCCCTGGGGCAGAGGGGGCACCCAGCAGCCTGCGGTACGTCCCATATGGGACCTCTCCTCCCAGCCTAGAGGGGTTCATCACCTTTGAAGCCCCAGAACTTCCTGAGGAGACTCTGATGGAGGTGAGAAGTAGGGATTGGTGCCTTACAAGAAGTGGTTGATTCTTGTCATGCAGTGTCTCTTCTTCAACATTTCACTGCAATCTTTCTTTCCGTGCTCTAGCGTGAGCACACAGACACCCTGATGCACCTGCGGATGATGCTTTCATTTACCGACTGCATCCTGGAGATGGCGGCGCTTCGAGCCGGGGGGACGGAGCTCGGCATCTCGGCTGCATCCCTCTACCCTCCCCAGGACAGCGTGGTTGTGGACCAGATCAGCCAGCTGAGCAAAGAGTGGGGGTAAGAAACTTAAGTCTGCTGATTTTTAAGGAATTTTTAATATCATGTAATCATGTTTGTAAACACTCCCCATTTGTCTTACTGTGGTTGTGCTGCCCCCTACAGGCAGGTGGAGCAGTTGGTGCTTTACATGAAGGCAGCTCAGCTCCTCGCTTCCTCGCTCCATCTGGCCAAAGCTCAGATTAAATCTGCCAAGCTCAACCCTTCCACTGCCGTCAAACAGGGTAAGGATGTTTCGGCTTCCTCGCCGTCTTTTTCCTTCGTATTTTATCTTTATTAGTTTAATAAAAACTCTCCCTTTATCCTCTCAGTGGTCAAGAGTCTGAATGAGCGCTACAAAAGCTGCATCTCCCTGTGCAGGCAGCTGACCGACAAACTCAACCACTTCTTCTCCGATAAGCAGCGCTTTGTGGACGAAATCAACAGCGTCACTGCGGAGAAGCTCGTCTACAATCACGCAGTGGAGCTGGTGGGTCTCGTGTGCATGCAGTGACAAACCTATTGTACAGATAGACTTGGTGCTGGTGAGGCTAACGCGATCGTGTGCGTGCTCCAGGTTCAGTCGGCAGCTCTCGATGAGATGTTCAAGCAGACGGAGGACATAGCCTATCGCTACAGCAAGGCCTCCATGCTCCTGGACGGCCTGTCCAAGATCCTCCAAGACCCCACAGACATCGAGAACGTGATGAAATGTAAGCAGCTGCACTTGGGGGGGTGTTTTAGTCAGACACGTTCAGGATCGCGCTGTGATTCATGAGACATCGCAGCATTTCCTGTGTTTATCTTCTGTTAACGACTTCCTGTTTTGCATCTGTTCCCTGCAGACAAGGCCAGTGTGGACCGCAGGATCTCAGCTCTGTGCTACTGTACTGTCACACTGTATGAGTAGAAGAGCTGGTGCAATCATAGACTTCACACGTCCTAAGACTGATTACTGTTCCCTCATTCCTCGTGTAGCAGTTCAAGCACCTTTCATCGGCTCGCTTTCATCATGACTTCATTTTACCAGCTGCATCACAGAGTGACCGCATAAATCTACAACCAAAGATGATGGCAGATCCAGAAACAAGACGCTGAACCTGGCTGTAGGCAAACTCGCCCTTTCAGGTGCACTTTTTTACGTCACGATGGTCGACCGCCATCAGACGGAAACATCCGGGATTTGTTTCCACCAGAACAAAGAGGACTCGCGGGACCGCGACAGATTCGAGCTCCATAAGAAGTGGCTCATCTTTTCAAATCCTGTCAGTTATTTACTCAGAAGTTCGTTTTGTTATTTATTGGTTCACATGCACATGGATTCTCCCTGAAAACCTCAAGTATTGGAGTGTACGGAGCGTGTTGTTGTTCATTGTAACAGATCTGTGGACTTTAACATTAAACTGTTACAGACAGCTGGAGAGCTCTGTGTCTGGGGGGGGGGGGGGGGGGGACCTCTAATTTGTGATTGCTTTGTTTTTATGTTTCTTGTATTATTAGCTCATGCACTTTACCGTTGAGAGGAGGAGGGAGGTGGAAATGTGATCACTTCTGCTCCGAGCCTCAAAATCGACCTGCTGTGTGTGGGATGATCGTCGAGCTGCTGTGAAGCCACAGCTTTAATCATGATCTATTTATCTGAGTGCAGCTCAGTCTGTGCAGTGTGACACAGACTGGAGCTTTCTCCGAGATTCCCTGGTGATGTCACTGGGAGTCATCCTGATCCTGGTGTGGGAATTTCCTGTGCTTAGAGTGGCTCGGTGCGTAGGAATATTCGTCTTTGTTCAGTCTGCGATTGTTCCCAACCTTCTGGAAGTGTTACACTAAATCTTTGGATTTCAGGTACACTAACTGTTGCATGTGACACAATGTCAGCGTTTGCATAGAAAGCTGAAACTTTTGGATCATGCCACTCACAGCATGAGCGATGGAGGCTAATGTGTGGTGGAAACCCAGAACTTGAGTGGATCAGAGACTCTGTCACCACTGCCTCGCTGAGCAGCAGTCGGGTGTCCATGGATTTAAACTGAAGGGTCATATTTACTTGACAAGTTACCTTAATAACACGTTTCCTTAGACTAAAAACAAACTACAGCTTTTTATGCTTTGTCAGAATCTGTAGCTTTTTTTGAGTAAACACAAACTCCATGTTTGCAGACTTGTATATATTTTATTGTGGAGCATGTGATTATTCCCTTAGCCTCTTTTTGAGAGGAGGGTGAGTGTGTGTGGGAGAGGGCGTGGCTATCAAACGCCCTGCCTGTCAGTCAAAGAGCACAAATCTTTATATGTAGATAGATGACTTTGTATTCAAGTCTGCCAAGGGTTTGATAGGAAACCCTACTTGGGCACAACAGGAGTGTGCCAAAGACGACAATAAACTTCTGGCAGCTCCAAATCTTTCCAGAGAACTTTTTACCAGGACTGTTTGTTCAGCGCTCCCGAGCGTAATGTCTTCAGATTTCATTCTCCTAATTTCGTGAGACTTGATTTGTCACAATCCACATCGCCCCGCCCCCCCGTCAAGTCCTCACGGGGTATGTACTGTATGTATGAGCATATATAAACACACGTGCACTTGCCAGGTGTGCTTTAAGGCCAGTAGTATCCAGTCAGCATGGAAAGGAGGTGCCTTCTTGTGAAAGCAGACACAGGCCTACTCCTCTGTACAGGTGTGAATACATTCTTTGTATAACGGCGTCTCTGGACCCGTTCCTCCGATGTACTGTTCTCGTTTTCTTTTCTAGACACGTCTGGGTTTCAGTTTCCCCTCATCGCTGTCATGGGCGCTCTGAGCCACATGAAGCCTTTTCTGCATAAAGAGCGAAGAGGGATAAATAGGGCGAGCCACCTGAAACTTTGTAACTTAGGTAAAGCATGGGTACCACGTCTGCATTTGACCCTGTACAACCTCTAGAATGTGGAATGTATGTATGCTGTCGTTCTGCGCCTCTCCAGCTTGATCTGAATGCATTTTGGAAACCCCCACCATCAGACCCTGATGACGCAACACCAGTTTTTCCACGTTTAACATTACTCGTCTCTCACTGGGGGGTCTCTCTTTGTTCTTTATGGAACTGAAATGCAGTTTTTGTTATTAAAGAGAAGGAAAAGTGAAGCTGTGTCACTGCGCCGTCTTTAATCTTAGTTCTGATTTTAAATGTACAATTTTATTTCTGTGATTTCTGTTTTTTAACAAGAAAAATCAGTTTGCTAAATCGCAAAGACTGCAACGTAACAATCTCTCAAATTAGTCCTTAAAAATATAACGGCTCGAACTAACGAATGACAAATTACTTGGACTGCTGTGTAACTGAATTTACAAATGTGACTCCTCAATCTAAATTCAGTCTTTTTTTTTTTTTTAACTGTGTGTTTATTGAGTTTTAAACTTTACACTGACACCAAAATTAAACAAACAAACAAATAACCAAAACAACAACAACAACAAAGAACAAACAAAAAAACAACAACATAGCAGAACGAAACAAACGGTTACTTTCCCAAAAACGGTTATTTTCCAACAAAAGTTACTTTCCCTAGTAACTAGTTACTCTGAAAGTAACGAGTAACTTGAAGTAACTGAGTTACTTTTGATAGAAGTAACTAAGTTACTAATTTAAAGTAACTTACCCAACACTGCTAGTTACTAGGGAAAGTAACTTTGGTTTTACTCAGAATTCTCTTGTTAATGTGTTGCTTCCGTAACTGGATACCCAGCAAGATTGCCAGTCTTCTAGCTTGCTTACTTGCCACAAGTGCACTGTGCCACCTACCAATAGAAAGGAAAAAATAATGTGCACATTTCCACGAGAGAAATCCCACGCCTGATTCTATCCTAGCCTGCTTTTTACATCCAACACAAAAACTGCAGTCTTGGTGTTTTCGATTGTACTCAGAACTCGGAAATTCTGCTTTCTGAATAGGAAGATGTAGGCAACACCAGACTGCAGATGAGCTGCATACAGGGCTGGACTGGGACAAGAAATCGTCCCGGGCATTTTGGCTAGAGACCGGCCCACCATTATAGGAAAAATCATAAAGCCTTTGAATGAAAATAAACACTGTTGTGACAGTGATGTTCACTGTTCTGATGGTATATATGTATCAATCTATCAATCCTTTGTTGTAAGACTCAGATAATTATTTTTTTAAAAGTGAGACATTTTAAATGAGAATAAGAAAAGTATTTCCTTGTGCCCCCCTTTCCCTTTTAATGCCCTACATGGAACCCTGGCAACACTTTGCTAGACCCGCCCCTGCACAGTTGCCAGCTGTCATCTCCTGGTTTCATCTTCATGTTTCCCTCTCACCACATATTCAAACCGATATCATGACCAGCAGGTTTACAGCTGTGGCTCCAGCAAACATCAGCTGATACTTAATTAATATGAAATAAATTCTAACAACAGCTGATCAAGCTTAAAAGTGCTGCTGTTGTTTACCGTGACATCCGCTGGTTTCCTGTTTCTGGCGCAAAGTGGGCGATAAATAAACAAGAGAGAAAAGCCGATCAGCTGATCATTGATCAGTTTCATGATTGAAGTAGAAACAGGAGAGGGAGGGTGAGAGGATGAGAGAAGAAGAGGCAGCTGTGCAGCGTAAACACAGAATAACTCCAACTTTGTGTCTCTTTCATTGTAGCTGAAGTCCGGGACAAACTGTGTTGCTTTTCAGCTCACCCACCCAGCTGTATAGAAACTCCGTCATGCTAGCTAGCAGGCAGTACGAAAAAGTCAGCATAACGAAAATAAACTCCACCTAAACTTGGTTCATATCTGACCCAGATGGACTGCAGGTTATAACTTCTTACCTGAAGTTCAGTTCACCTGACACTCTCGGACCAGCGGCCGCTTCGGGTCTCTCCTCTTGCCTCCCTTTTCCTTCATCCACCTGCTGCCTCCACCACTTGCTAATGTTATTGAATCTGTGGAAGCTCCGCGATAGCCACCACACGAAGTAACGAGTAACGACCCTATCTAAATCCCAGTAACGAGTAACGCGTTCCTGGTTTTGGCATAATAACTAGTTACCGTGCTCGTTACCACAATAATAATGTAGTTACTGTAACACGTTACTTAATAACGCGTTAGTCCCAACACTGTGTATATATATATATATATATATATATATATATTAGGGGTGCAACGATACACAAAATTTACGGTTCGGTTCGGTTCGATACTTTGGTGTCACGGTTCGATATTTTTTCGATACAAAAAAAATGTTCATGCCTTTTTATTAATTTGTCATTTATTAAATTTTCACGGCACATTCTGCACCACCTCTCTGTGCGTTCATCATTTGTTTGAAGCCAGCTCACCTCCTGCAACCACTTTTCCGAGAATACGCGCTTCTTTTGTGGTTCAGACTCCTTCTGACATTTCTTTGGAGGTGGAGGAACACCAAAGTAATTGCTTAAAGGAGCTTCTTCGACATCTTTAAGAGTTCTAAACAAATGTCTGTCCTCCTCCAGAAAATCTTATGTACGCAAACACGCGTTGCAACTTCTTATCTTGTGCCTGTTTTTTATTTTGACAGCAAATGCGCACCTGCGGACCACTTATGTGCAGCCCTGGTTATTTAGCTCGTCATATTTCAGCCACAGAAATTCTTTTGTCCATGAAACCATAAAGATGCACTTTCTTTTTGCCTTATAGTCTGATTTGTCATAACTTTTCCGTTTTGTGGTAAGCTTTTCTTTGGCTGTCACTTCTTCACCCTGACCTGTCTTATTTGGCTCAGCAGAACTAAAATATATATCCTGCTGCTTTTACACAGACACTCACGTAACGCTCAGCGATTCTCTGCGCGATCAACCTCTCACATGTTTAAGCTGCGGGAGATTTCACTTGTCATGTTTGCATAGTAAGCTAACGATTGATAAGACGATGGCAGAGGAATTGGTGCGCAAATTATCATCACTCACCAATCAGTGCTGTCGCTCTCTATACACAGTTCGCGCGATTGCAAAGTGAAAGCAAAAAACAAGCGCAAATTCAAACGCGATTTCAATATGTCACATATTGACAGTGGCTCACCGATGCCAATGACATAATTACCCAGCTACATTTCCGAAAGAATGCAAAAGCATTGACATATATTTTTCCTTCCTTCGATAGGCCGACGAGCAGAGCAGGGCAGCCCGACTGGAAAAATCGCTAGCGATTTTGCGAGCCCTGTATCTGATTGAGGAATCACTCATCTTTGGAAAAGAGAGTTTATTACAGAGAAATGTCTCTTTCCAAAATAAAAGCTACACTATACGCTTCTTCTGGGCTATATTCTCAGCAGCATATTAAACATATCAGGTCCCCATAAGGAGAATCATGTGCTAACGGCTGTCTAAATGACTCGGTAAAGTTTGTATGCGTGCTTGTTGTTTTTGTCTGCTTCCACTTGTCTTTGCACTAGGATGCTATCGGGTAAATGTGCAGTCATATTCGTTGTGTTCCCACTAGTGCTGTCAGCCTTAATCTGAAATGAGGTTAACGCCACAACACGGCAAATCTCCGTTAACGAGCTACCGCGGATCGCCCCGTGTGTGGGGCTGGACAGCGTCAACACATTAACGAGCTAACTGAGCTAACTGCGCTAACACACTAGTTCCCACTCATGTAATTGAGCATTGCGTGGCACATCTGACATACTGTTTTACTTTAGTCCATGACTGCTTACCTTCAGGGTCATACGTCACATGAAGACCAAAATAGTTCCAGACGCCACATCTGAATGAGGGTGGGGGAGGTTCAATTTGCCATGTTGCAACGAGCTTAACTTCTGTCTCGCTAGCTTGTTCTGCGCTCAGTGAATCTGTGTTCGACTACTCCGCCTAGGCTGCACTGTCGAGCGCAGATCCACTGAGCGCTCAACACAGACAGCACCGTCAGAAGGAAAGTTGATAAAATAAATTAAAAATGTTGTATTGTTCGATACATATGCGTACCGAACCGAAAGCACTGTATCGAACGGTTCAATATCGATACGAGTATCGTTGCACCCCTAATATATATATATATATATATATATATATATATAAAATCTGACAATAACTATAATATTGGCCATATTATATTTACATTACCATAGTGAGATGACTTTAGTCTCATGAACAACATTAACTAATTATTATTTACTAGCTAATCTTAAATGACTGTTCAGTACAGAAATGAAGCCCAACAATCATGTTTTACAGTCCTGTGGTTTCAGCCTCAGATACTCAACTAATCAAAGTGATGTCATGACAAAGATGAATGACCAACAAAACATTTTTCTCCTTCATTTCTGTCACACAAAGCTGTATGTAACATGTCTCGCGGTTAGTATCATGGTTGCTAGGCAACCTGAAGAGCGCGACGAAGCATATACCGTCCCATTTCATAAGCCTCTCACTTCCGCACTTCTCGTACTTATAGTACGCACCGTACGTAGTATGCGTAGTGCGCGTACTATAAGCGTGCAGATCCTGAAATGGGACACAGCCTGTGAGTCTTAGATGGGGCCGTGTCCGTGATCCAGTTCAAGAGGACACATTTCCTTGCACAGAATGTTAACAGTGCATAGAGCTGCTTTCCAAACGTCCCCCTAATTTTGTCGTTTGCCACTCCAAGTAGCATACACAGTGGATTGCATTCAGTGTCAGTGGTGAAGATCTTATCCAGTTCACACTTTATGAGGAACCAGAATTGTTGTATTTTCCGGCAGGACCATAGACAGTGTGTGAGGTTGCCCACCTCTATTTTACATTTAGGGCACAGCGGAGAAAGGTCTGAATTGTATTTATGGCGTTGAGAAGGTGATATGTGAGCTCTGTGTAGGATTTTAATTTGGATTGCCTTTACTTTATTACAGACGCTCAGATTTAGCATTCTCCCAAACTTTGTCCCAACCTCGTCACTGATCTCTATATTTAATTCCTTTTCCCAAGTCCTCTTCAAATTGGTTGTGTCAGTGACCCCAAATTCTGTTAACAGGCCATAACAAATTTTTATAGAAGTTCTAAGGTTTGGCTGAAATATCTGCTTTTCACATTTAGAGACAGTTTGATTAAATTCAGTCATTTAATTTACATAGTTTTAAATGATTAACTACTTAACATTTGCTGTCCTTGGAACCACAAATTTACTTGTGAAGCTATTATGATGCGTAAATAAATTTTTCTCTCTTCAAATCTGATTTTTACAAATCAAAAACTAATTTGGACCCAAATTCAAGTTTTAAAACATTTTTCCTGCCTGTAACTTAAACTTCTATCACTACATCATCTTCAGTTGTTCAAAACTTTTGATTTCCAAAGACTTTCTTGCTATTTTTTAAAAAGTGGTTTTGAACAATAGTTCTCCAGGTGTTCGGACTTCCTTTGGAGGTTTTTTCTGGGACACTGGCTGGTTTTCACCATTTTTAGAGGAATGTTAAAGCCATGACCCCTGACCCCTGACTCATGGGAGAAACTGGTGCAGTCGACACATAATAGACAACTCGGATAACAGAATAGAATAGAATTCAACTTTATTGTCATTGCACATGTCACAAGTACAAGGCAACGAAATGCAGTTTGCATCCATCAAATGCTTTTTAGCAATAATATAGATATATTACAGAAACGGGTCTGTTATAGGTGCCAAGTCTGCACCAATGAGCTATTAGATGAAATCCTGCCATATTTTGACACGGTATGCAGTGTCCTTAAAACATTTGACAAATTTGGACAAGTGGAGGACAAAAGATGAACCGACACATCCACTATGAACAGAGCAGGCGATCAATACCTGAAAGTCAATAAGAAATAGGGTGGAAACAATCGTGCAAAGACTTGACACAGAGATGAGTTGAGCCCTCTAGTGTTCACTGAAGCATAATCACAAATGGTCTCAGGCACAGGGTGATTGTGAAGGAGCCATTCTTAAGGAAGGGAACTGGTTAATGAGAATCAGTGACATTTTTGGTTCAAATTGTCATTAGTATGTATCAGGAGTGGGCAATTCCAGGCCTCGAGGGCCGGTGTCCTGCAGGTTTTAGATCTCACCCTGGGTCAACACACCTGAATCACATGATTAGTTCATTACCAGGCCTCTGGAGAACTTCAGGACATGTTGAGGAGGTCATTTAAATCAGCTGTGTTGAATCAAAGACACAAACCCTTGAAGCCTGGGGTTGGACACCCCTGCTCTAGACAACACCGCTCATCCTCCTCTGAACTGTGTAACATAGAGGGCTGTCAGTTCACATTAAGTCTAGGCAGTAACGATAGTTTGAGCCAGCAAATTTATAAATCCACACGAGTACCTGAAAATCCTATAAAACTCACTAATCCCACGACTCGCTCATTTACACAGCTGAATGTCGCCCTCTGGGACAAATACTCCTGTGACATTTTTCCCCCAACCCGAAAAACAAACAGAATAAAACATTCCTATGGAAAAACTCCCTGCCTCTTGGTTTAACCTGATCAGGTTAGATATGAAATGACCACACCAACCATAAAAGTCAGGAGAAGCCGGGTGGCCATCTTCCCAATCACCTGACTTCCATAGAGGCTTAGAACAAAGAAACAATGGTAAGTGTGACAAAAGGCGCAAAAAAACTTGGAAAAGTGAAACAATGTAACCTTATCAATAGCAAATAAACACATGGACAGAATGCTTTGGTTAATATTTATGAACAAGTTGTGAAAATATTAAGACAATCCCTTCTCTGTGGAGTGGGACAGGAAGTCAGTACAATGTAGGCCCAGTCTTTCTGTGGCAGTGACATCCACGAGCAGTTCTCTGAATAGTTGTTAGTTCATTGTAAGGCTGCATTTAGGACCTCAGTCTCATTAAACTGGAAGATTGTGCTGCTACAGTGGCGTCAAATGACAGGCGTGAGAAGTGTGGGATCCTCCAAAGTAGTAGTTTCAGGAGCAGCTGTTGCACTTTGAACAACAGCTGGTGCTCCTTATGTTCAAAAAAACCTTTCACTGAAATGGTTTAATTAGTTATTTTGTTCTTTGAAAAATAAAATAAAACATTACAAAACAAATTTCACACTTTTGTCATAGGTGCTTTTCATAGAACACCGTGTTTTCTACACTTTCTACTTTATTTATGTCTCCCTGTCGACAGGGTCTGCCAGTGTTTCTGATAAGAAATTCAATACCTGTAGATCAACCTCTCCAAATCTGACCGACAAGCCTGTGAAATAGTGATGTGCGAATCATGAACGAATCGTTCAGTACTCGAGAATCACTTTACTGACTTGTGAATCATAATTCACAAGCCCAACTAACTCATTCACTGACTCATCCCTGTTGCTGTTAGCAAACTAATTTCATTAGTAGAAATATATCTAGCTTATAATTAAAATTGTGGGGAAAAAACAGCCAGTTTCTTAACAGAAACGTTTCTGCTCTGAACTGGAAGAAAAAACCCTGAGTGGAAGCTCACATCAGTTCACAGTAGCATCGCTCTGCTAACATACTAACAGCACATTTGAGTTACTCACCCCCTCCCTTCCTGTGCTGAATCGTAGCATGAACTCACCCCCTCCCTCCTGGCTCTCAGCTTCTTCTTCTTCTTCTTCTTCTTCTTCTTCTTCTTGGTTGGCGACCAATGTTAAGGTGCATTACCGCCCCCTGGCTCACAGCTCAGTGGACATTTAGATGAGAAAATATATATTTGACACATTTGAGGAAAATACTAATAAAATAAAATAAAAACAAATAAAATAAATGTTCCCTTTAGAAATCTTAATATTCATTTTCTCTTTTTTGCTCTATAAAAATAGTTGTTTTTCTTCTTCAATTATCTTAGGAGTAGGATATACATGAAAAGAGACAAATTAAGTTTGAGTGAAAATGTAAATTTTTTGCACTCTCTGGGCAACTGACTCAGTGACTCAAATGACACACAAAAAACGATTCATTTTGGTGAGTGACTCATTAGAACTCGATTCAGTAAAAAGAATCGAATTTTCCATCACTACTGTGAAATGTCCCGGGTAAGAAGGCGCCGCCATTGCGTGCAATAGGTCGGCAGCCTTAACATGAAATTTCCCCTTGTGGGACTAATACAGGTATCTTATCTTATCTTATCTTATCTTCTTACCTTTAAAAGCAGCCTGTTGTTGTGGTGGTAGGCGGTGCTTAGTTAGACGTCTCTTGTGCTGATTGGTGTTTTCCTTGATTGTCATGCATACCGTCCATTTGCTGCGTCGTCATTCCTGGGCTTGTTTTAACAGATTGTGTCCAGTTGGAGGTTAATACTGGAACCGGCTGGAGTGGAATAGGGACTTTTTAAGGTAAAACTTACTCGCTTTATCCGGTCTTCAGATGTTCACAAGTTAGCCGCTAACATGTTAGCTACACATAAACACTGTTTTAGCAGCCAGGCTAATCCGAGCTGGAGCTCCACCAACAATTTGTGCCCCGTGGAGTTTTATGCGGTACTGGATACATTCTTGGATCATAATGGCGCTCAAACACTGATTATACAGCTAACGCTCAGGGAAAGCTGCTCATAGCGAACAAGGTTATTTAACCTTTCATCGTTATTAGCAGTAAGGATAGCATCATGTTCATTCCCAGTTCCGTACACACTTCACGCTTTGCTTTAGGGTGTTGTTGACGTTTCACATGTGACATGTCAGAAACGTGGGCGTTTAGGCTACGGTCTCTATAAGGGTATCTAGTCTTTCGTTAGCAGACAGATAGAGTCGAGTATGATACTGACGTGCTGTAGCTTTCTGTGAAGGATGTCCCGACAACAACTGGCCGTGCAGCGGGCCAGGAAGTCCTTCCAGACGGGAAAAACCAAACCTCTGGAAAGCAGGATCCACCAGCTGAGGAACCTGCTCCGCTTCGTCACAGAGAGACGGAAGGACATCGCAGAGGCTGTCAAGAAGGACCTGAGCAAGGTGACGTATCACTGTTAACAGCACATGGTACATTAGCATCGTCTGTAAACCTGTGAATGAACATCATCAGTTATTCTTATTAATGGCTTATAAATATTTAAAGTATGTGAGCACAGCTTGGACAACACCAAACACCTCAGGTCCAGCTCTTACCTGCTTTCTCCCCCTTTTCTCTCTCAGATGCTTGGACAGACAAGTGAACCCAACAATATACAGTCCAGTGTAAATATTGTCCTCCTGGATCAAAGGTGCAAACTGTAGAGATAAAAATGATAAAAATCCAACTATACAGAAATAAGATAAACTAAGAATAAGTACAGCAATATTGTACTTGAATAGAAATAGAATAGGAATAGAAAAGAATGAGAATAAATAAAGACAATACACAGACAGAGTCGAACAGTGCAATACAGAATAGTGCAAGTACTGGAAGGGAGTGTTATTTAGTGTGTGGAGAAGAGGAGGGCAGCAGGCCTATAGTAATCAGCCCTTTACCAGATGTGTGGGTCTAAATCATTGATACTGCTGCGTACATGGACAGCTACAGATTCAGTCCTGACGTCTTCAAGTCTGTTGCCCTGGGCGCACGTGCAGTTGCTACATTGTAATATAAAGTCTCTGACGATGAGTCCATGCAGTTTAAAGAATGACACATGGACTTCCACATAGACCCTTACACCTGACCTGAGCAGACTGGCAGATGCTCAGAGTAATCAGGGGCTAATGGTGAGCCGAGGATACGCCAGCTGGCTGATTAACTAGGCCCACTTTAGTAGCCCACTAGGAGTGCTGTGGAGCATGTTGAGAACACCTTTCTTACTTGTGGTTCTGATTATGACACAAAAATTAACATGAAACAACAATAAGTAACCTAACCTTATTAGGGCAACGATAATGACACATTAATTTGTGTTACAGAAACATTATAGAAGTAAAAAGTATAAAATATTTACAAGAAGAGAGAGAGAGGTGGCTGTGACAGTGTGACATGTAAGTTCCCTGTGGAGAAAATGAAACGTGGAAAGTGTTAATACTAAAGCAAATGTTCTGGCAGGACCAGTTCTTGTATACTTAGCATACGTCTGTATGTTCACAGCAGTTTAGACACCAGATAAGTTCTCAAGCAAATGTCATATTAACCCTTTAAGACCTACCATAGAACCAAGTCCGCCAGAGCTTATATTATATGTTTACATGCTGTGGAGCCATTTGTGGGAGCATTTCAAGTTGCTATACATCAATACAACCATTATAGCCTAGATTTTAATAATATGTCTGCATTAAGTGCATAGTAATTACATAAATTGCAAAAAAGTGCAATAAACTACAAAAAAATTGAAAATCGTTTTAGTTTTTTTAACATATATTTCTAGTTAGAGAAATTTAAGAGGCTTATCCCTCAAAACTGTAAATACAAAAAAGTTGCACAAAATAGTTTCCCACCACAGGAAATTTATTTTGAGTGTCTTCATAGTTTTATTTTTGAAATACACCAATTTTTATACACTGCAGGAAAAACGAAAATAAATATTATAATGCAAATTTGCAAAAAAGCAGCATATGCATCAAAATAAACTATTTCCAGCAGTGCAATATGAGTCCTAAGCATCCCAGAAACCACACAGAAAGTCATAAAGTCAAACATAACTTTTAAAAACACCAGTATAGGCTCATGAGGCCCTGATGGTAAAAAACTAAATTTCCGCAAAATGACGTCACTTCCGGTTTCGGGCAGGTCATGGCGGACATGCGATAGTTCGCTGACTTCTATTCCAACATAGGAAGTGTTATGAACAGCTGATCGGATCAGCAAAGCGTGTTTCTGGAATATTATGTTTTTGTTGCTGCAAGTGCTTTTTATGCCGTTTTTGCAAAGTTATATGTGGAAGGAAACTGTGACCGAGGACAAGCTGATGGTATAAGATGTAAGTACAACTCCTCCGGTTTCATATGCAAAAAAAAGTATTGCGCTAGCTCACGTGGTTGCAGAGCTACCGGGATTTAAAAATAGTTACGCAAAACAGAGCATGCCCGCTCCGACCGGTTTTAAAGGGTTAAAAGAAATCAAAGGGACATGCTCTCATTTTCTTCACTGCAATAATCTGACTGCTGTTTCTTACTTTGTGTGCCTGAAGCTCTACTTTATATGGAAATGATGTCACTCTTTGTGTTGGTATCATATTGAATATTGTGGAGACCAGCTGCAGATCATCCAGGAAGCAGTTTGGTTTGCAAACACTGGATTTTGCCTCTGCTTTCAGAGTGAACATGGGACGGAGCTATTTGAGACTCTGGGAGTGGAGGGTGAGATCAAGCTCGCCATCGAGAAGCTCGCCGAGTGGGCAGCTCCTCGGCCAGTGGAGAAGAACCTCCTCACCATATCGGATGAGGTCTTCGTGCATCCCGAGCCCCTTGGAGTCGTCCTCATCATTGGTGCTTGGAACTATCCCTGGGCCATCACCCTGCAGCCGCTGGTCGGAGCTATTGCTGCCGGTACCATATAAACCCATGTGTATTTATTTACCAGTATTCTTTTAGGTGCATAGTCTGTAGCACATGTGCAACCGTATCAAAACCTCCTTTTGCACAAATTCTAGTGCACTGACACTTTGCACATTATCATAGAGCAGGGTCGGCAAATTAGTCACAAAGGAAGGACTGTTTAAAGTGAACCTATTGCCCTTTTCTTACTTATACTGTTACAGTGTTGTATACTACTAGTAATCATGGCCCAAGATCAGTACGTGCACAGGTAATCCTTGTGAACCACATGCTCAGTCTCTGTACAGTAGCCCTGTGTGCTCCTGTCAGACACAAAGCCTTGGCTCGGAGCGCAGAAGCTTGATCCACCTCGGCTTAAAAGAAGGTGAAAAGGAGCTTAACCTGTTTTAGAGGATGAGCTAGAAATGAGTACGACGGATCCCCTTTTAAGGGATAGTTCAGCATTTTTAGAATAGATTTAAATCCCTTCATGCTGAGCCTTAATTAAAAAGAAACGGGGGAAAGACTCTGCTGCTGTTGTAGACTGGAATCAATGGTTCACTGTCGAGCTTTAACCAGTAAAGTGTGAGAAATAAAACCAGTTGTCCTGCAAATGAAAACTGCGTCTTCTGCTCAGTCGGTTCTTAAAGCGCACCATCATCCATGCCTCTGTGTCTGTTCGGTCTCTCAGGTAATGCAGCTGTAATAAAACCATCTGAGGTCTGCTGTCACTCTGCTAAGGTCATGGAGGAGCTCCTCCCTCGGTATCTGGACAAGGTGAGGCTCCTTCCTTGTTGGATGACCTTTCTCGTACATGTAGTGTAAGCATGCTCGGAGTTCCCGTGACTTGGCGCCCTTTCCACAGGACCTGTACCCGGTGGTGACCGGTGGAGTGCCAGAGACCCAGGAGCTGCTCAGGCAGAGATTTGACCACATTTTCTACACGGGCAGCAGCGCAGTCGGCAAACTGGTGATGGAAGCTGCGGCTCGCAACCTCACGCCAGTCACCCTGGAGCTGGGAGGGAAGAGCCCCTGCTACATCGACAAGAACTGTGACATCACTGTTGCGTGCCGGTCGGTCCTCTCTGTAGAACAAAGGAGAAGCCTTAAAAAACACAGCTGAGTTTCCAAACATCACGTGTTTTCTTTTTCCGACAGTCGCATCACGTGGGGAAAGTTTGTCAACTGTGGACAGACGTGCATCGCCCCGGACTACGTCCTGTGTGAACCCTCCATCCAGAACAGAGTGCAGGAGGAGATCAAGAACTGCATCAAGGTTGGTGTGCACTACATGAAGAAACGAGTGGTGGCTGAAGACTTTTGCACACAACCAGATTGTTGTCGATTTGAGACGGTCATTAGTGCTTCTTTTATTCTTAAATGATCTTCCTTTGACACAATGCAGGAGTTTTACACAGATGATCCAAAGACTTTTGAGGACTACGGACGAATCATCAACAAGCGGCATTTTAAGAGAATCATGGCTCTCATGGAGGGCAGCACAGTTGTTGTTGGGGGAGACTCTGATGAATCCCAGTGCTATATAGGTATGTATGTAAGATCAACTCAAATACTTGGTTCTGATTGAACAGAAATGTCTATGAACTTGTAAGAACTGTGAACATGAATCAGTCTGTGTCAGATCCTGAATCTGAAATTTCCACTGAAGTCACGGGTAAGAGGCAAGTGGAACCAAGATCGAGGCCGTTTGCTGTTTGAAGTTTGCAGAGACTGCTACATTGTGCCAGTGGTAGTTCACTCTTTGCAACATAGTAGCTGTTTTAAACAGATTTTCAGGTTTATTTTTAGTTTGTTATTTGCAGTTGGTGTTTGTTCTGGGAAAGATATTGCAGACTGAGCAATAATGCATTTCTTGCATTTCTCATGGGTTCTAATGGGGGCCTTTCTTAAAATGACTGGTCCCAGTAACAAAGGTCGACTCAGAAATCGAGGGAAAACCAGCAACACACCCGGCAGAACATTATGTTATTTACACGGGTGCACATAAGTGGTCTGCATGTGCGCATTCGCTGTCAAAATAAAAGACGCGCACCAGATAAGAAGTTGCAGCGCGCGTTTGCGTCCATATAAAAGGCTGTTTTTGTCCTAGAGTGGGATTTTCACGGCACATTCTGCACCACATCTCTGTGCGTTCATCATTTGTTTGAAGCCAGCTCACCTCCTGCAACCACTTTTCCGAGAATACGCGCTTCTTTTGTGGTTCGGACTCCTGACATTTCTTTGGAGGTGGAGGAACACCAAAGTAATTGCTTAAAGGAGCTTCTTCGACATCTTTAAGAGTTCTAAACAAATGTCTGTCCTCCTCCAGAAAATCTTATGTACGCAAACACGCGTTGCAACTTCTTATCTTGTGCGCGTTTTTTATTTTGACAGCGAATGCGCACCTGCGGACCACTTATGTGCAGCCCTGGTTATTTAGCTCGTCATGTTGCAGCCACAGAAATTCTTTTGTCCATGAAACCATAAAGCTGCACTTTCTTTTTGCCTTATAGTCTGATTTGTCATAACTTTTCCGTTTTGTGGTAAGCTTTTCTTTGGCTGTCACTTCTTCACCCTGACCTGTCTTATTTGGCTCAGCAGAACTAAAATATATATCCTGCTGCTTTTACACAGACACTCACATAACGCTCAGCGATTCTCTGCACGATCAACCTCTCACATGTTTAAGCTGCGGGAGATTTCACTTGTCATATTTGCATAGTAAGCTAACGATTGATAAGACGATGTCAGAGGAATTGGTGCAAATTATCATCACTCACCAATCAGTGCTGTCGCTCTCTATACACAGTTCGCGCGATTGCAAAGTGAAAGCAAAAAACAAGCGCAAATTCAAACCGATTTCAATATGTCACATATTGACAGTGGCTCTCTGATGCCAATGACATAATTACCCAGCTACATTTCCGAAAGAATGCAAAAGCATTGACATATATTTTTCTTTCCTATGATAGCCCGACGGGCAGGGCAGAGATAGATTTTGGTAGCCCGACTGGAAAAATCGCTAGCCCCGGGACGTCGGGCTAGCGATTTTGCGAGCCCTGAAGTGGTATGATGGAGCCAGTGGGTATCCCTCAAAATGTCAGGAGTTGTTTTAAGCCAACTGGTTGTAAAGTGGAACCATCTTTGTATTTTGTGTTTCTCTGATGTCGTGCACATGATGGTTAAAGCCTCTGTTCCAAAGCTCTGTATGTGCAGTGTGTTGCCCTCTGACCCTGTCGTCTGTGTGCAGCTCCCACTGTGCTGAAGAACGTTACAGGCGAATCCAAAGTGATGAAGGAGGAGATCTTCGGGCCACTGCTGCCCATCATCACAGTGAGCGGTGTGGATGAGGCCATCCAGTTTATTAACGAGAGAGAGAAGCCGCTGGTTATCTATGTCTTCTCCAATGAGAACAAGGTACGGCGCATCACCTGGGCGATCGTGGCTCAAGAGTTGGGAGTTCGCCTTGTAATCGGAAGGTTGCCGGTTCGAGCCCCGGCTCGGACAGTCTCGGTCGTTGTGTCCTTGGGCAAGACACTTCACCTACCGCCTACTGGTGTTGGCCAGAAGGGCCGATGGCGCGATATGGCAGCCTCGCTTCTGTCAGTCTGCCCCAGGGCAGCTGTGGCTACAACTGTAGCTTGCCTCCACCAGTGTGTGAATGTGAGAGTGAATGGGTGGATGACTGGACGTGTAAAAGCGCTTTGGGGTCCCTAGGCGGGACTAGTAAAAGCGCTATACAAATACAGGCCATTTACCATTTACCATTTACCTGCAGACGTCGTTTCCTGTTATTTAGATCTCTTTAAATCTCTTCACTCCTCCTGTGTGATCCACAGCTGATCAAAAGAGTGATAGCTGAGACATCCAGTGGAGCTCTGCTGGCTAATGACTGTCTGGTTCACTTTACTGTCAGCTCTCTGCCCTTTGGAGGAGTTGGTGAGTGGATGCCTGTCAAACTCCATCAGACTTACTGGTTTTTCATCCTGAAGCTGACTCGTTCTTCTTCCGTTCTAAGGTAACAGTGGTATGGGATGCTACCACGGTCGCTACGGGTTCGACCAGCTGAGCCACATGCGCAGCTGCCTGATCAAACAGCTGAAGATGGAAGGAGTGAACAGCATGCGCTACCCCCCACACACTGCCAAGAAACTGGGCTGGGCTCGGTTCTTTCTGCTCAAGCAGATCAATGTGTGCAGGCTGCGTCGCATGATGCTGCTGGCTATGTTTGTGGGCGTGGCCTCGTTTGTGGTGCAGGTAAAGAAGCTCTGCCTAACCTCATAAAACTGCTCCTGTTAGCCATTGTTAATGTTTGTGTGCTGTTAGCTAGCTTGCACGCCGTGTGGTCAATGGTAACTTTATTGTCCCCATTGGGAAGTTGATTTGCAGTCTGTCCATACAGAGAGACAAA
The DNA here is from genome assembly GCF_963576455.1 of Neolamprologus multifasciatus. Lineage (NCBI taxonomy): Eukaryota > Metazoa > Chordata > Actinopteri > Cichliformes > Cichlidae > Neolamprologus > Neolamprologus multifasciatus. The sequence goes on along the minus strand of NC_140452.1, from coordinate 37,137,256 downwards.
AACAAACAACACACAAAGCCCAGAGAAAACAGCCCAAATTATCATCAAAAAAGTGCAGTGTACAATGGCAAAAACCCTTATGGTTTAGTATTATATGTTATGTGAGCTAGCATCAACTAAAACAGCGATGAGACCTACTCAAAGGTCTCTCGGACTATTGTGTCACATGTCTTCTACAACAATATGTACAAGCCTAATTCCAAAAAGCTGTAAATGTCAGTCTATATGTGTAAGAAAGCAAATGCAATGATTAGCAAAGGTCATGAACCCACATTTTACTTACAATAGGACAAAAAACACGTTCAGTGTTTAAATCGAGAAAGTGTAGCAATAAGGGTTATTTTGAGTTTGATCGCAGCATCAAATTTTGTTTCAAAACTAGAAGTAAAAGTGATGCAAAAAACATCTAGAGAAATATTTTGCAACTAATAGATTCATTGAAAAAAAGCATTTTAGTGAGACAACTTTCACTTTTGATCTCCGTCATAATAATATCAAGAAATCTCTGTGCACACGGGACAAGTGTGACACGTCAACAACCTCCAGGGCCTCTGTGCATTAAAATCAGGCATCATTCTATCGTGGGACTCACTTCATGGCTAAGGATCACTTTCTGAAATCACTGCAGTGAACACTGTTTATTGTTCCAGCCACATATGCAGGTTAAAGTGATTCAGTGCCTTTGCACCACCAGGAATTTACAATATATCAGGTATTTAAAGCAACTCCCATTCCAATGGCAGGTTTTTCAGGGAATATTTTAACATGACAGAATAACATGAGTATCAGTAAAGTTAAATTTGACGTGAAGCAACCGATACAAGCTGCATAGCTAAGCTACAGCTAGCTGTCTAACCGTCCCTGTGATGGCTATTCATAAATCCTTGCTTTGTTTGTTACGTGATGGCTACAATCAGTAGTTTAAAATTAAAGTGTCATATTTAATTTTTAATATCTTTAAACAGTTTTTAATATTATTATGTTTAGCTGGAGTTTTGCCAAGGTGTTGTCACAACCGGTTTGTGCCAAACCAAATGTCTTAGATGGCGCCCCTCTAACCACGTTATAAATACGCTGGTAATGTTACATTTAAATGGTCCAACAACAACAACAATTAAAAAAACAAATGTGTTGGGATGGGAAGATGGGAAGACTTGGTTCCAGTAGTTCATCCTTATGTGCATGATGCACATTCAATTCAGTTCAATCAATTTTATTTATACAGCTCCGAATTACAACAACAGTCGCCTCAAGGTGCTTTATATTGTGAGGTCGACCCTACAATAATCCATACAGAGAAAAACCCAACAATCATATGACCCCCTATGAGCAGCACCTTGGCGACAGTGGGAAGGAAAAACTCCCTTTTAACAGGAAGAAACCTCCAGCAGAACCAGGCTCAGGGAGGGGCGGGGCCATCTGCTGTGATTGGTTGAGGTGAGAGAAGGAAGACAGGATAAAGACATGCTGTGGAAGAGAGACAGAGATTAATAACAAGTATGGATGAGAGCGCGATGGTAAAGTGTAAACTGCATCCAGGACAGAAACAACTGTATTATATTGCTAGCACAACTGCGGCTCTTTGCAAGCATCTGCACAGACAGCACGCTAACACTGAGTTAGCCAGCATGCAGTTAATTTGCATGGAAGATAATTTCTTTGATATGCTGCTTAGTGGTAGCAGTGACTCTCAAAATGGAGCCAGTGAGAACTGATAAGGGAGTTGATGAGGAATCCTATTGATAAGTGATATCAGTAATCTGAATTGTTACATTCTTATCTATTTGCATCCCTACACTTGGCTCACCCATGTTAGGCTAGGCTGTAGTGATGGTAAATTCGATTCTTTTTACTGAATCGAGTTTTAATGAGTCACTCACCAAAGTGAATCAGGTTTTTTGAGTCACTGAGTCAGTTGACCAGAGAGTGCAAAAAATGTACATTTTCACTCAAACTTGTTTCTCTTTTCATGTGCAGGGTGGGCCATTTATATGGATACACCGTAATAACATGGGAATGGTTGGTGATATTAAAGTCCTGTTTGTGGCACATTAGTATATGTGAGGGGGCAAACTCCTCAAGATGGGTGGTGACCATGGTGGCCATTTAGAAGTCGGCCATCTTGGATACAACTTTTGTTTTTCCAATAGGAAGAGGGCCATGTGACACATCAAACTTATTGGTAATGTCACAAGAAAAACAATGGTGTGCTGCTTTTCACGTCAAAAAGTCCTTATAAATGAGTCTCCAATAACACCAGAAAAAGTCGCCAGATTTGTCGCTAGTCGCTTTTTAGAAAAAAAAGTTGCTAAGGGGATCTGAAAACTCGCTAAATATAGCAACAAAGTCGCTAAGTTGGCAACACTGGTGCCACGAACAGGACTTTAATATCACCAGCCATTCCCATGTTATTACGGTGTATCCAGATAAATGGCCCACCCTGTAAATCCTACTGCTAAGATGAGTGATTGTAAAAGAAGACAACTATTTTATAGAGCAAAAAAGAGCAAAAAAAATTCTAAAGGGAACATTTATTTTATTTATTTTTATTTTATTTTATTAGTATTTTCCTTAAATGTGTCAAATATATATTTTCTCATCTAAATGTCCACTGAGCTGTGAGCCAGGGGGCGGTAATGCGCCTTAACATTGGTCGCCAACCAAGAAGAAGAAGCTGTGAGCCAGGAGGGAGGGGGTGAGTGAGTCCTGAGTGATTCATTCATGCTATGATTCAGCTCAGGAAGGGAGGGGGTGAGTAACTCAAATGTCCTGTTAGCATGTTAGCAGAGCGATGCTACTGTGAGCTGAGAAACTATTGTCTTGATGTGAGCTTCTACTCAGGGTTTTTTCTTCCGGTTCAGAGCAGAAATGTTTTTGTTAAGATACTGGATGTTGTGTTTTTCTCCACAATTTTAATTATAAGCTAGATATATTTCTACTAATGAAATTAGTTTGCTAACAGCAACAGGGATGAGTCAGTGAGATAGTTGGGCTTGTGAATCATGATTCACGAGTCAGTAAAGTGATTCTCGAGTATTGAACGATTCGTTCATGATTCGCACATCACTAGCAGCATGGCCTCTTCACCTGTCCCTCCTGCACCTGCTCATTGTGTCAGATGTTTAGTTACTCCTCGGCCTTCTTTAGTATTAATGATACTTGTAATAAATGTAGCCTATTTGCAGCTCTGGAGGCCAGAATTACTGAATTGGACACTCGGCTATGCACCCTTGATACACCCGTAGCTAGCCAGGAGCTGGTGGAGCCGAAGGTAGCGTAGGCTCGGTCAGCAGGCGACATAAATTCAGTAGCAGTAACATTACGTCAGTTGGAGGTCACTAAAATCAATATTGAATCGGTGTGTAACTTTGCCAAAACAATGTGGGACTGTAGTTTTCTCTGGTCTCCTCCCCAATCAGACCAGGAGTGACATGTTTAGCCGCATGTTCTCCTTAAATTGCTGGCTGTCTGAGTGGTGTCCAACAACGATGTGGGCTTCATAGATAATTGGCAAACCTTCTGGAGGAAACCTGGTCTTGCTGGGTTTCTCTCTGTAATATTGTAGGGTCTACATTACAACATAAAGCATCTTGAGGTGACTGTTGTTGTGATTTGGTCCTGTATAAATAAAACTGAATTCCACTGAATTGAATTAAATTGAAAGAAGAAATGTGATGCTTGTGGAAGTGAAGTGTCTGTCCCCATGTATAAGACTAGACCAGGAACATTTTGTTATTTAGTGTTATATTTAATCATGAGTGATGTTGGGAGATCAGGTGTCATCTACTGTCATTGCAAACTGTGCACATGTAACCAAGTGACCAAACAATCTTGAAGAGTATCTGGATGTCTCTGCTGTGATGCTGCTCTCATGTCCACATGTTGTCATCATCTTTTAGACATCCTGAAAGATTTCTCTCTTTCAGGATGAGAGAGACTGAATTTATCAGCAAAATTAGATTGCTGATAAATTCAGTGGTAATATTTAACTCACTCTGTTTTTCCATAGGTTAAAGTGAACTCTGTACTAACAGACTGTTTCATTCTATTCCTCTTTAAAGTGGGCTTGAGCAGAACTTCAGGCTTTCTGAAGGTCTCTCAGCATTTTTGTTCCAGTCCTTGTACCTGACAGTTTTAAGCCACGTACCAGTGACCTATGAATCATTCAAGTGTATAAAAGGCACCGAAGTCAAGGAATCAAACAGTATTGTCTACATATAACTGATGGCTTATCAAAGAACCAATATTACATGATATCTTTAGGACCACATTTCTTCCTGTTACTTTAGTTGAATCTACAAAGATAACAGTTTTAAAGGCATAAAATAGTATTTTTGCACCAGGAAGGTAATCCCCAAAAGGGCTTTCAGCCAAAAAACAACTGTGTGTTTCAGCTTGGTGAGTCACGTGTCCTTTAAACACAAAAAGATAAAGCGTGTCTGAAAGTCCTGATCTTAATAAATTGGAATAAATCCAGTGGTTTCATTGGACGGAGGTTGTAAAGTCATTCTTAAGGTAAATGAGGAGAAAAGGTGATGCAAATGATACAAGAGCAGGACTGAAAAGGTCGTCTGTTTTCGCCGTCCGTGCACCGGTGTCACATGTTCTTCTGCTTCTGCACAGTAATATTTTATCACTTTCTAGTGCATCATTTGTGTGGTTACAACTTTGTAAATAATCGCGTTTTCCCAAATGAATCTCAGCGCTCGTGCCCCCCGTACACCCACCGTCCACAGGCTTGTACACTGGACACAACAATAGCTTTGTCTCTTGGACACAATGTGTGGCGTTGTGCAGGAGATCTAACCACATGCCGGCAATGCCTGCTCGTCTACCCTCCCTTTAATTACCCAGCATGCTTCACTCCCCATGGCTAAATAGCCTCCTTTGTTTTAGTCCACCCCACTGCCTTTGTGGACATCCACACATGCTCATGTGAACAGTTAAAACGGTCTCCCACTGCTGACAGCTTTGTGATCTGTTGTTTGCAGAGGTTCCTGCGATGAGGCTCAGCAGGTAGACGGCGCTGTGGCCCGGCGCTGTGGCGTTCCCGGGACAGCCACACGGACTAATCACCTGTAGTTGAACACAGCACTGCAGATGTTTCATGATGATATTTTACTGATATTTGTTTTTCTTCTGTTGTTGTTGCATCTCCTTTCTGTTACACGTTTAGCTACACTTTGAGTTTAATTCTTCAGTATTCACTCTGATTCTGGTAGATAATGAAAATACAAACCTGTCTGTGATTCTTTTAAGAATAAAAACAAAATCACTGTTAACTCCTGCTTAAGAGGTAATCCAGCAACATGCCAGTTCTCCTAATGTCTGTTCTGCTATTGAACATCAATAAAAAGTTCATAGTCAGAGATTTGCTGAAATGACTTTGTTTCTTTGCCTTGTGCACACCTGATCGATCTTGTCTGGTGTATCATTAACATCACCCCGAGGCTCTAATAGATTACCTGCCTGACTGAATGACTGCTATTAAGATAAGATGAGCCAAGCTGAAGTGGGGTGTGCACATGCGCACGACGTTATCGGTCTCAGTGAACTCGGACACGGTAACCAATCCACCCGGTAAACTGATCCCAGAGCAGCGTGACCGATGAACACGGGACAATGCTGGGTGAGGGCAGTGGGTGAGGGAGGGATCCCGCAGCGCGTCCGTGAGATTACACGAGTGACGGACTGCAGCTTGTGTCTGAGGGACAATTCCACCTGAGCTTCGGTAAGTTTTAGACTTTGATAGTGGTCGCCATGGTGAATTATCGGTGATCAATAACGCGATTTATTAATTGTAAAATGACGAGCTGTGCGGCATTTAGCGGACAATCAGTTTGCTGTAGTGATGTGAGCTGTTCGTCCGTCTGCGAGCACCAGAGGAGCTTCTCGTTTTTATTTCCTCATCTTTCAGAGAGTTTGTATCAATCAGCAAAACACAGCCAGTTACGAGATTACGTTATTTACGATATTACGTTATTTACGATATTACGTTATTTACGACGTGGGAAGTTTTTCTCAGCATGGAACAATTAAGACTTTCATAACAGTTATTATCAGCTATGCGCACCTGTGACACAGTCTCAATAAAACACACGCATCATACAGGATACATGTTCTATTTGTGCGTGTATTTTTATATTTAAAGTGTTTATTTCTTCTAAAGTTCTTTATTTTAGGGAACTAAAGTATATTTTAAGTTTCTTATTCCACTTTGTCACTGACATTGTGTCAGTTATGACTGTAAGGCATGAAGAGTTCACTGCGTTTCGATACCGGACACACTAACAGACTGAAGTGTCCACAGTACGTGACGTGTGTTTGGGGCTGAAAATCGACCTTTGCCAATCTGATTTACTTGGATAAACTTCAGTTCATTTTCTCAGACGTGGCAGTTGTTTATCAAATCATTTGTTGTGTGTGTGTGTGTGTGTGTGTGTGTGTGTGGTTGCTGCTTTTTATTCTTTTGCTGTCTGTCTGTAAAGCCTTTGATAACATTAAACTCTGTAACTTACAGTCGTCTTTTTTGATCTTCAAATTGCTGAGAATAAAACAACAGCGCACATGCTCACTCTAAGGCATAGGTGTCAAACTCTGGCCCACAGCCTAATTACATTTGGCCCGTGAAGCCATACCAAATTATTATTAGAGCTGGCCTACTGGTATTATACAGCTAATATATATATTGTTTAGTATTAAGCTTTGCTTGTTCCATATTCAGTTTTTCAGCAAAACGTGTCCATAAGAAAAGATTCATTCTTATATCTGGAGGAATAAATATATTTCAATAAATATTAACGTTAGCCCGCGACTTTGTTCCAGTTTTGAATTTTGGCCCACTGTGTATTTGAGTTTGACACCCCTGCTCTAAGGTAAGCTAGCAGGGCAGATAGGCTGTCCTGGTGACAACAGAAATGTTTGGACCACCTCTGCTAGAACGACAGCTTATCTGTGAACATTTGAGGATCCTGTGGACAAACACTTTCCTGTTCTCGTGCAGGTGTGTGTATGGAGAGGCAGGCAGTGCAGCGGGCCAGGGAGGCCTTCCTGAGCGGCAGGACTCGACCTCTAGAGTTCAGACTGCAGCAGCTCCATGCCCTGCAGAAGATGATCGCTGAGAAAGAGACGGAGATAGCCACTGCTCTCAAACAGGACATCAACAGAGTCAGCAGACACAAGAGACTAAGAATAAGATATGAAATACAATGTGTATGTCGGGGCTCGTTTGCTTGCTTAACTGAAAACTGTGTTCCTGCAGAGTCAGTATGACACACCACTCCTGGAGCTGATTGGAATCGAGAACGAGATCAAGCTGGCTGTTGAGAAGCTTGGAGAGTGGGCCGCTCCTCGCCCGGCAGAAAAGAACCTCCTCACTATATCAGACGAGGTTTACATCCAGCCAGAGCCGCTGGGAGTCGTACTCATCATCGGGGCCTGGAACTACCCCTGGGGCCTTACTCTCATGCCACTTGTTGGCGCCATTGCTGCAGGTAGGGAGACACTCTCTCCACACCTGTGACGTCACGTACCCCTGATAACTAACGGGGAAAAAACGGGAATGTTTTACTCTACATAACATCCTCTTTGTTTAAATGTAGGTAAAAACAAAAGTCAGCTGAACTCCATGAAACACAGAAACAATCAATAGTCATAGTCGGAGTCCCAGCAGATCAGCTGGTCTCGGTACCAGACACGTCAGCTGACGGCTCAGAAACGCAGTCTTTGCTTCCTGTCGTTCCACTTTTGCATTTTGCAAAACCGATTCAAAAATCAAAGACTGGTGGAAACAGAGCATCTGACTGCCTCTCTCTGCATTCTCAGCCTCCTACACGCCTGCTTTGCGTCACACTGATCTCATCCCGTTCACGGAAAACTGTTCTCTCTTTGCAGGGAACGCAGCTGTGGTGAAGCCATCGGAGCTCAGCGAGTGCTCGTCGCTGCTGCTCCGGGCATTGCTGCCTCGCTATCTGGACAAGGTCTGAACACCAGGTCTATTGTTCATGCATTAAAGCCTTGAGCCATCACACTACAGTGCTTTAGACATTTACACCCCAATGACACACAGGATTCAACGTTTGTTGCCATTTCGCTGAATATGCTGCTACAGAACAGGAATTTTTGCACATTAAATGTTTCAGATGATCAAAAAACAAAGTTTAATAGACAAAAATAACCAAAGCAATTACAAAATGCAGATTTTAAATGATGATTTCATTTATTAAGGAGAAAAGCTCTGCAAACCTGCCCTGTGGGAAAGGGTCATTTCCTCCTAAACATAATAAACCTAATAAACCTAATTCCAGTCAAGCGTTTGTGAGGTTCTACTGTTTCATGTCGGCCACGCTGGAGGGTTTTTGAGCACGAACAGTCATCCTGTTGAATCGTGAACTCTGACCTTAGCTGATGATTATTTAAAACTGCATTTGTTTGGTTGATCACTCTCTAATATTAAAATTTGTTTAATCTGAAACATGTACGTGTGACCTCCCCCCCCCTCCCCAGTAGAGAAGTCATTTCCCATCACTATATGTTTGGAAACATGACCTATATTACAGTCAGTCACTCTGTGCTTAATGTAAATAATTTACATATCAGTAAATGTGTTTGTTTTGCAGGATCTGTACCCAGTGGTGACAGGAAGTGTGTCAGAGACCCAGGAACTGCTGAGGCTCAGGTTTGACCACATCGTGTTCACGGGCAGCAGCGCGGTGGCCAAACTGGTGATGGAAGCTGCAGCTCGTCACCTCACCCCAGTGACCCTGGAGCTGGGAGGGAAGAGCCCCTGCTACATCGACAAGAACTGCAACATCAGGGTCGCCTGCCGGTAATCCACATTTAGCCAAATGAAGTGAATTACAGCTGCTGACACGGGAATTTAAAACTCTGATAATCAAAGCGGGCACAGAGGCGCTGACTGTGTCTGCAGGTACATATCAGGGTGACTGACGCTCAGCACAATAATAGCAGGACTTAGAATCTTCTCCAAGCCCCAACAACGTGCATGAATACTTCTGTATGTTTCAGTGGATGCGCACGGTATAGCACGTGCACTTTTTAAACCATAACTCAGTAACTATCATTGAAACAGGCACTGTGACCTGGCTACAACAAGAAACATGGAAACTCTTGAAAGCTGAATATATTAAAATGTTGGTTAAGAAATTCCTGAGTATAAAAATTCACATGGACATTTTGACTGACGTGACAAACATTGTTTGGTTTCAGTTCATAAATGTTGATGTTTTATTGAGTAAATGAACTTAAACAGAGCTTAGTTTGAGTCTTTTTCCTGTGCTTCAATTACAAGCGCTCAAAAAGCTAGAAAATACAGGTCCTTAAACGCAGCACACTTTGACCCACTCTTCTGGAACTCCTGGGACTGTCTTCCTTCTCTCACCCCAACCAATCACAGCAGATGGCCCCGCCCCTCCCTGAGCCTGGTTCTGCTGGAGGTTTCTTCCTGTTAAAAGGGAGTTTTTCCTTCCCACTGTCGCCAAAGTGCTGCTCATAGGGGGTCATATGATTGTTGGTTTTTCTCTGTATCTATGAAGCGCCTTGAGGCGACTTTTGTTGTGATTTGGCGCTATATAAATAAAATTGAAGAATTTAATTAAACTCCAACTCTGTCATTTAATTAAATATGTCAAGCCTACTGTACAAAAAACAACAAACTCTTTATTGTAAGGACCGAAATAGCAAAGATCAAACTCACAGAAATGTCACAAACCGTTCTATGTTACCAGAATCTGTTACATTCCCCTAAAAGGGTCCAAGGAAAGTAACAAAAGTGTGCGGGTCAGAAAAAGGAGACAGGGAGGCAAAAGGGGTTCAATTAGAGCGTTTTATTAAAGTTTCTACTAATAACTCAACTAACGTAGGCTACGTCCACACGTACCCGGGTATTTTTGAAAACGCACGTAAAACACACGTAAACAGCGTTTTTGGTCACTAAAAACGGATATTTTTAAAAACTCAGTTTTTGCATTTACGTGTGGATGAGAAAAACGCAGCGTCAAAGATGTGCGCCTTTTTTGACGTCACACTGTGCGCCACGTTATTGTTTCGGTGAAATGAATTTCTACAATACTGTTACTTGTTCTCTCTGCAGTGTTTAAATGCTTACATATACACACACAGTTACTGTCCCTCCACACATACGAGTCGGTTCTGCTTCTATGCGCCATCTTTGTTTACTATTTCCCACCAAGGCTTCTAGACTTCTGATTGGCCAACATTTCTGCACGGTTAGGAATATAGCGCCACCTGTTGCTTTGGCATGTTCCTAGCAGCGTTTTCCTTCATTTCTGCCTTTACGTGTGGACGGGATTATTTTTTAAAACGAAAACGGAAAATCTCCGTTTTCAAAAATACCCGTGTACGTGTGGATGTAGCCAGAGACGGACAAGCCGCTATCACCATTTAAATACCTTTAATTGCTGATGTGAGTCAGCTGTACAAAAGACAAAGGTGGCACCTAAGGCAGGAGAGATGGTAGGACACGCCCACACAGGTAATTTCAGGAGGAGGCTTCCTTTTAACTAAAAAAAGATTTTCTCAGTTAAAAGCAAGTAAATGTCAAAGCAAGAAAAAGAAGGTGTTTTTTTCCTTGTTTTTTTATTTGGGGGGGGGGGGGGATAGCTACACTCTCAATAAAACTAATAAAGTTCCTCTAAGAATAAACAAAAACATGAATATTGTAAAGTTGTTCTCCACCTGGTTTGTTTGCAGTCGTATCACGTGGGGGAAGTTCATCAACTGCGGGCAGACGTGCATCGCTCCAGACTACATCCTGTGTGAGCCGTGCATCCAGGGCCGAGTGGTGGAGTGCATCCGACAGACACTTCTGGTAAAGCACCCAATGACCAAAGAGAATCACTGTGACATCGCACGTACAGGTGGAGCTGCACGGTGTGAAACCCTACTGAGACTACCTCTCTGCTCCATTCCAGGAGTTTTATGGTGCCGATCCAAAGTGCTCACCTGACTACGGGCGAATTATCAACCAGCGTCACTTCAACAGAATCATGGGGCTGATGGAGGGCTACACTCCTGTGGTGGGTGGACAGAGTGACTCCTCACAGCGCTACATTGGTAATGAAACTGCAGATTGAATCCTGTGATGCAGATCCATCTGTGCTCTGTGTGATAAATGTTGATGTTGCACTGAAAGCCCCGACGGTGCTGAAGGATGTGCCGCCCCACTCCAGGCTGATGCAAGAGGAGATCTTTGGCCCCGTGCTGCCCATAGTTACAGTGAGTGACATGGACAACGCCATCACCTTCATCAATGAGAGAGAGAAGCCCCTGGCTCTGTACATCTTTTGCTCTGACAAGAAGGTGAGAAGGAACCATCTTTAAGTAGCTTTTAACGTTAGCAGCGTTCTTCGTGCTCGTCTCACAACGATTTCTTCTCACAGGCAATAAAAAAAATGATTGCGGAGACGACGAGCGGTGGAGTGACGGTCAACGACGTCATGATGCACTATACGCTCAACTCCCTCCCGTTTGGTGGCGTAGGTAGGAAGACTTCAAAGGGTGGCTTTGAAGTGGGAAAGCTTCACAAAATGTGACAACTTTAGACAAAGAAACACAACATCAGACGAAACAGTGTCAGCTAAACCAGGATGTCAGATGACAGACAAAACTACAAACAATCAAAGATGGATGCAGCTAAACATGGTTTTTAAAAAAGAAGGGGATGCAGAGAAGCGGGTCCGAGTGTGATACCGCTTGCTCATTGGCTAACTTGTTGGTTACTCCCATTTAAACTAACTCTGAATAAGAATACATTCAGGAGCTGAGATTACAAACAATTAAAAGTGTTATATGAAGCAAATTATGCAAGATTAAGATCAAATTTGAGTTCTGGAGACCACTGCCTATTTCGGTAACAGCATCTATCTTCACGTATCTTACTGAAACCTGGACTTCCCATGTGTAAGCTTGCCCTCCAACATTAAATGTGTTATTATTCAGCATCTCTGGCTGGATGAGGACATGTAGAGAGGACTGTCTGTCTGTCTGCAGGCCGTGTTGTAGTCTCCCTCATTTGAGTTAAAAAAAAGTCACTCTAACCCTGTTACAGTCCATGTGTGAGCACGTACTGACAGCACAAGTGACAAATGAAGCGCTCCTTTCAGAAGACATGACTGACTTGTGTGTCACCCCTCCAGGTCAGAGTGGTATGGGACGCTACCATGGCAAACACACCTTTGACCAGCTGAGCCACCACAGGGCGTGCATGGTGCGGTCACTGGGCATGGAGAGCGTTAACTTGGCGAGGTACCCTCCTCAGAACCGCCAGCGGGCACGCAGGGCTCGGATGGCCCTCACGTCGCCGCTGATTGACATGTCCAAGAGGACCCTGGTGTGGGCCATTCTCGCCACCATCATCGGCCTCGGTCTCCTCATCGCCCTGCTGGTCATCCTGCTCATTGCAGCGGGCCTCAACTGCACCTGCTGGTACTGGAGAGGCTTCTATAACTAGACACACTGTGACCTCACTATGGAAGATCCTTCCAAAGAAACAAACGTGCTTTTCACAGATGTTCATGATCAGATGAATCTTGTTTTATTGTTTTATAAAGATGAATAAAACAGTAACCTTTGGCTTGATCTATTATCTCTTTTATGAGCAGTGTGTGAATTTGATTCTATTTTTACAGTCGGTTAACATTCACTTTGTGAGGAAATATTGATGTAATTTGTTGTTTAAAATTAAAAGATGTGTTCTTAAAATGTAATATTCCATGTTTTTTTTTTAACCTTCATTTTATTTTGGCACAAAACTGAGCAAGTCTCCATCCTTTTACACGCTGTTACTATTGTGACCACAAGAGGGCACTATTGAGACATAAATATCTTCTTTTTGTTTTGGCTCTTCCCTTTAAGGGTCACTGCAGTGCACCATCTGCCTCCGTCTCATCTTTAGCATCCTCTTCTGTCACCCCAGCTCTCTGCACATCCTTCATCACTTCTTACATGAACCTTTTCTTTGGTGTTCCTTCTCTCTTCATGCATCCTTGGTTCAGTATATTCACGATCCCTCTGCACATCTTAGCCTCGTCTCTCTAACTTTGTGTCCGAACCACTCAACCCGAGCTGTCCCTGTGATCTACTCATTTCTCATCTTGTCCATTCAGGTCACTCCCAAAGACAACCCAGATGTTAACTCTGGAGAGCAACGTTCACTCTTTCCTTCCAGTCTTTTCATTAAAGCTGCTGTGCAAAAGTGTTGCTCTACCCCTCGTTTACATTTTCTAGGAAAATAGGTGTGAAACGTGCAAACATACATGGAACTACATCTTGTAAACCTAACTTTTCACTCCTGATGCAGCCCTGACACTCGTCTCCACCCACTCCACCCTGCCAGCACTCGCTTCTTCACCAGGATAGTTAACCTCAGGTATTTAAACTCATCTACCTTCACTATCTCTAGTGCCTGTATGTTCACCTTTCTGTCTGCCTCCTTCTCATTTACTCTCATGCATTTTGTTACTTTCACTTCTCTCTTGAACACATTCGCACCTCTTCAGGCTCTTTTTTACCTGCCTGATCACAATGTCATCTGCAAACATCATCCTATCTCTCAGCCCTTCCACCACCACTGCAAAGAAGAAGCGGCTCAGACCCAATCCCCGATGTAATCCTGCCTCCACTCTAAACCCATCTGTTGTTCCTACCTTTCACCTCACCAGAGCCAACTCGCCCATCACCGAGACCATTTCTGAAGAGCGAATCTCTTAGGTCTCATGTCCTTGCTGGATTTTTTTCCTGTTTCTTAAGAACATGACTACCAGATATGATTCAATGAGAACAGTTACTCAAGAGCAGTTACAAAAAACATCTGGCTTTTAAATTTAAACCGAGTTTAAACTCTTCTAGAACGACTGTAATCCAACAGAAGGCAGAGAGACTTTAAGTCAACATACTGTGTTGAAGACAGAAGTTACAGTAGAGCAGGGTCATACGTTCTTGTAATATTAATTTGGACCACAAGATGGTGCTGCAGGTCAATGTAGCATGCAGTCTCACTGATACCAAATCACAACAACAGTCTCAAGGCGCTTTATATTGTAAGGTAGACCCTACAATAATACATACAGAGAAAAACCCAACAATCATATGACCCCCTATGAGCAGCACTTTGGCGACAGTGGGAAGAAAAAACTCCCTTTTAACAGGAAGAAACCTCCAGCAGGCTCAGGGGCCTGAAAACTGAAGGCTCTGCCTCCCATTCTACTTTTAAATACTCTAGGAACAACAAGTAGGCCTGCAGAGCGAGAGCGAAGTGCTCTAATAGGGTGATATGGTACTACAAGGTCATTAAGATAAGATGGGGCCTGATTATTTAAGACCTTGTATGTGAGGAGCAGGATTTTGAATTCTGGATTTAACAGGAAGTCAAAACAGGAGAAATCTGCTCTCTCTTTCTAGTCCCTGTCAGGACTCTTGCTGCAGCATTTTGGATTAGCTGAAGGCTTTTCAGGGAGTTTTTAGGACTTCCTGATAATAATGAATTGCAGTCGTCCAGCCTGGAAGTAATAGAGACAGGATATTTCTGCACAAATGGAAGAAAGCATTCCTACATATTTGTTTAACATGTGCATTGAAGGACATATCCTGGCTCCAGGTTTCCATACTAAAACAAAAACCAGTAGCTTTTACTGACTGTGCTGATATGGGTTCTTTCCTTCTGGCCTGTCTGAGGAATTCAGGCTCACACGATCAGCGACCTGATTTAAATCACGTCTAAAAGCTAATTTCACAGACTTGCTATAAAGTGATTCTGTTGCGTGTTGTCTTTGCTAACTTCCTGCCTCCGGTGCTTCGTTATTTTCTATATATGTATGTTTTTGTAGCATCCCTGCCAAACAAAATACAAATGCTGAATATGATTAGCTCATTTAAACAGTGAACAGACTGATTCTTCTACAGCACTTTTCTACTATACAAAGCACTTAATACAACATCACACAAGCACTTTTTTCTAGGCTTAAGTGCTTTCTGTCTAACATTCACACACATCCATACTCTGATGGAAGCATTGGAGATCAACTTGGGGTTCGTATCTTACCTAAGCAGACTGGAGCAGCCTAACTAAAGCTGATTCTGATTAGTAGCTGACCTGCTCAACCTCCTGAACTACAGCCACCTTCATAGCTTTAACCTACACGGACTGTTAACAATATGAGCGCAGAGGTTGTAGTTGACTGAAATCATACGATGTTTCTGTACCAGATGGCAGCAGAGATCTTTGAGATGGTAGAGAGCCAGAACTGAGAATGGTGAAAGTGATCCATGTGTTCACATTTATAGGAGTTTTAAAGCTCCACATAAAAGTAATTCTTGTTAAAACGTCTCTATAATCCTGAAAAGAGAAGAAAAGTGACTTGGACATGATGTTTGAACTGTCCTTCACATCGTCACACTCATCTGATGAGTCTTCGTGTTCAAAGCAGTGAGAGTAGACTGAAAACCTGAAAGAAGATGAAGATATAGATTTTGTTTTTATTAATATTGTATCGGGTTGCATGATATTTCACTGCATCCATGGAAAACCTGCAGTCGTGAATGTCGAGTTAACGTAAAAGTACAACAAGAGTTGTAGCACAGCTTGTTTAAGTCATTTAAGCTAGCACCCCATTAGCATTTGGATCCCCTGCTCCCTCTGCTATGCTCTGCTAAGCTCTTAACTGACAGCTTTATCACTTAATAGGTCTGTGGATACTGAGTCCTTTAGCTCGTGAGCCAGCAAAAAGAAACCGTTGCCCTCTCAGCAGCCTGCCTCACTCACACAGGCAGCCTTCACTTTTTCCTGGAGGCCTCAATAACGTTGCGTAACCATCGTATAGTGTATATACAGTCATTTATATAGTGGTATAGAGTCACTCAGAGGAAAGCACTATTTACGTCCTACAGTTTTACTATTAATTGTGACTTAAAGGTCAGATTTTTTCTGTCTTGCTTCTGTGTAGCTAACACAAGCCCACCAAAGCATGCTGCACCACATTTCACATCTTTAAAAGCTTCATTCTGGACATTCTGGAGGAATGTGCGTTTGTAGTTTTGTTTTCCTTTATTAACTACTCGTCACTTTATTTGTGTCCACTGGCAGAGCCGTCAGCAACTTGTATTTTCAGTTCCACTTTGCCTCATTAACTGCTCATCACTTTATCTGTGCTCATTAGTGGCCTTTGTGACTGGAATTTAGTCGTTTTTGTCTTCCTTTCTACGGGGATCCTGCCAGATCCTGTATTTGAGACTTTTCTTGAGCATTAGAATCATCGTCGTGTCATTATTATTGTCTCGTTATTTTCCAGAGGCGTCAGAGAGCTTTTTAAATCTGAGCTCAATAACGACGTGCTGGCAAAGAGATACTAATTACTGTGATTCTACAGATGCACTTCACTGCCGCCAGCACAGGTATAATTGTCAGGGTTCATCTCTGTGCTTGTGCTGCTAGACCTCAGTGCAGCGTTCATTACTGTTCACCACAATATGTTATTACACAGATTAGAGCACGCTGTAGTAAAAGTACTGCACTGCGGTGGTTTCAATCATATCTCTGATTTCTTCCTCACACACTACTGTTAATATGGTTCTGTGCTAGGCTAGTTCTATTTACATCTACAGCACACATATGTATGCCTATGTTTCTCCTTTTCTCACCTGGTTTCACACAGACACGTACACCACTCTGCATTTAATCATTAGTTACTATTAACCTCCGTTACCTCACCCCTGCTGCAGATGGCCCCGCCCCTCCCTGAGCCTGGTTCTGCTGGAGGTTTCTTCCTGTCAAAAGGGAGTTTTTCCTTCCCACTGTTGCCAAAGTGCTGCTCATAGGGGGTCATATGATTGTTGGGTAATTCTCTGTATGTAATATTGTAGGATTGTGACAAAGTGGAGGAGCAGTTGTAATTCTCTCCATTTGTCCCATATGTGTTTACCTTTTTTTTGCACATTGTACACATTATTCTGTTTCTATGTATTTGCTATGATTTGCTATTTGTTAAGTAACATAGCTTCACTCACTATCCCGGGTTTGTTTGTGGAAGCGTTTTGTTGCCGGCAAATCAAACATTCTGCAAATTAAGCTAAATACTCAGTTACATGTTTCTTTATATTTTATTATGTTACAGATTAAGTCATACTTTCTTTGTTTGTCTTTTCAGTCTTCATGAAGGTCAGGTGTGGGGAAACGCCCACCTAGCATTTCCTCATTTTAAAGTCCTGATGATGTCACACATGACATCAGCAGGTCAAACCAAGTGGAGGGGTTTCTTTGTCCATAGAGATGCTTCCTTTTGTTTGTGTTAAGGTTTAAAGGGATTTGTTGAATGTTTTTCCTTTCGTTAATACTGCCATTTAGTTGTGTAAATGTGCATATTAGAAGTGTGTAGAGGTTTTGTGTTTTTAGATCATCTGTGTAGAGTTTTAGATCCCTCAGTTTGAGTGAGTGGTACTGGCTGGGCAATTGGAGGGAAATTGATGGCCCTATTTAAAGCCAGTCTCTACCAGATGCAGGAGAGAGGAGAGGTGAGCTGTGTCACCAGATCAATGTTATGTTGAGTATTGTTAATTTGGGGGGGAAGTTTTGTTAAGTTATACATTAAATAAAGTTCACTGTAAATAAATTGCTCACCTCTGGAAATCTGAAATGTCTGCGTAGTCTGCTTCTCTACCACCTTCCTTGACGTTCATGTCTGACTACTTCTCAAGGATCTACCTTACAATATAAAGCGCCTTGAGGTGACTGTTGTTGTGATTTGGCGCTGTGTAAATAAAACTGAATTGAATTCAAAGAGCGACTGAGTCTCAATCCAACTGTGACACAAGCTAGGACGAGAACGTGAGTTCCACTTATTACGAGTTAGGATTTGAGGAGTGGAAACAAAGAGGAATCTTTACGTACCTGTGACCAGACACGTGGATGAGCTCAGGGAAATGAAGCAACGCCATTTGAGGAACAAACTACAACAAAAGAAGCGACGGAAGCAGGGATGGAACAACATGGTCCACACCAAAACAATGAACTGAACAATGACATTGGGGAGGAGGAACAGGAGTCACTGAAGGGCCTCTCACAGTCAACCAAGGACAGGTTGGACTGCCAGTCCTGAGCCCGCCTACTGATGAATCAGTGCTAGGAAGGTCTAGAGCCTACCTGTTTCACATATGACACACTTGGCCAGCCCTCTGTCTGGGTACATCACCAAACACAGTGATGTTTGATAGGACGATGCGACGACGAGCAGCGGAAGACACAGGCACTAAATACAAGAGGAGATCAGGATTGACAGGAAACGGCTGGGACACACGGCTGACGCTGATTACACAAAGGAGACAGGGAGAACACAAAACTGAACACACCAACACAAGAAACAGACCTTCAAAGTAAAACAGGAAGTACACTGAGAAGTAGACTGGAGAAGGAGAGAGAGAGCATGAGAGAGGTGGACATGACAGAACTCACATCACCATAAAAACGCAGACACATAGGGAGACACGAGGGCAGAGACATGAGAGCAGAGACACGAGGGTAGAGACACGAGGGTAGAGACACGTGAGCAGAGACACGAGGGCAGACACACGTGAGCAGAGACACGAGGGCAGAGACACGAGGGCAGAGACACGAGGGCAGAGACACGAGGGTAGAGACACGAGGGCAGAGACACGTGAGCAGAGACACGAGGGCAGAGACAAGTGAGCAGAGACACGAGGGCAGAGACACGTGAGCAGAGACACGAGGGCAGAGACACAGGGGCAGAGACACGAGAGCAGAGACACGAGGGCAGAGACACGAGAGCAGAGACACGAGGGCAGAGACACGTGAGCAGAGACACGAGGGCAGAGACACAGGGGCAGAGACACGAGAGCAGAGACACGAGGGCGGAGACACGAGAGCGGAGACACGAGGGTAGAAACACGAGAGCAGAGACACGAGAGCAGAGACACGAGGGCAGAAACACGAGGGCAGAAACACGAGGGCAGAGACACAGGAGCAGAGACACGAGGGCGGAGACACGAGAGCAGAGACACGAGAGCAGAGACACGAGGGCAGAAACACAAGGGCAGAAACACGAGGGCAGAGACACTAGAGCAGAGACACGAGGGCAGAGACACAGGGGCAGAGACACGAGAGCAGAGACACGAGGGTAGAGACACGTGAGCAGAGACACGAGGATAGAGACACGTGAGCAGAGACACGAGGGCAGAGACACAGGGGCAGAGACACGAGAGCAGAGACACGAGAGCAGAGACACGAGGGCAGAAACAGGAGGGCAGAAACACGAGGGCAGAGACACAGGAGCAGAGACACGAGGGCGGAGACACGAGAGCAGAGACACGAGGGTAGAAACACGAGAGCAGAGACACGAGAGCAGAGACACGAGGGCGGAGACACGAGGGTAGAGACACGAGGGCAGAGACACGAGGGTAGAGACACGAGGGCAGAGACACGAGGGTAGAGACACGAGGGCAGAAACACGGGGCAGAGACACTAGAGCAGAGACACGGGGGCAGAGACACGAGAGCAGAGACACGGGGGCAGAGACACGAGGGTAGAAACACGAGAGTAGAGAAACGAGAGCAGAAACACGAGGGTAGAGACACGACAGTAGAGACACAGAGGGCAGAGACACTGGGGCAGAGACACGAGGGCAGAGACACGAGGGCAGAGACACGAGAGCAGAGACACGAGGGTAGAAACACGGGGGCAGAGACACGAGAGCAGAGACACGAGGGTAGAGACACGTGAGCAGAGACACGAGGGCAGAGACACAGGGGCAGAGACACGAGGGCAGAGACACGAGAGCAGAGACACGAGGGTAGAGACACGTGAGCAGAGACACGAGGGTAGAGACACTTGAGCAGAGACACGAGGGCAGAGACACAGGGGGAGAGACACGAGAGCAGAGACACGAGGGCAGAGACACGAGGGCAGAGACACAGGGGCAGAGACACGAGGGCAGAGACACGAGGGCAGAAACACGAGGGTAGAAACACGAGAGCAGAGACACGAGAGCAGAGACACGAGGGCGGAGACACGAGGGTAGAGACACGAGGGTAGAGACACGAGGGCAGAAACACGGGGGCAGAGACACTAGAGCAGAGACACGGGGGCAGAGATACGAGAGCAGAGACACGGGGGCAGAGACACGAGGGTAGAAACACGAGAGTAGAGAAACGAGAGCAGAAACACGAGGGTAGAGACACGACAGTAGAGACACAGAGGGCAGAGACACTGGGGCAGAGACACGAGGGCAGAGACACGAGGGCAGAGACACGAGAGCAGAGACACGAGGGCAGAAACATGGGGGCAGAGACACTAGAGCAGAGACACGGGGGCAGAGACACGAGGGTAGAAACACGAGAGTAGAGAAACGAGAGCAGAAACACGAGGGTAGAGACACGACAGTAGAGACACAGAGGGCAGAGACACGAGGGCAGAGACACGAGAGCAGAGACACGAGGGTAGAAACACGGGGGCAGAGACACGAGAGCAGAGACACGAGGGTAGAGACACGTGAGCAGAGACACGAGGGCAGAGACACAGGGGCAGAGACACGAGGGCAGAGACACGAGAGCAGAGACACGAGGGTAGAGACACGTGAGCAGAGACACGAGGGTAGAGACACGTGAGCAGAGACACGAGGGCAGAGACACAGGGGCAGAGACACGAGAGCAGAGACACGAGGGCAGAGACACGAGGGCAGAGACACAGGGGCAGAGACACGAGGGCAGAGACACGAGGGCAGAGACACGTGAGCAGAGACACGAGGGCAGAGACACAGGGGCAGAGACACGAGAGCAGAGACATGAGAGCGGAGACACGAGAGCGGAGACACGAGAGCGGAGACACGAGAGCGGAGACACGAGGGCAGAGACACGAGGGCAGAGACACAGGGGCAGAGACACGAGGGCAGAGACACGAGGGTAGAGAAACGAGGGTAGAGACACGAGGGCAGAAACATGGGGGCAGAGACACTAGAGCAGAGACACGGGGGCAGAGACACGGGGGCAGAGACACGAGAGCAGAGACACGGGGGCAGAGACACGAGGGTAGAAACACGAGAGCAGAGACACGAGAGCAGAGACACGAGGGCAGAAACACGAGGGCAGAAACACAGGGGCGGAGACACGAGAGCAGAGACACGAGGGTAGAAACACGAGAGCAGAGACACGAGGGCAGAAACACGAGGGCAGAAACACGAGGGCAGAGACACAGGGGCAGAGACACGAGAGCAGAGACACGAGGGCGGAGACACGAGGGCAGAAACACGGGGCCAGAGACACGAGAGCAGAGACACGAGGGCGGAGACACGAGAGCGGAGACACGAGGGCAGAGACACGAGGGCAGAGACACGAGGGTAGAAACACGAGAGCAGAGACACGAGAGCAGAGACACGAGGGCATAAACACGGGGCCAGAGACACGAGGGCAGAGACACGAGGGTAGAGACACGGGGGCAGAGACACTAGAGCAGAGACACGGGGGCAGAGACACGGGGGCAGAGACACGAGAGCAGAGACACGGGGGCAGAGACACGAGGGCAGAAACACGAGGGTAGAAACACGAGAGTAGAGAAACGAGAGCAGAGACACGAGGGTAGAGACACGACAGTAGAGACACAGAGGGCAGAGACACTGGGGCAGAGACACGAGGGCAGAGACACGAGGGCAGAGACACGAGGGCAGAAACACGAGGGTAGAAACACGGGGGCAGAGACACGAGAGCAGAGACACGAGAGCAGAGACACGAGGGTAGAAACACGAGAGCAGAGACACGAGAGCAGAGACACGAGGGCAGAGACACGGGGCCAGAGACACGAGGGCAGAAACACGAGGGTAGAAACACGGGGGCAGAGACACGAGAGTAGAGACACGAGAGCAGAGACACGACGGCAGAGACACGACGGCAGAGACAGGGGGGCAGAGACACGAGGGCAGAGACACGAGGGTAGAGACACGAGAGCAGAGACATGGGGGCAAATGCAATAAACGAAACAACCGAGGAAACCATAGAATGAATAATAAACTAACAAAATACAAAAACACAAGAAAACTAAGAACGCTCGGTCAAACTGACTCAGGACCATGACAGCGAGTGTGTGACACCTGCAAATGTATGCTCACAATTGTAATCTGTTTTAAGAATTTATAAAGCCCGTGTTTAATTATAGTGATGTTTAGTTGGGGCTATGGGGATGTAATTGCGTGACATTGCCACAACGCTCCCACGCCTCCGACGACCAGGAGCCTGCAGATCGAACATACGTCTCATGTCGCTACATGAGGCGGGCTGTAACACGCAGAACGAAGGCGTGCTAGAAAATGTCATCAGAACAAAAATATCTGGATTTATGGCAACATTCAAGTGATTTTTAAAGAGACACTTTTCCAAGTTTTTTTTCTATTCTTGGCCTAAAATCTGAGTTCTGATTGGATGGCTTTTCTTATCTGCAGCACTCACTATCTGACCTCCTGTAGTGATCTGTTCCTTTTGTACATGACTCATGCACTGCGGGAGACGCTTCTGAAGAGCTTTAGTTGTTGCTGATGTAAAGTTAACTTTTGCTGAGGTTTGCCCTCATGTCCTCTGTGGATAAAACTCCCTGAGCCAGAGAGCCAGCAGCTGTCTGCCTGAATGTTGCTGGCAGCGAGCTGCACAGCTCACGCCTTCATCACACGGCTGTGCTGGAACAGACACATGTAAACATATTTTTATTTCCTGCCAAGCATTTGGCTTCAGGGCACGATGAGGTACGGTGGGATGTCTCATACACTGCTGCCTCATTACAGTTCATGAATAATGCATCAGTCTCATAGTTTGGAAGAACACACCTTTTTAATTTTGAAATCTTGACCTCAATTCAAGAGCAAGTGCGAACATATATTTGCATACATTCATAATGGAAATGTGTTTATGTGTGTGTTTGCATCAACTTTCAACAAGGTTGGAAGTGCTACAGCACGTATATGTAGCACGTCGGGCTGCTGCTGTTTGCTGCTTTTGACTACAGGGTGATTCACTCCCTGCAGACAGGCAGCATCTCTGTTCACAAACGTCTTCT
This sequence comes from Neolamprologus multifasciatus, assembly GCF_963576455.1. Lineage (NCBI taxonomy): Eukaryota > Metazoa > Chordata > Actinopteri > Cichliformes > Cichlidae > Neolamprologus > Neolamprologus multifasciatus. The sequence goes on along the minus strand of NC_140452.1, from coordinate 37,114,176 downwards.
AAATGCACAAACAAAGCTCCAGGACTTATTTTGATTTTACCACCATCAATAATTCAAGAAAATTTGCAATGACGTAGAAAATATTTAACATTTTATTAATGCTTTCAGTGATGCAGTTGTAAGTAAATAAAGGGCATTCACCAGCCTTCTTTTCCTATAAGTTACTCATATTGATGATGCATGTCCTCATTTAATGTGTGAATTCATTGTGACTCTGCTGGGGACGCCCATGGCCCAGGATGGAGCATGTCATCTAAAGACCTGGATGAACCAAGTCCTGGTTCCTGGTGCTGGATCCCGGGACTGTCAGACTGGTGTGTCTCACATGTTGAGGGTCCTGCGCAGTATCTTTGCTGTGCCTGGGCTCTGGACAGAGATCTCAGATGCTGTTCCTGTGATCTGGTGGAGCCACTCGCCCAGTTTGAGTCACTGGCCTGCTCTGATTGTTGCCACTGTTGCCATCACCCTCCACATCTTCTCGAGCTCCACTCACAACCCTTGGTTTTCCTTGAGTTTCTCTTTTTCCTGATATTACTATTACTTGGTTCGTCTACACTGTCTGTCCTCTGCTTGTCCACCACTACTATGTCCGGTTGGTTAGCCATCACCACTTTACCTGTCTTCTATCTGGAAGTCCCACAGGATCTCAGCTCAGTAATGTTCCACCACCCTAGGGGGCAGATCCTATTTTCCCCTCAGGACTTTCCCCTCATACTCGGCACAGATGTTCCTGTGTACTGTGTCGGCCACTTGGTTAAGGTGTTTCATGTATGCCCTGCCTGCTCTTATGTGGTGGACTGTCACAGGGGCCTTCTTCTTCCTCCTGGCGTTGTTCCCGCTGGTGCAGGGTCCGCTCTTCGGCAAAGGTTTCTCCACTTGGTTCAGTCCAAGGCGTCCTCAGGTGATGCGTTGACGGTCTTAATGTCTTCCTAAATTTTGTCCATTCACTGTTTCTTCGGTCTGCCTCGAGGCTGGCGTCCTTCTGGGTCGGTCCTCATAGCCGTTTTTGCTACAGAGTTCTCATCACTTCGAATCACATGTCCATAGCACCTCAGGCGGGATTTAAGCATCTTTTCCTTAATTGGGGCTACACCTAGTCGCTTCCGTACGTCTTTGTTCGTAACACAGTCCCATCTTGTAATTCCCAGGCTCCATCGAGCATGTGCATCTCCATGGTGTTTAGGGCCTGTTCATGTGTGGTCAATGCAGGCAACATGTGGAGCCATACAGGGCTACTGGGCGACCACCGTTCTGTAGATTTTTCCCTCGAGTCGATCTGGCACTCTTCTGTCACAAAGGACACCAGTGACCTGTCGCCATTTTAACCAGGCTGCATTTATTCGGAGGTGATATTTCCATCGTAGCTGATGACTGAGCCCAAGTAGCGAAACTCTTCTGTCTTCTTCAACTCTTCGTTGTCAATTATGATGATGCCATCAGTTTGGGGGCCTCCTTCCAGGTATTCGGTCTTTTTCGTACCATATTCATCGAGCCCGGTCTTCCAGAGTTGAGTCGTTGTTTGGGTCTCTTCTCTGTCTTTGCTGGCGAGGAATACGTCATCAGCAAAGAGGAGAGACCATGGATGAGGTAACTGGAGGTCGGCCGTGATGGTATCCATACAAAGGATAAAGAGGAGGGGTGATAGAGCTGATCCTTGGTGGACTCCGACGCTAACGGGGAAGGGAGGTGATAGTCCAGCAGCGCATCGGACTGAACTGGTGATGTTGTCGTAGAGGAGCTGTATCGATTTGACATACGCCTCAGGGACACCATGCGATCTTAGGGAGTGCCACATGAGGTCATGGGGTACCCTGTCGAAAGCCTTTTCAAGGTCTAGGAAGGCTGTACCGTCTTGTTCTTTTCCCTTTGCTTCTCCAGCAGGAGGCGGGCGGCGTGTATGGCGTCAGTTGTTCCGCATCCCTTTACGAAACCGCATTGGTTGCGGGTGACGTTGACAATTTCCTGAAGACGTGCATCGATGACTCTTCCAAATATTTTCACCGTGTGACATAGTAGGCGAATAGGACGATAATTTGAGCATTCGGCTACATCCCCTTTGTTCTTCCATATGGGTATGGTAATACTGGTGATACTGGTAATACTGGTCGTCCAGGCCTTCGGGACTTCCCCTGTGCTGACAATGTTGTTAAAATAAAGACTGTCACAGGGGGCACCTGGGGTTTTGCCTGGTATGGTAGACCCCAGCCTCTATGAAACTTGTTCCAGTGTTGTCATGATTGGTGCCTCTATGCTGTCTTTCAGTCCAGCTTTAACCAGCCACTTTCTCAACATCAGTGCCAGTGGTACAGGCTGTACAGCTCGTCCTTTCTCAAGTTTCTGCAGCCTGAGGTACTCACAAAGCACACTATAGTTTTGGCCATCTTCCTGATGTACTTATGTATCTTTGTCCACCCATCTATATTAAAGGGACAGCTGCAGAGCGTGTGAGCAGCTTCAAGTTCCTGGGAGTCCACATCTCCGAGGATCTCATCTGGATGACCAACTGCTCCAAGCTGGTCAAGAAGGCTCACCAGCGCCTCTTCTTCTTGAGGACTCCGAGGAAGAACCACCTGTCCTCAGACATCCTGGTGAACTTCTATCGCTGCACCATCGAGAGCATCCTGACCAACTGTATAACAGTCTGGTACGGGAGCTGCTCTCCTCAGACCGGAAGGCGTTGCAGAGGGTCGTGAAAACCGCCCAGTGCATCGCCGGAGCACCACTTCCTGTCATAAATGACATCTACAGGAAGCGGTGTCTGAAAAGGGCTGGGAAAATCATCAAAGTCACCCAGCACATGGACTCTTCACCCTCCTGATAGATAGATAGATAGATAGATAGATAGATAGATAGATAGATAGATAGATAATTGGCAAACCTTCTGGAGGAAACCTGGTCTTGTTAGGAGAGATGGCATCCATCCCACTTTGGATGGAGCAGCTCTCATTTCTAGAAATATCGACAAATTTATTAAACCCCTCAAAACATGACTATCCAGAGTTGGGACCAGGAAGCAGAGTTGCAGTCTTACACGCCTCTCTGCAGCTTCTCTCCTCCTGCTACCCCCCCAAAAACCCATCTCCATAGAGACTGTGTCTGCTTCCAAAAAGACAAAAAACAAACAACTTAAACAATCACAAAGAAAGAACAATACAGTATCCACATCTGAACCAAAGAGTAAAACAGTGAAATGTGGATTATTAAATATTAGGTCTCTCTCCTCCAAGTCTCTGTTAGTACATGACTTAATAATTGATCAACAAATTGATTTACTCTGCCTTACAGAAACCTGGTTGCAGCAGGATGATTATGTTAGTTTAAATGAATCAACACCCCCGAGTCATTCTAACTACCAGAAATCTCGAAGCACAGGTCGAGGGGGAGGTGTGGCAGCAATTTTTCACACCAGTCTATTAATTAATGAAAGACCAAGACAGACTTTTAATTCATTTGAAAGCCTGATGCTTAGCATTGTCCACCCCAGCTGTGAAACTCAGAAACCAGTCTTACTTGTTATCATCTATCGTCCACCTGGGCCTTACACAGAGTTTCTGTCTGATTTCTCAGACTTTATATCTAATTTAGTTCTGAGCTCAGATAAAATAATTATTGTGGGTGATTTTAACATCCATGTAGATGCTAAAAATGACAGCCTCAACATGGCATTTAATCTGTTGTTAGACTCAATTGGTTTCTCTCAAAATGTAAAAGAACCCACCCACCACTTTAATCACACTCTAGATCTTGTTTTAACATATGGCATAGAAACTGAACATTTAACAGTGTTTCCTGAAAACCCTCTCCTGTCTGATCATTTCTTGATAACATTTACATTTACAATAATTGATTACGCAGCAGTGGAGAGTGGACTTTATCAAAGTAGATGTCTTTCTGAAAGCGCTGTAACTAAGTTTAAGAATATAATCCAGCCACTGTTATCATCGTCAATGCCCTGTACCAACACAGAGCAGAGCAGCTATCTGAACGCTACCCCAACAGAGGTCGATTATCTTGTTAATAATTTCACCTCCTCACTACGTACGACTCTGGATACTGTAGCTCCAGTGAAAACTAAGGTCTCTAATCAGAAGTACCTGACCCCGTGGTATAATTCTCAAACACGTACCCTAAAGCAGATGACTCGTAATCTGGAGAGGAAATGGCGTGTCACAAATTTAGAGGATCATCATTTAGCCTGGAGAAATAGTTTGTTGCTTTATAAGAAAGCCCTCCGCGAAGCCAGAACAGCTTACTACTCATCACTGATTGAAGAAAATAAGAACAACCCCAGGTTTCTCTTCAGCACTGTAGCCAGGCTGACAAAAAGTCAGAGCTCTGTTGAGCCAACCATCCCTTTAACGTTAACTAGTGATGACTTCATGAACTTCTTCACAAATAAAATTTTTATCATTAGAGAAAAAATTACCAATAATCATCCCACAGATGTAATATTATCTACAGCTACTCTTAGTACCATTGATGTTAAGTTAGACTCTTTTTTTCCAATCGATCTTTCTGAGTTAACTTCAATAATTACTTCCTCCAAACCATCAACGTGTCTTTTAGACCCCATTCCTACAAAACTGCTCAAAGAAGTCCTGCCATTGATTAATTCTTCGATCTTATATATGATCAACCTATCTCTAATAATCGGCTATGTACCACAGGCCTTCAAGGTGGCTGCAGTTAAACCTTTACTCAAAAAGCCATCTCTAGACCCAGCAGTCTTAGCTAATTATAGGCCAATCTCCAACCTTCCTTTCATATCAAAAATCCTTGAAAGAGTAGTTGTCAAACAGCTAACAGATCATCTGCAGAGGAATGGTTTATTTGAAGAGTTTCAGTCAGGTTTCAGAGTTCATCACAGCACAGAAACAGCTTTATTGAAGGTTACAAATGATCTTCTTATGGCCTCTGACAGTGGACTCATCTCTGTGCTTGTCCTTCTTGACCTTAGTGCAGCGTTCGATACTGTTGACCATAATATTCTATTAGAGCGATTAGAACATGCTGTAGGTATTACAGGTATTGCACTGCAGTGGTTTGTATCATATCTATCTAATAGACTCCAATTTGTGCATGTAAATGGAGAGTCCTCTTCACACACTGAGGTTAATTATGGAGTTCCACAGGGTTCGGTGCTAGGACCAATTCTGTTTACATTATACATGCTTCCCCTACGCAGCATCATTAGAAGACATAGCATACATTTTCACTGCTATGCAGATGACACCCAGCTCTATCTGTCCATGAAGCCAGATAACACACACCAATTAGTTAAACTGCAGGAATGTCTTAAAGACATAAAGACTTGGATGGCCACTAACTTTCTGCTTCTTAACTCAGATAAAACTGAGGTCATTGTACTCGGCGCTGAAAAGCTTAGAAATATGGTATCTAACCAGATTCTTACTCTGGATGGCATTACCTTGGCCTCCAGTAACACTGTGAGGAACCTTGGAGTCATTTTTGACCAGGATATGTCCTTCAACGCACATATTAAACAAATATGTAAGACTGCGTTCTTCCATTTGCGCAACATCTCTAAAATTAGAAATATCCTGTCTCAGAGTGACGCTGAAAAACTAGTTCATGCATTTATTACTTCCAGGCTGGACTACTGCAATTCATTATTATCAGGATGTCCAAAAAACTCACTGAAAAGCCTTCAGTTAATCCAAAATGCTGCAGCAAGAGTACTGACAGGGACTAGAAGGAGAGAGCATATTTCTCCTGTTTTGGCTTCCCTTCATTGGCTTCCTGTTAAATCCAGAATTGAATTCAAAATCCTGCTCCTCACATACAAGGTCTTAAATAATCAGGCCCCATCTTATCTTAATGACCTTGTAGTACCATATCACCCTATTAGAGCACTTCGCTCCCGCTCTGCAGGCCTACTTGTTGTTCCTAGAGTATTTAAAAGTAGAATGGGAGGGAGAGCCTTCAGTTTTCAGGCCCCTCTTCTGTGGAACCAGCTTCCAGTTTGGATTCAGGAGACAGACACTATCTCTACTTTTAAGATTAGGCTTAAAACCTTCCTTTTTGCTAAAGCATATAGTTAGGGCTGGACCAGGTGACCCTGAATCCTCCCTTAGTTATGCTGCAATAGATGTAGGCTGCCGGGGGATTCCCATGATGCATTGAGTTTTTCCTTTCCAGTCACCTTTCTCACTCACTATGTATTAACAGACCTCTCTGTATTGAATCGTATCTGTTATTAATCTCTGTCTCTCTTCCACAGCATGTCTTTATCCTGTCTTCCTTCTCTCACCCCAACCGGTCGCAGCAGATGGCCGCCCCTCCCTGAGCCTGGTTCTGCCGGAGGTTTCTTCCTGTTAAAAGGGAGTTTTTCCTTCCCACTGTCGCCAAAGTGCTTGCTCATAGGGGGTCATATGATTGTTGGGCTTTTCTCTGTATCTATGAAGCGCCTTGAGGCGACATTTGTTGTGATTTGGCGCTATATAAATAAAATTGAATTGAAAATTGAATTGAATTGAATCCTGCCCTCTGGGAGGCGCTACAGGAGCCTCCGGACTAAGACCACCAGGTACCAGAACAGCTTCTTCCCCACAGCTGTCAGACTCCTGAACTCTGACCCACATTAAACTCATGGACTGAACATACACACACCCACAACCACCTACAACTGAACACACACACAATGGACAAAAACAAACAAATGCACAACTGTACCCTCATACACACCACTCACAACCACCAGCACTTTATAACCACTGTAGAAAGTAGCCACATATCTCACTGATCTAAACTGCACTACTGTAAATGCTGCATAAACAATCATTCTGTACAATAATTATTATAATTCGTAGTATCCAGACATTAATGCTAGGGATGTTGCTTTTCCTCCAAACCATCTGCATTGAACATCAGGAGGAAAAAGAACAGAGTTGTAGGTGCTAATGGGAGCAATTTAATAGTAGATACAGTTTATCTGTACACAACACACTGGTCAGTTCCATGTTAGCAACACTACACAGGTGAGTGAAAAATAAAGTAAAAAACAAAGATGTGATTTTTTTTAATAAAAGTATTAAATCTGTTTGTGCATCTCTGTAAAAATAAATTTCACCCCACAATAAATCGCAGCATTATGGGTTTTTCAGTGAGTGACAGTCATTTCTCATTACTTGCTGTTGTTATGGTAACATCGGCGAGATGTGGTGTTATTTCTACTCAGGCATGAGCACCACAAGAGAGCAACCTGCCTCATTTATGAACAGGCTGAAATCAGCAAAGCGTCACGCATCAGTGGAAATCATTTTAATGGGGCTAACTGCTGGTTACCTAAGTTTACCTGTTTACCTGTCCTGTGTCAGTCTTTCCTTCTGTTCCACTTCAGGACTCTACCTCTCCTGGGATAACGATTCACACAAATACAGAAAGTGATTTTATTAAACACATTACACCTCGACTGGTTGTCCCATGATGTACTGTGGTAACACTGAAAATTATAGCATATGTGGTCTTCACTTTGCATTCAGTTAGTCCCTGCAGTCTCAATCAAAATGCTACAAACCTGTGCTATCGACAAGTTTTCTTCTACGTTATGTCATGAATAGCTGAGTGCGGCAGGCAGGATGGGACCCAAATGCAGACTCGCAGACAGGAATGAACTTAAACTCTGCTTTACTGCTGGAATCAAGGTGAACAAAACAAACGGGAAAATAATAAAGTGGTAAATACTAAACTGGTGGTGGAACACACAGCGGACAGAGGAAGATGTAGACATAAATACACACAAGGGAAAACGAGGGAATAAACCACAGAAGGGAACACAGGCAGAGGGAAACAAAACTGAACGTGACACACACCAGACAGGAGACTTCCTGTTTCACACAGGAAGTGCAGGGAACACAGACACACACTCAGATGAAACCCAAGGAACAGAGGAAAGAGAGAGAGACATGAGCTGTGTCCCACAACGTCGGCTGCATCCTCCTGAGGACGCATTTTAGACCGATTACGTCACAGCGACACGACTCCTCCGAATGCAGCCAACAAATGCGTCCTCCTTTTCCCCAGATTTGAAGGATGGGTCGGGTGTGTCCTTCGTGGCCCACCATAGCCCAGAATTCATAGCGCGGCCCACCCAATTCCAGTTTCCAACAATGGCGGCAGCTACTTAGTTTTAATATTACTCTTATTACTCTTTCCGGGTCACAAAATAAACTTTTAACCCTCTCCAGGCAGGCGTTGCCGATTTGCAACAGTTAAAAACTAACAACCTGATTACCCCACACACATATTTTATGAGTTTTTTTACTCAGGAGTACCACTGCAGGACTTGGTTGTGCATTAGCAACAAAAAGTTTAATTTGAGCCTGAGAGGGTTTACATATTTTCAGGTGAGAATGTAGCTGTGTAAACTTCAGTTTATCAAGACACCACATATTTGTAAAAGTGCTCCAAAGTTTTCTGTTACCCACCAGCTCGATAGCTGACCGGGGGGTTCAATGGTCGCTCGAGCCGGCGAGAGCAGCGGACGCCCGGCTTAATCGTTTTCAGACCCCTGCGGTCTACTCAGGTTAAACGTAAACCACTCAGATAACTTAAAAATGTTACTGTTTGGCTTTTTTCAGTGTTTTATTTGTTCCGGAGTAAATCGGTTTGGCTGAGTGTGGCAGGAATAAGGCACGGCGGGTCCAGGGATCAGTGTTTTCAGACATCTTTATTCAAAACACCACACACCACACACACCTGAGTCCCCGTGTTTTTAACGTGGCGGGCGTGATTGCGGATGCCGTGCAGGTGCATCCGCCCTCCCTGCACGCCACCGCAGACCACGCCCCACCACACACCCCCATCGCCCGATTGAGGCCGGGGAGTCATCCGGCCGAACCTACTCCCCACCGGTTCCCAACCTTGGAACAGAGCAAAAGTCCGTTGCGGAGGCCGCCCACGCCTCCAATGGCGGCGAGCCTTGTCCGGGGGTCGGCCACGCCTCCAGCAGCAGCGGCAAAACCGGTCCGGAGGCCAGCTACCCGGCAAGCCGGCACGACCCCGCCGGCCCCGGGAGGGGCTCACTGCCCGGCGCATCTGACGCTCTGGGGCAGCTCGATCCTCGACCTCGGGCACAGGTCGAGCAGGCTCCCCTGGCACGGGGACCGCCATCTCCCCTCCCGGTTTCTCCACCTCTTCCGGCTGGAGCGGCTCGTCCGCCGCTGGCTGGGGCGCTGGCGGGAGCGGCTCGTCTGCCGCTGGCTGGGGCGCTGGCGGGAGCGGCTCCGGCAGCCCCTCCCGCGACTCCTCTTCCTCCAGCCGGTGCAGACCCTCGCGCGCCTCGTCTGCCGCCTCCGGTCGGAGCGGCTCGTCCACCGCTCCCGGCAGGAGCAGCCCTTCACCCGGCTGTTCCCCCTCCTCCGGCAGGCGCAGATCCCCGCGCGCCTCGTCTGCCCCCTCCGGCTGCTCAGGTGCCCCACGCGGCTCCTCCACCGCTTCACTGTCCTTGGTACACACCTGTGGGGGTGGCGCCCAGGCCCAGAGCAGCGCCGCCAGCTCCCCGATCCGTTGCAGGTGGCGCTCGGACTGGTCCTGTAGCTCTAGCTGCTGGCGACGCACCTCCGCCGCCTGCTCCTGCTGGGCGGCCGCCATTTCGGCCACCCTCTGGGCCAGCTCCTCCACTCCCTGGCTCCGATAAGAACCCGCCGTGCCGCCTCCTGGGTTTCGGCACCACTGTGGCACGAATAAGGCACGGCGGGTCCAGGGATCAGTGTTTTCAGACATCTTTATTCAAAACACCACACACCACACACACCTGAGTCCCCGTGTTTTTAACGTGGCGGGCGTGATTGCGGATGCCGTGCAGGTGCGTCCGCCCTCCCTGCACGCCACCGCAGACCACGCCCCACCACACTGAGATTAAAGTTATTAGATCAGAAAAATTCACCACTTGACTCACAATAGACTGGAACTAAGTGAATTCTGTGTCAGTCTTTGTTTCTCTGGTTCCCCTCTGAACGTGAACTCCCTCCCATGTTCCTCTTTCTACAACTGAATGTCCACAAAAATGCAGCTTTGCATCTGTTGTGACGCTTACAGAAGGTTCATCAGACACACTGAAGCAAATCTGTCAGCCACTCCATCCAGCAAGAGTAACAGGATACCTTGATGCACCTAATTAAGGCAACCCACCCCTGCTAACTGCAGGTGACCGACCACAGCGGTCCCTCGCTTATCGCCAGAGTTCCTAAAATAACCCACGACAGGTGAAATCCACAAAGTAGCCAACTTTATTTTTTACAATTATTTTAGATGTTTTAAGGCTGTCAAACCTCCACTACACACTTTATACTCTTTCTCACACAGGCATGAACATTTTCACACTTTTCTCTCTTGTTTAAACTCTTCATAAAAAAGAAGTCCAGTACTGATACTTACATATTTTCTAAAGCATGCAGAGTTCAAGGTGACTTGAAAGACAAACACATCAGGAGCCTGGAACCGCCAATCGCCAACAGGGAAACCCTCCCTGCCCACGATTACTCCAAATCTAAAAAGTACAAAAATATGACGGTAACTTAAATCCTCAGGTGGACACGATCTAGCTCACCTGTCATAAGTTTAGTCAGCCTGTAAAACATCTGCTTACATCTTGTTGAATTGTAAAGTGCACAGAGTAAAGAGCAGTGCACCTCAGAGCAGCAGCAGCACAGTCTGATGATCACAGTCTGCACATCTGCTGGAGCTCAGAAATGATTGTAAGCTTCTTTTAACTGGGCTCAGCAACTACAACCAGTTTTAGGGTTCCTCCACCTGCTGAATCCCACTTCCTGTTTAGGTGTGGATGCAAAGCCGCCCACTACAACGTAGGCAACAGGAAATAGAGCCGTTTGTTTTTCTTAAACTCTCTTTTCTCTCCTCATGTTCTCTATAACTGATCAAGCTGAGCACATTGATTAGTATTAAGACCAGAATTTACTCTGAAATAAAGTTTGCATTCCCATGTACTCATAAGATTTTATTATATTAATATAGTACAAGGTCCAGTTAGCTTTGCACAAAATCAGCTGATACAAACGTCCTTCAAAGAACTTTTTATCTTCTTACTGTGAATTTCAGAGCCTGTACATTTGCACTTTTACTTGGGCAAAAAAGTTGAATCAGTTTGCACAAGAATATTTGGTTTTTTTTAAGTAGAAGTATCTATAATATCTATCTAAACATAAATATAATAAATATACTTAATTATTGGATATAATACATAAATATAAGACAAATATAATTCCTTTGGTTTTCTCCAGGGTGAGATCCACACATGTGAAAGGAGATTTAGGTGATTAGGGAGAGGGAGGAGTCAGTGTGCTTCAGTGCTCATCCTTAAGAAGGCTGCACAGACCTGTGTCTGTTTGCAACCATGGGGTCCAGGCTTGTTGCATTTAGCTTCGTGCTTGCATGGGTCGGGCTTAGTGATGCTCGATTCCACAGTCTGAATGTGCCAATGCACTTGGGGATCAAGGCACAGAGGCCTGCTGAAGCCGATGCTCCAGGAGAACCTGACAGAGTGCACTCCAGTCAGTCTGCTCAGCAAGCTGCAACGCTCCAGTCAAAGCAGGACCAGCAAGCACTTGAACCCCTCTCCTGGAGATTCCCAGAAGATCCAGTGGATCGGGTGAACAAACCTTTCAAGTTTGAGCTGAAGCAGCCAGAGGCAGCCTACCGCGTTGCTGTGAGGTGTGGTGAAAGTAAGATCTTTGTTGAAGTGAGTCGGGACTTGCTGGGTCTCGGCAAGCTGATAAAGCCAGAAGAAATCAGCCTCGGTGGTTGTTCAGCCACCGAGGCCAACGACTCGTCTCACGTGCTGGTTTTTGAATCTGAGCTGCACAGCTGTGGTAGCGAGCTCGTGGTATGAACCTTTTTATTCTGTTAATTCATTTACATCACCTTTTCAAACAAGTGAAGTTAATGTTTTTAATACACTTTGTATTTTTTCATCAGTTGACAGAAAATGCCTTCATTTATGCCTTTGCGCTGGTCTACAACCCCGAAGTGTTTGGCAGAAGTGGCATCACGAGGAGCCAGAGTGCTGTCATTAGACTTGAATGCCACTACCAGAGGTGACTAATGCGGGACAGACTGTGAACATCACTTTAGTTTACTGTGGTGTTTATTAAAGGAAAAGTATTGCAATAAAACAGCCTTTAATTAAACTCTGATTCTGACTCCGTCCTAACATATCACCATGTAAAATCTGGAGTCGAAGCCTTTTTATTAAGTCTTCCGTGGTCACAATAAGTTTGTAGAGTTGAGGCCCATCAGCCTGAAACCAGGAAAGGGAAAAGGGAGTTCTTCCCCCCCCACTGTCACCAAGTGCGTGTTTAGAGGGGGCCGTCTGAGTGTTGGTGTTTTCCCTGTATTACTGTAGGGTCTTTACAGTGTGAAGCGCCCTGAGGCGACTGTTGTGATTTGGTACTATATAAATAAAATGGATGTGAATTATGCCCCATCTTTTAACAAATGAAAATGAGTGAAAAATCCAGATGGATTTTCAAAATAAAATCACCCTGAACGAATGTTATTAAGGTGGAAACTTTTGTCCCAGGCACACTTTGTGCTGTAAAATAGATATTTTAACGTGTGAGTGTGGGACTCAACCTAAAGTAGCCAGTCGTGGTACTGCAGTTTTAGCACTTCATATTTCCTCCTTTTTCCAGGCTGATGCTCTTGGTGATATTAACCAACATAGCATGTTTAAGCTCACTGACCTGATCTAATAATGTTTAAACCAATGCTGTTTTAACCTGACTGTGCAGCTGTAACCCCGTCGGTTTTACAGCAAAGGTGGGTCACCTGTGACGGGAGCTGCTGACAGCTAATGTCTAACAGGTTCTGCCATACGTCTCGCAAGTGTGGAAAGCTGACAGCAATTAGTCGAACATGTTTTTATCAAACCTTCCCATGCTTTAGTCAGCTAATCCTGTAGCTTTTATACAGTCACGTTTCAGGTGTGTAGGCTTTTTGTTTGTTGGTGACTTATAACTTTGTCAGCAGATTCAAGGAAAGCAACAGTCTTCTGGTGCAGGTTTAAAGTATTAGTGCACTTTTAAAGTATGATTGGTGTGATGCTAAAAAACGCTCTTAACTTTGACATTTCAGGCAACACAGTGCCAGCAGCGATCCCGAGCATCCTGCCTGGATGTCCAGTGAGGCTACCAGGCAAGCACAGACACAGCAGCATTTTTCTCTGAAACTCATGACTGGTGGGTCCCAGCAATGCCATTATATTAACACGACTGTGACTTTGCAAACCTCTAATGGTTAATTTTGCTTCAGATGACTGGAAGTTTGAGAGAACGTCCACCAGATATGCTTTGGTAGATGTCATTCACATGGAAGCAGCAGTCTTGGTACGAACTCGAACCCCCCTCAGGGTGCTGGTGGACCGCTGTGTCGCTACCACAAAGTCAGACTTCACTTCAGGACGAAGAGAAGCTTTAATAAATGACGGGTAGGTTCTGGATGGGCAACAGTTTGATACAGTACACTTTATCAGTACGTCTCTTTTCTACACTTAGCTTGACCTGATCTGATGATCTCATCCACCTTAAATGTGGTGTGAGTGTCACACCAGCATGTCCCCACAGAGTGAGTCTGGCTGCTTCTGTGTGAGTGTTGCCTTTCCTACAGGTGTCTGGGGGGTCAGCACACCATTTCCAGGTTCATGCCTCGATCTCAGCCTGATAAACTCCGCTTACAGGTAGCGGTCCACAGCTTGGGTCTACAGGGGATGGTATGTAAGTGTGCTGATGATATATGCTCCCTGTTGTGTACTTTAAAATAAAGAGGCCTAATTTCATTTAAACAGATTTATATCTCTTGCCTACTGAAGGCCATCTCAGCCTCTGCCCCAGTTACCATCGAGAACAAGGCGTGCTCATTTTATGAGGGGTATGAGAACGTTTTTGAAGATCTTTCATTCATTGATTCTTTCAAGAGGACTTTCATGACACTGACTCTCCCCACAGTATGTGGATGGCTGTAGAGGGAAAGAACGAGTTCTGCGCCTGTTGTGAGTCCACTTGTGGAATGAGAAAGATCCGAGCCCTGAGTGACAGCGCCACAGGTAATGCATGTCAGCAGGAAGGTGCACAATGCTTCATTTCTCACGCCTGACTGCAAAATGACTGTTTGTGCTTTTTTTTTTTTTTTTTTAAAGTGGAGCGATGGGAAGCTGAAGTGACTGTGGGCCCCATTGTTGTAGAGTGAAAGATGTTGTTTTTTACACATTTGTAACAAAAGAGAATAAATAAACTTGTTTTAAAAAGAAACTTCATTTGAAGCTGTGACGTCTCTAAACGGACACTGAAGCTGGCATGTGCACATAACCAGCAGATGTTTCCTTAAAATGGTTTAGCAGAGACACTGAAGACATTTCTGGAAACTGTTCTCAAAAAATGGGCAATGATGTCACTTTAAACGGGGACTAACCCTGAAGTTAGCAGTGCAGCTAACAAGAGTTCACTGTTGATCCAGCCGCTCGTTTCTGGAGCTCGTGCACATGCTGGTCACACAACATGTGCAGAAGAGGAAGTGATATCATATTTCATGCTTGCTGAAATGAAACAATTACCGATGAATAAGGAGGAGAAATCGGTGGCACTTATTCAACTTTCAAACATCAAATTCATGCAGCACATTTAAAAGACTGATAAATGTGTAGTGAGGACACTGGACGAATGGATTCATGGTGCTTTTTAGACGACGGTCACAAAGTGCATTACAGGAAATGATTAAAACACAAGACAAGTTTTGAAGATTTTAAAAATGTGCTTCTACAAAACAGCAATAATAAAAAAGGCAGAGCTGTACAAGAATCAAAGCATAAAAAACACAAATGTTACTGAAGTGTTTGAGTAAATCGATGCATCTTAGCTGGCTTTTAAAAATCCAAATAACTGGTAACCCTGAAGTGAACAGCGTTGCACAGGTTGCGTACTGTGGCCCCTGTCATTGCTGTAGATCCCAGTGTTGTGGATCAGTGGCTTGATGTCTCGTTCACTTCTGGAAAATGACTTGATGTCATCCATGGAGCTGGCTGGTGACTGCACCTTACCGTATTTGGTATCAGCAGCCGGTTTTGTTATTGATCTTGTTGGGGAGGTTCAGGCGCATGCAGAACCGTTGAATTCCTGACAAAGGCTCTTAAGGTCCTGTCGTGTACAGTTCCAAGCATTCCAGATCCATGCGAGGCAGAGTCACAGGCTTTCTTGCAGGCAGTACACCGGTTGGTCAGTCTGGTCTTACAGTCTCACACAGCTGCTCTAGTGTTTTGCCTCTGCTGTTTCAGCCACTTCCTTTCTGTGTCGTTCACGTATGGATTGGATGGGTTGTTACCAACATCTGGTTAGAATTATCACCTTTAGAAAACTGGTGATGTGTCCAATACGCATTTTACTGTCTGTGTTAAAAATGCCATTTGGACTTTTTTGGTTTCAGTCTTCGTAGTTCTATTACAGAAAAACAGTTTTGACAGTTTAAAATAAAGTCTTTGAGCTTATCTCAGTGAAACAGGAAGTACACTGAGGTAGCATTTATGGATCAATGCACAGGGCAAGTTGCTGTTATCACTAACAAACACTGATGTCACTGTAATGTCTGATGTAAATGTGCAGCCTTTGGTCACACGAAACTACACATCCAGAGGTAAACAGCAATTGATTTATTGGAAGGTGACGAGATCATCAGGGTATAAATCAAACAAACTGCAGCTGGTGTTATTTGTACAGTGTAGTCATGCTTTTTGTACACCTCCTGTTTTCTGAGGATGGGTCTGAATTTGGTCTGGAGTCAGTTTGAGAAGAGCAGGAACACAAAGAGAACGTAGCTGAGTGGTGCTCAAAGGCATTTTAAAAGTCTTGAGTTCATACCTAGAATGACCATTCACCGTATCAGCTCTGGGGCTTTCCACAAATCCAACCAAAGCTTGTCTGTGTACATTTTAATTAAAGATAAGATGGAAATCAGCTTTACACAGTTTGTAAGAATTTACAAACTCCGAGTCGGATCATTGGGTTTTTGTTCCTTTTCAAATGTGCCGTGTTTTCTTCTTCTTTCAGCCGGGAGCATTGATTGGTGTGAAAGTTCACCATCGTTGACCATCTTACGCGCTCCGAGGCCTGATGGAGCCTCTGTTAGTCATCTGTTCTCAGTGTTGTGATCTGTGATTTTGGGTTGTGGGGCAACAGTGTAACATTTGTGATTTCCTGCCGTAGGAAATTTCCATGATTCTAACAGCTGCTCTGATGTCAGACAGCATCGTTTACCTGGCAGGTACATCAGCTACATACATGTTTTCTGTTCTTACATATTTACATTGCATATGATATGGCCAGAAATGATTTGAAAAAATGATTTAGCTCCAGTTTCTGTGGAATTAATCATTTAGAGTATCACAAATTAGCAACACTATGCTATCGTTCATTGTTAACTGTGGGAAGAATACAGCTAGAGTCTTTATTGATCAGCAGGTAACACACTAAGCTTCCTTTATTGTATTGCATTAAATCAATGCCAAAATCATAGCCTGTGTCTGCGTAGTAGTAATGTGTCGTTTAAGATATTATAAGGATAATGCCTCTGTAAAATTAAAGCTGTAATTGCATGTAGTTGAGACAATACTATATATTCTGTGGGTTTCAAAGTGCTCATCGTCCATGCATAGGCTAGGATTCAAATTTAAAGGCACACGCAAATGCATCACCTACTCTGGTGTAGTCTGTGCAGGGATTCAACCCAGGATTATAAATCAGGCTTGAGAATGAAGTGAAATAGTGGAAATGTGAGACATGTGGATAAAGACTGTGTGACATGACTGACAGCTCTAGAAGAGCTACAGATCAAATGGTGTTTTAAGAGAGTCCTGTCACTGTTTCCAACTACCGCTTACCTCACAAGACTGATGAAACCAAACTGTTTTTGGTTCTGCAATAAAATCCCGTCTTAATGACAGTTTGAATGTTCACTTTTTTAGGTGGATGCAACCTTATGGCTGTTTTAATTAAGTTACAAAGTTTCTTAAGTGGTTGAATTGTACTCTGTGCTGTGTACTGTATGTAAGAGACTCATATTTTTTTGTTATACCTTGCTAGTATTTGGTTGGAGCCTTTTTTTGCCTTCAGAACTACCCTAATTCAAGGAGACAGTGCTCAGAGATTGTGTATCAGCACATCAATGATGTAAATCTCCTGATTTTGACATTTGATGACCATATGGAGATCATTTGCATACAGTGAACTTATTATGTTCAAGACAACATTTTTCAATCATTTGAACTTTGTTACATGATGCATCGTCCTGCTGGAAACATCCTCAGTGGATGGGTGCTCTGAGGTCATAAAGGGACGGACGTGGTCAGCAACAATGCTCAGACAGGCTGTGGTATTTGCTCACTTGATACTGAGGCGCACAACGTGTGCCAAGGGAGTATCCACCATTACACCACCAGCTGCCTGAATCATTCATACAAGGCACTGTGTATCCATGCTTTCATGTTAACATCAAATTCTGACCCTGCCGTCCAAATGTGGCAGCAGAAAGTGAGACTTTCAGACCAGCCAGCTGTCCAAGTTTGGCGAGCTTTGATCTGTAGCTGAGAGGAGGGGCACCACTGTAACCCATTAAGGTACCACAGTTCACCCTTTCTGAACTGAGGACCATGGCCTCGGACTTTGAGGTGCCAGTTCTCCGGCCCACGTCTCTCAACCACAAACTGCTGTGGTGTCAGGTGGAGGTCGTTGCTCAGTGAAGTCAACAAAAAACTTTTATTGTCAAGAAGTAAAAACAAGATCTCGTAACTACATAACCAGACCTTTCACCCCTTCAGATTCTGTCCATAAAAACAGAACTGTAGGCAAAGGTCAGCTGTAGCAGACAGTAAGTTGGTCTTATTCTGCATTACCATCAAGCACTGGCAATGGCTGTACTGGAGCTGGAGAGCACAAAGCAACAAGCCCAATACCCCATACTCCTCTAAATAAGACACCAAGCACTCAATTCCAGATAGGAGGAGCTTCAGTTCTTAAAGTAATGATGGACTGTGGTTTCTCTTTACTGAGCTGATTGGTTCTTGCCATGTCAAATAGGGCTGTCAGCTGTGTACCAACCTGACTGCTGCACAACACAACTGATGGTCCCAACCCCATTAAGAAGAAAGAAACTCCACAAATGAGCCCAGACAAGGCACACCTGTGAAGTGAAAACCATCTCAGGTGACTACATCATGAAGCTTATTGAGAGAAGGCCAAAGGTCAAAGGCGGCTACAACTTCATTTTTTATCTACAGTGTAGAAAGTACAGGGGTGGGCCACTTATATGGATACACCGTAATAACATGGGAATGGTTGGTGATATTAAAGTCCTGTTTGTGGCACATTAGTACATGTGAGGGGGCAAACTCCTCAAGATGGGTGGTGACCATGGTGGCCATTTAGAAGTCGGCCATCTTGGATACAACTTTTGTTTTTTCAATAGGAAGAGGGCCATGTGACACATCAAACTTATTGGTAATGTCACAAGAAAAACAATGGTGTGCTTGGTTTCAACGCAACTTTATTCTTTCATGAGTTATTTACAAGTTTCTCTTTGTTCACAGTCATTGACATGTCGAAGAGGTTAACACGTGAGGAGCAGATCGAAATTGTGTTGATATCTGGTGAACGCAGTAACCGGGTCATTGCAGCAGATTTCAATGCAAGACACCCTACGAGACCACCCATCTCCCATGCTACAGTTAGCAAACTGCTTGCTAAGTTTCGTGAAACTGGTTCAGTGTTGGATTTGCCAAAATGTGGACGCAAGAAAACTGTCACTAATGAAGAAACATCAGTGGCTGTCCTAGCTTCATTCAGCAAGAGCCCACAGCGTAGCACTCGCCGCATGTCACTGGAGAGTGGCATTAGTCGAACATCCCTTCGGCGGATATAAGCTACTCACAAATGGCACCCTTACAAACTCCAGCTACTGCAGCATCTCAACGAGGATGACCCAGATCGCTGCACAGAATTTGCAGAATGGGCAAAACAAAAATTGGAACAGGACCCTCAGTTCACGCAGTAGATTTTGTTCAGTGATGAATCAAACTTTTATGTGAATGGTGAAGCTAACAAACAAAACCACCGCTATTGGTCTGACACTAACCCACATTGGATGGATCCCTCCAAGACTGTTGGAACAACAACAGTGATGGTTTGGTGTGGTATATGGGGTACAACGATAGTGGGTCCATTCTTCATCAATGGAGACCTCAAGGCCACTGGATATTTGAAATTGCTACATGATGATGTGTTTCCCTCTTTATGCACTGAAGCTGGCACGTTCCCTGAGTTTTTCCAGCAAGATGGTGCACCACCACCTTATGGGTGCCAGGTCCGAGCATTCCTAGATGAACAGTTTCCTGGAAAGTGGATTGGTTGTCGTGGGCCAGTTGAATGGCCCCCAAGTCTCCCGATCTGACCCCCTTAGACTTTTATCTTTGGGGTCATCTGAAGGAAATTGTCTATGGTGTGAAGATACGAGATGTGCAGCACCTGAAACTACGGATACTGGATGCCTGTGCTGGCCTTTCTCCTGCGGTGTTGCTATCGGTCTGTGAAGAGCGGGAGAAGAGGGTTGCATTGACAATCCAACACAACGGGCAGCACATTGAACACATTTTATAAGTGGTCAGAAACTTGTAAATAACTCATGAAAGAATAAAGTTACGTTGAAACCAAGCACACCATTGTTTTTCTTGTGACATTACCAATAAGTTTGATGTGTCACATGACCCTCTTCCTATTGAAAAAACAAAAGTTGTATCCAAGATGGCCGACTTCTAAATGGCCACCATGGTCACCACCCATCTTGAGGAGTTTGCCCCCTCACATATACTAATGTGCCACAAACAGGACTTTAATATCACCAACCATTCCCATGTTATTACGGTGTATCCATATAAATAAACCGTGTAGTAAAAATAAAAAAAACACTTAAATAAGAAGGTGTGTCCAAACTTTTGACTGGTAGTGTAGATTTTACCGTCTACATTCAGCAACAGCATCGCTCTGTCACAGTTAGACACTTACCTGTATTCTATGATAACAGTAGACTGTAATGATGAGGAGTGCACTGATCTTTCAGTAAACTGTGCACAGCCTACATACACTGGCTCATTTTTTGTAGCTCAGCTGTTGATTGATCCCTCCGTGTATCCTCTTTATCAGATATCACTGCTTATACTCTACAAGCAGTGAAAAAAGGGACTAGTCAGTGTGGAAGTACAGTGTTTGAACTTTCCTGTCTCCCATCAAGCATCAGTGATGTTCTCGCTCTGTGACCTGACAGGATCAACTACTGCAGGCAACGACAGGGAGACGGCGTTTACAGCTGCCTCGTTGTCATGCCAACCAGCACAACAACCGAAGGGAGCTACATGTCCATAATTCTGCTACGATGCTGTGCTGGAGACTCGGTGGTTGTTTGGTGTGTGGGTTGGGCTGTGTGGGACGCATTTAAAAATATAACTGCTGAATTTCTGGCAGGATTGGCAGCTCGAATCAACGTCTCAGAGATGAATCAGAACAGTGTGTGTTGGGATAAAAACTGGGACGAGTGAATGCTTTAAAAACATCCACAGCACCTAAAATTATTACACCGCCAAATTTAAAGTGTTTCGGTATCTGTATTTACAAAAATCTTATTTTATGTTTCTGCCAGTGTGTACAAGCTAATCAGCTGTGGAGTCCTTCGATTATCATCACTGACACCTTTTAAGGCAACACATTTTTTGCTCCACTTGTGTCATATTCTCCCCTGTTCACATTTAAAATAAGTCAAACAATAAGTCAACGAAGGGAAAAAACTAAAAACAGCTCAGTAGCTCATTTTACTCTTTATAGATTCATCTGTACTTGACTCAGTCCTGCATGCTCTTGTCACAGCAGTTGGATTACCAGTGGCTGTACTCCATTTGTTAAGTGTGAAAAATAAAAATAAACCTCAAAATGTGGCATATTTAATGCTTCACATTACAGCAACATGTGGAAAAACAGATTCTAATAAAAAGTACTGAAGAACGTAGTGTAGCTTCCTCAGATCTGCAGTGGACAATTTCAAAAGAGGTGGAAAAGAACTGAAATCTCCACAACTTGCAAACACCTGAATTATTAATGTGCTTTCAGAAAGAAAAACGCTGAACAAGAAATCCATAAAGGAAAATGATGTTCTTCAAACGACAGTTTACAGACGGACAGCTGGACGATCCACAGAATCAGTGCTGAACTCCCCTAAAGAAAGCACTGCACACAACAGTGGAGGAAGCATCATGAGCTGGTGGTCCTATCTAAGGGCCTCGACACCTTTCTGCCAGTCAACAAACATTATAGTTGTTCCCGAAAACGGAGGTTCACTGAGAGCAATTACAGACATGAGAAGGACAAATGACTGTGTCCTGCACATCCTGACTGGACAGTCCAGCAATGGACAAAGGGAAACGGACACTATAAATACACAGACACGTGATTAGGAGAGTGGAGACGGCAGGGGGACACAGCTGGGACATACAGACAGAACGAGACGGGAAGAAAACTGAACACAAAGCACAAGAGACAAGGGCTGTGTCCCAATTCAGGAACTGCATCCAAAAAATAAACTTTTAACATATTTTCAGGCGAGAATGTAGCTGTGTAAACCTCAAATATCTGCTCGGTTTATCAAGACACCACATATTTTCAAAAGCGCTCCGATGTTTTCGGAGACGTCTGTTACCCACCAGCTCGATAGCTAGCCGAGAGCTCGAGGGTCACTAGAGCCAGCGAGAGCAGCGGACTCCCGGCACATCGTCTTTAGACCCCCGCAGTCTCTCGCTACTCAGGTTAAACATGATACGTAAGCCATTCAGATAACTTAAAAATGTTATTGTTGGGATTTTTTCGGTGTTTTATTTGTTCTGGAGTAAATCGGTTTGGCTGAGATTAAAGTTATTCGATTAGATTAAATAAAACTTTATTAATCCATCGGGTGGGTTCCTCCTTGGTTTTCACACAGCTGAAAAATCGTCAAACAGAAAACTGATTAAACAGAAGTGTGAGACGGTCGAGAGTTTACTCCAGTGTCCTGTTATATTTTAGATAGCAAGGAGCAGACGGCCGAGTTTATTCAACTCCACTGACACAGCGGTGACGCAGATCTGAAAGCTAGACCGTCCAATTTCACAGCCTCGCATGCTGGTCGTGTCCTCCGAAGGATGCAACCCCTGAGTTGAGACACAGCTAAGGACTATCAAAATAAGACAGGAAACAGTCGCTGGAAGAGAATATACACACACGACAGACAGGACAGAGCTGAGAGAGACAGAGAGACACGATGGGCTGGAGAGACAAAGGGGAAGCTGAAGACAGACAGAGATCGAGGCTATAACGGACCGTCTTAGTAAGAGAGGTCAGGAAACTAAACAGGTAATCTGAATTACACAAGAGGTAAATAATAACAAAAAAGAAGCACAAAGAAAAGAAATAAAAAATAAAAGAGAGACTAGGAAACATAAATGACTCACCAAGATCACAACAATGAAAAAAGTCCACAAACACACAACGCTGGGTCATGATCTTCCCGCTGGCCCCAAAGTGCTCGCTCACAGAGGGACGAGGTTTTCTTTGTATTATTGTTGGCTTGCTGCCTTACAGTATTAAAGCATCTTGATCAGCCTGCTGTCATGATTTGGTGCTATATAACTACACTTGAATGTTTCCAGCTCGTCTGACTCTGCGTGACAGCACAAGAGATGCTTTTGTACCTCGAGCTGTTCAAGCTGCCACAATTACACATCTGATTCATTTGTTTGTTTACAGGTTCCAGACACTTTAGAGTCGACACAGGTTTGATTTCCCTCCTGCTGGCCTGCTCTGTGCTCTCGCTGCTCTGAATCATGCCATTGTCATGTCCCAGCAGCTCTCTGCCTCTGTGCTCCCGTCTCACTTGTTTCCTGTCAGACTAACAGTTGTGACATTTACCAAAGCTCCTGCGTGTTTGGAATAACTCACTTTCTCCACAGGAGTTCAATCAAAGTTCAGATGAGTGCAAAGCAAAAATGTTACACCCCATGTTCCTCAGCTTTTCCCGTTCCACGCTCTTTATATTCGTGCACTTCCTGTGGATAAATGCAGATATCTTTCTGGTGCTCTAAAACACAGATGTGTAATCAGGTCTAGTTTGATACGTCTATGTCAGTGTAGTGAGACGTACAGGATGTTCAGCAGGTTAGGTTTGTGATTACAATCCTGTGTTTGCACACTAGTGTTGCATAACATCCCAGCCCTGTATCCTTCACTGCAGAGCAGGGATTCATCACCAAGCTGACTCACTCTTCAGCAGCTGCTTGGAGTATTTTACTTCTTACTTCAGTTTCCCCAAAAGTAGTTTTGAGAGAGGAAGTAGAAAAGCAAATGAGTCAGCAACTAGTTGTTGTGAGGAGTTACAGCTGTAGAGAGTAAAAGTTTGGATATCCTTAAAATGAATCAACATTAATTGATAGTTACAGTTCACTAAAGCTAAACTACAAATAAAACCTGATGTGGGGATAAAAATATTCAGTTAAATAAAATAAAAAATAAAACGAACAATTATTTTGCGATCTTGGAAAACTAAACTAAAAATATCACCTTAGTTTTTGTATTTGTTAGTTTGGTAAAAAAAAAAATTGCCTTATGAGATACTGATGAACATGTTTATAGAGACTGAGGCTGGATGTCTAGAGCAGTGGTCCCCAACCCCCGGGCCTCGGACCGGTACCGGGCCGTGAGTCGTTTGGTACCGGGCCGCGAGAGTTGAGGCTCAGGTGTGAAATGTATAGTTTTCAGGGTTTTTATCGGTTTTCAGCGTGATTTTGTTATTGTTTTTATCATTTACTCGGTTTTCCTGGGTCTTTTCACGTGTGTTATGAATAAATCTTCTTTTTTTCGGTACCGGTACGAGTTTTATTTTGTTGTATTTATCCGCGACACCTCAAAGGCCGGTCCGTGAAAATATTGTCGGGCATAAACCGGTCCGTGGTGCAAAAAAGGTAGGAGACCGCTGCTCTAAATTGTTGTGACACGTGTTCGAAATGCAGAGAGGTGCGCTCGATTTGCCACACGGAGCAGCGCGAGAGTAAAGCACGAGGGAGGGGCTAATAATCAGCTCAGTCGTTTTTAATGATCGTTGAAAGCCCAGATCGTTGAGCAGCCCTATGCAGCAGTAACACTCACATCAATTTATGTAGCTTGAAATGAAAAAGTCTTTAAATGCTTACATAATTTGGATTTTTGTGTATGCAAAATTAAACTAATGGCATCAGATCATTATTATTGATCAGTGATTAAATTGTTGTCGGATTAAATATTAATTTTAACCACACAGTCCTCTGCAGAGGCCCATGCCCACACTCAGCGTCTGGAGGAACCTGATATAAGCAACTAAAATGAAAAAGGTTGTGGACCGTTGGTCTAGAGCGCTGTTAGGGAACAAACCCAGATGGGGGCACGAAGAATAATGTAACTAACAAAATGTGATTTGAGATCTCTGAGGAGAGTTGTATTCCAGAATATTGAGACATTTTTGATGATAGTTTTTTAGGCTTTTATCGTTATTATCTGGATTTTGCCTTCTATGTTTTTCAAGCACTTCTTAAAATCCTCCTCTGGCGCTGCCTTCATGTCAGCTCGGGCTGTTTGTCCGATGCTCATCATGCAATAGATGTTTGAACACGTTCAGTTTGTTTTTTACGTCTGCACAGAATGGTTATTGTCACTCTCTGAATCGATACCTTTTAGCAGTTGTGTAGCAGTGCCTGATGGAAACAAGGTCTAATCAGTTTCTGAGCACAAAGTAAATGGATCGGGATTTACTTTTTTACTCTCAAAGTACTCAAAGTGGTTTTACTAAAAGCCACATTCTTTATTCAATGCATCAAGCACTTTCTAACAATAATGCGATGCCATGGACGGGTACGGGCAGTTCAGTATGTTGGCCGAGCACAATGCGGAGCACGGGAACCACCGACCTTCTGTTTGGTACACGCCACAGGGAAGAGCACACTGGATTCACAGCATGTGTCTTGTACCTCGGATGTTATGCAGAGAAGCACCTAATCTAAACCCAATATTTACCAACGATTTCCAGAGAGCTGACTCGAGGTATTTCCCTCTGTCTGCTGCATGTGACAGAGGACAACTTTAGATATTGTCCCGGCCCGATACTCCCAAAGACAGCGTCACTGTCAGCTCGCAGTACGTTGTTCAGTTTGTCTTTGTTGAATGCAGATTAAACATAAATGACTGAACGACTGAAAGATTCTGTTGGTTGCTTAAGTATGTTGTACGAGGTCAGCTGGGATCAGCTGAGATTGACCGACTTTTACTTCAATATGAAAAAAAAGACGTACATTTGTGCGACGTTTCACATCATCATAGTTTTATTAACAACTCAATCCATCGACAGTGCCACACGTGAAACCCGTGTCTGCTGATCCATCTATACATTGCTCTTAATTTGTGCTTCAACTTGCAAGCTGCAATTTGTATTTGCTTTGTTTGATGACAAATATGCACAAAAATAAGAAGTAAGGGGGCGAATACTTTTTACAGCCCTGTATGTGTCACTGGACACTTGTCTGATGAAAGCTGCAACATCCTGAACATCATAAATGCAAAAATAACCAAAATCAAAGCAGCACTTTTATTCATTTATGCTCTCGGGTTAGCACTGTGCATTCAGTGCTGAAATGTGTTACACCTCCTGTTGTTAAGAAAATAAAAGCCCAAATATTCTTGAAAGTGTCAAAGTTTCGATGCTACTGTATAATAATACCAGCTGTTCAGTTTTTGCAACATTGGCAGAACAGAGATACAAGTTTAGACGATCCGTCTGCAGATATCCACACTCAGGACCATCATTAAGACGAGAAACATAATCTGAAAGGCGCAGAAAACGTCTCAGCAGCAGTAAAATCACCTCTCCACATCTCTGACTTTCATCAGCCCGGCTATCAGTTACTGCAGCGTCAACCCAATACACGATTAGCAGTGGCCCCTTCAAACTTAATGAGCACGTCTGGACGACATATTTGACTTTCTAAAGCCATCTCCACCACTCAGAAAGTGGACTTGGATGCAGAATCTCTGACATGGCACAATCAGGAGGTTCTTATTGGAAAAGTATATCGTCTTGATTGGGCTCAAGTTTCGCCAATGAGGCACCAGGCAGGGCCAGAGCTCCCAGGGGGATTAGGAAAGTGGGAAGGAAATACAATAAAGTGTCAACGCCAATTAAACTACAAATGCATTAAGTCCAGCTTGCTGCTTGCTTATTTGCAGCAGAAGGATCTTAGGAAAGTTGCTGCCAATCATTTTGCATAATGTAAAAAGGAGTTTGTGTCTGGAGCTGTATGCTAGACATAAATGCTGGTGCTGTCACGGGCCATTATGGCGATTATTCATTGGAAGGTTCACGACATGGGAAAAATGTTTTAATGGCCTGCAGCAGTGGCATGATTCACCAATGTGCTTCATTACTACCAGAAACTATTAGGAACAACAACATTTTAAAGATTTAACACTAGAGTAACTGAACATCTGGTAAGTGGCAGGAAAGTAAATAAGTCCTCACATTAGTCTAACATGACAACTAATCAATGAGGCACCTGTGTGCATGCTGGCTCTGATGATGGTCTGCTGTTGACTTTGTCTGGACATTAATATGAAAGCAAAGAACAAAGAACCACAGCAACAAAACAATCAGCTGAAAGATGCTTATACACAGCAAATTCAAAAGTGTTAAATGTTTTGGTGTTAGTAGTCTTAGAGTTAATTTTACTCTAAGTAGAGTCACATTCTTTTAATGTAACTCTGAGGTGTAAAATGATAGTAGTTAAAATCGAGTGTTAAAAATGAGTGTTTCTATTTCAAATCTGGAGGTGTTACAATGGAAACATTAACTCTTGACCTCTTAACTCTGAACTCCTACAGGGGCTATAACACCAATAGAGTAAATTCACAGACTCCGCCCCCAGCACGGCTCCAATCGAAGCTGAAGTGAAGCCGTTTCAGAACATTTTGCTCTACATATTTGAGTTGTTTGCCATGCTTCGTAAGTCATGTTTTCAAAGATTGTTTCAATTATTGTTATTAGCTTTTACTTCTGTGGCTCTTTGGAGTTGAGACAAAGCTGTGTGAAAGGCATTAGCCATGTTGCTCGGTGATAGCATAATATTCTGTTTTAGCTAGCTGAAAGGTATTGTTTGCGGGCAAATACCACAGCCTTGAAAAAAAGCTTGCATGTGAATTTTCAGTCAAATTTCTTGGTCAAATACACTTAAAACAATGTCTAGAATGTGAAATGTTGGTATAATGGTGCTACTTGAAGCCTGAAAACTATCTCCCATAAAAAACGAGCAAACAGCAGTAGCAGATGTCCCGAGTCCCGACTGAGTTCTACGTTAGCACTTAGATTCCTCCAGAGTTTTGTGCACACGGTTTAGGTAAAAATGAAAAAGGTTGAGGTTTTACATTTAGTTCAGTATTACCTGTTGTCTGTGTCCTTGTCTTTTGAGAAAATACTTTACACAGGTAATGTCTCAAAAAGGATTCCTTTTTTTTTTTTTTTACTGTGCTGCAATTGATTTGTGCCATTAATTAGTGTCAACTAATTTTTATTCACTCTCCACATAGGATATGCTTGTGAAGATGGAATATGGGGGAGAGCAGAAGTGCGTTGAAGTTCCACAAAGTGATGAATGAAGGACATGCATATTGTATTTTGTATTTATTGAAATAAGTGATGAGAATGCTGTTATTTGCATTTACCAGCTCACCTATGTCAGACCTTTTGATAAACGAAATTCTAATGAAAGTGAGAACATGTACACTGTTACATCTTTCAGAAAATGTTTTGAAATTGTGGTGCACAGTTCAGAATAAATGTTTTTCAAAAACCATTGCGTCTTTTTAGTAAATGTTTATTTCCAAAATAAATTTCTAGAAGTTCAGAACAGTAAAATTCCTGCTTTTTAGAATTAATTAGAAGATAACTCTTACGTAGTTAAACTAAAATACTCTTTGAGAGTTAATATATAAACTCTTAACACCAAGTGTTAAATTATCAACTCCAGAGAGATTTGGTGTTTAACACTAAATCAGAGTTAACGTACCAACTCTCCAAAAAGAGTTAAATTAACACTCTCTGGTGTGGACCCATATAGACACTTTAAAAGTGTTGAAATCAAATCTGACAGTGTTAATTTGGACATGCTGGATTTGCTGTATATATATATATATATATATATATATATATATATATATATATATATATATACATATGCAATAAAAACTAGCTGAAAAAGATTTGATTTATTAAACTTGATGAACTGTTAATATAAAGTTGTTCAAAACAGCTTTAACTCGGTTAAAATGATTTTATATTTGGACTGAATGTTGTTACTCAGCCACTGGTCAGGTCCTGTGCTGCCTGAGCATTGCATATGTTCAGCCTTGATAGTTCAGTCTATGTTACAGCTGCCTACACGACAAGAATCAATTTCCTTTTATTGAGATCACAAATTTATCGTATTTATGTCTGCGACGGCAGGAGGAGGAAATATGGCTCCTTTTATTTCCACATCATTATATTATTATTTGCTGGAACTGGATGGGCAGCCGGTTCTCATTTATTCAAAGAGTTAAAAACCTCCAATCACATTAGTTTCTTGTTTCCTGGATGGCTCGCTCTACAACGAATGGCTCCTTTGGACTGAACCATTTCTCAGCCCACAACAACGAATACTTGACGACTGCTTTGTGTTCCCCGGAAATGTAGCAGTAGTGACTTAAATGCACATTAAATGTATCAAAAGAAAAAGAAGTGATATATTGATGTGGTACACGCCATTGAAGAGTTTCTCATTTGTTTTTTAACCTTATTTATAAAGCTACATCTTCTCCTTGTTCACTTACATGCGATTACAGGTTTTATTGGTTTTCCACTCACATGTAATGCATTTAATAGCAATATTTAAAAATAAATAAATAAAAGCTTTTAGTATTTTATACTTGTAAATGTATGCAGCAGAGTCAGATTTGAACATGAATTTGCAGAAGAATTTTGAGGCGCTCACTACGAAAACATTTCTGCAACCATCACATCTGAACCATTTAAGGGGGACACAGTGTCTTAGATCCATTTAAGGCAACCCTAAAAGGATGATAGGATTGGGACATTATCAATTCAATTCAATTTTATTTATATAGCGCCAAATCACAACAAAAGTTGCCTCAAGGCGCTTCATAGATACAGAGAAAAACCCAACAATCATATGACCCCCTATGAGCAGCACTTTGGCGACAGTGGGAAGGAAAAACTCCCTTTTAACAGGAAGAAACCTCCAGCAGAACCAGGCTCAGGGAGGGGCGGGGCCATCTGCTGTGATTGGTTGGGGTGAGAGAAGGAAGACAGGATAAAGACATGCTGTGGAAGAGAGACAGAGGTTAATAACAGATATGATTCAACACAGAGAGGTCTGTTAATACATAGTGAGTGAGAAAGGTGACTGGAAAGGAAAAACTCAATGCATCATGGGAATCCCCCGGCAGCCTACATCTATTGCAGCATAACTAAGGGAGGATTCAGGGTCACCTGGTCCAGCCCTAACTATATGCTTTAGCAAAAAGGAAGGTTTTAAGCCTAATCTTGAAAGTAGAGATAGTGTCTGTCTCCTGAATCCAAACTGGAAGCTGGTTCCACAGAAGAGGGGCCTGAAAACTGAAGGCTCTGCCTCCCATTCTACTTTTAAATACTCTAGGAACAACAAGTAGGCCTGCAGAGCGAGAGCGAAGTGCTCTAATAGGGTGATATGGTACTACAAGGTCATTAAGATAAGATGGGGCCTGATTATTTAAGACCTTGTATGTGAGGAGCAGGATTTTGAATTGAACACCCGAGGTGTAATATAGTGATGATTTGTCCCGTGGTGTTCCTGAGGAATGCGAAAGGCGACGTTCTTATGCTACGCGCCGGGTTATGGATGAAATCCAGTACACGTTCCAGCCATGTATTCCAGCCCTGACCCTCACCTCAACCAGCACTTTCACGTTAGATACTGTTTTCCAAAGCGATTTAAATAAAACAAACATACATGTGTAGATTCAGGTTCTCATGTTTCCTCATTTTTCTGATCTCGTAATCTAGGGACGCGTTGGGTGGCCGGAAGCGCAACATACCTACGATTTGTCACGTAGCGTAAAATGTTAGGCTTTGGGAGTGAGAACATTATTAGTCTGGCTCTGGAAAAGGCAGATGATTAAAGTACACATGTCCACTACTAATAAAAACACTCGAGTCTTAATATGTTCTGTTTTCTGTCCACTTTGTGGATTATTGTCAGTCTGAGAGTGTTGGAGGTTTGTACTGCAAAAGGACTAGAGCTGTTACTGATGGTCTGAGGCATGCAACCTGAGGCTTGAAAGTCGGCTGCAGTACAAACCCATCCACCACCCCAGCACTCAAAATCTCGTCTTATTGCAAGGAGACACTTGCTCCTCGTAGCATTGCCGTTTTGGCCTGTTAGAACTTGGAAACTGTGTGGTTTCACATTGAACCACAGAACTGTTGTAACCCAGCTATAGTGACACAAAGACGCACATTTGTGAAGGGGAGGGGGAAATTTCTAATGCTTGCTGTGCTGAAGTTTAAAAGCTCTTTGTAAGTGCTGAGAGCTGATGCCCACGCTGGAGTCAGAGGAGCATCTGTGTGACGAGGGGTTAATGTGTGAAAGACACATTTGAGGAAATTGCCCTCTTATCTCAGTCATTGCCGGTGAGTATCACAGGCTGAGAGGATAATGACTGGAAGCATTAGGCAGTGTTCGACAGCGATAGGCTGTTAGGGTGAGGATAGGCTAGAAGCTCCTCTCAAATCAGCCCAATAACCAATGCAGGAACCCTTCTTTTGTTTCATTAGTTCATTATGAAGAAACGCTGGTTAGCATCTCAGCTACTCTGGTTGTGGACTGTAATATGAAAGTGACTTCAGTGAGTGAAAAGTCGTTATATTAAGAGACTGTGAGAGCTGTAAATAAAGGGTTAATAGACTAATGCGTAAGTTGCTGCTGTAACTGAATGTTTCCCATTAATTTAATTTTATTAATCATGTAATTATTAATCATGTACAGCCATTTCTAACAGCACAGTCAGTCAGGTCCTCTTGGCAGTAATCAGGTGAGTTTAGACCCTTTCCCGTGTGCTCAAGCACCCCCTAAAAATAACTATAATAATAATAATAATAATAATAGTGTATTTTACTATCATTTTCTGGAATTATCTTCAAATGTTGTATTTTCCTAACTTGTCTATTGACAACAGAATAGAACGAAAACAGGTTTCACGTCCAGTGTTATGAAAAGGGGGGAAAAAAACCAAACACTTGGACACTTCTAGCACGGGCGCCCACACAAACGCAAAGCAGGAGATGAAGCATCGCTGAATATGTTTCCAAACCAACTTCATTCTGAGCCAAAGACTAGAAAATATGTTGAAGCAAATCTGCCCTTTGGCTTCACCTGCACAAGTGCCGAGGTAGGTCTCCCTGCAGGATTGGTTTTCCCTTCGTCGGGAGCAGCGCTGGGCTCTTCAAATCACGGACAAACAGGATCCCAAATTCATTTTTAGTTCACAAACACTTGTTGTAATGACTAACTACTCCTGACATGTTGGAGATGTTTGCTCTTTATACAGTAAAGTTACAGCAGGATACAAATAACATCAGGCTGATCCTGCCACGATTTGTTCCCCCGGTTCAAATCACGAAACGTATTGATATCACTGTTGAATATTATTACACAGAAAAAAAACAACTACAGTAAAATAATCCCACCGTGACGCCTCTGCCTTTGTAAATGGAGGGACAGTAACTGTGTGTAAAACCTGCAGACAGTCAGATTAACAGTGTTCTGTCTCTATCTGCCATTCTGCAATTCATCTCATGTAAACGATAACGTGGCCACAGCGTGACGTGAAAAAAGGCACATACCTTTGACGCTGCGTGATGAACTCTGTATTCCTCGTCCACAGGTAAATCTGTTTTCGGTGATTCGAAACGCCGTTTACGTGGACGAAACAGCTGCGTTTTCAAAAATACCCGTGTAGGTGTGGACGTAGCGTAAAAGAGTTAGTAGTTTATTTTCTTACTACCTGTAATTTATTGCAGATTACTTGTATTTGCTTAATTGTTTACTAAATGTTTGAGGTGTGAAATAAACCGCAATGGAGCAAAATATGGGCGTGTTATGGCGTTAATTTTGTGCCTCTATTCTGAGCGCACATAAAAAAAATTGTAGGTGCAAGTGTTGTATTTTGAGGAGAAATTTATTTTGAGCGAAGAAAAGCTAAATTTGAGTGAACAAAATTCATTGCTGCGTGCAAAAAATGTATTTCAGTGTTTGCTATTATCCACACACACACACAACAGCAGCCCCTCTCGCTCAGTTTTTGCATTTGTGCTCGCTCGCCCGCGCGCGCTCAACTCTTTCTGTACACCGTTATATTTGTGCCACAAAACCAGCCAATCACAGACTTGAATACAAAAAAATCTGATTGGCTGTTTTGGTCTCCAATCAGCTCGAAATGACGAAATGCAATATCCTAGAATGCATTTCGTCCAAAACTCAAACGAGGCAGTGGCGGAGGAACACAGAGTGGCGGAGTTTGAAATATTATTCTTTCTGGGTCACAAAATAAACTTTTAAGATATTTTCATGTGAGAATGTTTCTGTGTAAACTTCAAATACCTGCTCGATTCATCAAGACATCACATATTTGCATAAGTGCTCCAACGTTTTCGGAGATGCCAAGCGCAAATGCAAAAACTGTGTGAGAGGGGCTGCTGTTGTGTGTGTGTGTGTGTGTGTGTGTGTGTGGATAATAGCAAACACTGAAATACATTTTTTGCACGCAGCAATGAATTTTGTTCACTCAAATTTAGCTTTTCTTTGCTCAAAATAAATTGGTTGGAGGATGTGTTTGTGCGTGAGCGGGTAGGGGCGGGGGGGGGGGGGGTGTGCGCGCGAATATTTTTCTTGTAAAACAGAGGGGGGCGCAGCAAAAAAAGTTTGGGAACCACTGGACCAAACCATTTACACACAATAGGGCGGGAAACAAACACCAATACTAACTAAGCACAGATCATCATAAGTAAACCTAAAAGACCCGTTGCTGACAAGCACATGATTGGTCCTGCTGAGGAGGACCAATCATGTGATGTGCTTGGTGATTGGCCAGTAGGAGAAACTTTGGTTTAAAAAAACAAAACTGATGGCCAGTGTCTGTAAAAGACTGTATACAAAAGATGGACATCATGACAGTTTTAAAGCCATATCTTTATCATGGCTTCTATCCTAAGTTTTTGGAGCCAGAAGTTGTCTGGTGTTGTCACGACCAGGGGAGTTTTGCCTGTTTACAAATCTTGTTGCTATGAGTGTCTAAGAGATGCCCTCTGATTGGTCCTAATACCTGCTATGAGTTATCAGCTCCTGAAGAAAAATAACTTCTTTACCTTGTTGCTCCAGCAATCTTTCAGTGACCAGTTTATTCAGATCTCAGCTCGAGTCGAGTCCTGCAATGCCTCCAGGTCCTGCTTGGAAAATTCCAAGAGATCGATAGACCACGTGACCTGTGCGTGTTGCATTGTAGGTACGAGTGGCAGCAAAATCAAAACACTGCATCAAGCACCAGCATTTCCAGCACTGGTAACCATTCATTCTGCGTTTTTAACCCCTACTTGCATTTTATTTGCCCTAAAAACAGTTATGTACAAAACGAAGGAGAACACAGCAGGTCCGTACAAAGAGAGGTGACGAAAAGGCAAAAAAACACAAACAAAAAACCCCCCAAAGGAGTGAAAGGGTTAGACCCATACGAGCATACAGAGGGGACGAAAGACATTAGCGTGCAGGGCCAGTTTACTAACGGGTGGTTACAGGACACTGACATGTTCTGAGTAGCCAGATATGTAGGTGGACACCAGGTTTTACTTTTGAAGGGCAACCCTTCAAAAAACAGACAGATCAGTGGAGTAGCCAAGGCAATAGAACAATATAAAACTCAATTACTAAAATATCATTTATTTCACAAAAAAGATTTAAAACAGTTAAAAACACCCCTGGCCAGGGAGAACACACAGTAAAAACATAAAAACAACACTAAAAGTCCAGTGGCGTCAGCCACAGCATTAAAATCCACTACAATCGGAGCGGGGCAAAGAAAACCCGGCAGCGTCCCGGCCGTCCTGTCTCTCTCTTCACTCTGGAGTACTGAAAGAGAGAGGGGGCAGCGACAGTCACTGTTCTTTCCAGTGAAAGGCATTTCTTGTTGCAGGGTGTGTCTTGGGACTTACCCCGCAATCCAGGCCCTCTGTCGCCTCTCAGTGACTTGTCGCGGGGTCCTCTCCTAAACTTCTCCCGAACAAATCCAGGCATAATCAGGAAGCGTTCAGTGTGTATAGTTTATTCTGCCGGCCTCCCAGGTGCACAAATTATTTACAAAGAAAATAAACAACTGACTTAATTCAAAACAAAACAAAAATCTATATACAAAACACAAGCGGCTGAGCCAGTCTGCATGTTACCCTCACTGTAACATCTCACAGTATACCCAGGTCGGCCCTGACGGCCTCCTTTTATACCCCATTGCCCCTCCCACTAGGCATAATAGTCGGATGACTATTATGCCTATTATTATTATTATTATTATTATTATTATTATTATTATTATTATTATTATTATTATTATTATTATCATTATTATTATGCCTATTATGCCTTTATCATTTCTTTCCCCCAAACACACTTTTTCCTCAGCTTATTTCCAGCTGTGTGTGTGTGTGTGTGTGTGTGTGTGTGTGTGTGTGTGTGTGTGTTTGCCTGAGTTTCTCTAGTGCCTACTTAATGGCCAAGGCCTCCTTCTCCACAGTTGAGTAGTTGGTCTCTCGTGGCAGCAGCTTTCGGCTTAGGTATAGGACCGGATGCTCTTCTCCAGGGTCCCCTTGGGCCAGCTCTGCTCCCAGGCCCATTGCAGAGGCGTCCGCCTGGACCAGAAATTTCTTCCTGAAGTCTAGGCTCCTCAGAACTTGGGTCGTACACAGGCAGGTTTTCAGCATATTGAAAGCTTGTTCACAATCCACTGTTCATGTTACAGGATTCTGTTGGTCCTTGCTGGTCAAAGCCGTAGAGAGGGTCCGCAATAGCCACAAACTGGGGCACGAATCTTCGGTACCAGCCAACCAGCCCCAGGAAAGACCGGACTTCCTTTTTGGTGTGAGGCCGAGGACATTTCTGGATGGCTTCCACCTTATTTATCTGTGGACACACCTCGCCTCTGCCCACTTGGTAGCAAAGGTAGTGGGTCTCCTGCCGTGCCCACTGACATTTAGAGGGGTTGAGGGTCAACCCTGCCTTATGGATTCTTCCAAGGATTTCGGACAGGTGCTGCAGATGCTCTTCCCAGGTGTTGCTGAAGATCACTACATTATCCAGGTAGGCAGCACTTTAGCGGTCACACCCCTGTAGTAATTTCTCCATCAGCCTTTGGAAGGTGGCAGGTGCCCCATGTAGCCCAAATGGCATCACCGTGAACTGGAAAAGGCCGGCAGGGGTCCGGCAGGCGGTGTAGGGTCAAGAGGACTCCTCCAGTGGCACTTGTCAGTAACCCTTGCACAGATCCAGGGTGGTGATGTACCTGGCCGTTCTGATCTTCTCCAGCAAATCCTCGATTCGAGGCATGGGGTAGGCATCAAACTCTGAAATGGAATTAAGCTTCCGAAAATTAATGCAAATGCGTAGTGAGCCATCTTTCTTGAAGATGATGACCACCGGGCTACACCATCTTCTCAGCATCAGCATCTTCTCCACCTCTTGGTGCAATTTTTCCACTAAGTGTTGTGGAACCCGGTATGGACGTTGGCAGATGGGATGTCCATCCTTTAGGCATATCACATGTTCGACAAGGGTGGTCCTGCCAGGGTTAACTGAACGCAGAGATGGAGTCTCCCGAAGGATTTGGAGTAGCTCAACAGCCTCCTGTGGTCTAAGATGGTGGTCTGTGGCTTTCTTTGAGCTTCTTCCTCCAGGTTGTTGTTTTTTCAACTCTCCCAGGTCTTCTGGTAAAGGTGGAGGCCTTGCCTGTGTTTTTAAATCAGTTTATGACTGTCATCAGATTTCATCTTTCTCCTTTTCCAGCTTTGAACTGCAGCTTTTTAAACTGAACTCATCTACTCCGTTACTGTGTGCAGTAGTGTACCGTCCTCCCAAATTCAACAAGGATTTTATCAGTGAGTTTGGGGAATTCTTATCAGGACTTTCAGTAGATTTTGATCATTTTCTTATTGTTGGCGATCTGAATATCCATGTGTGTTGTCCATCTAAACCTCTGGTTAGAGACTTTGTATCACTGCTGGACTCTTTTAACCTGACTCAGTGTGTGTCTGGCTCCACACATGAGAAAGGTCACACACTGGACCTCGTCATGTCTCACGGCCTGAGTATCCACGTCTCTGAAATCTGTGAGAGTGCGTGTATCTCTGATCACCTTCCTGTTCTGTTCTCTGCCACTGCACAATGTTCTGTTGCTGCAGTTAAAGCTCCTTCACGCCGCCACCGGATCATCAATACCCATTTACCATCCCAGTTCTCTGCTGCTTTCAACAACTCTGAGCTCTCCACGGTGGACTGGATTGACTCCCTGTGTGCAGAAGATTTAACTGCTCTTTTTAACTCAACATGCACTTCTATTCTGGACTCCATCGCTCCCCTAAAATCACTCCGTCCCAAAGCTCACACTGAACCCTGGATTACAGACTCTGTTCGTGCTCTCAGGCGCTCCTGCAGGTGTGCTGAGAGAAAGTGGAAAAAGGACAAGCTGCAAATCTCCTTCAATATCCTGAGAGACTCTCTTTTAACTTATCAGAAAGCTGCTAAAGAGGCTAAGTCCTCCTACATATCTAACCTGGTCAGCAGTAATGTCCATAAACCTCAGACTCTGTTTCGTGTTCTAAACTCCATTGTTGATCCTCATACGTCCACTCGCCTCACACCTTCTGTCACCCTCTGCAATGACTTTTTATATTTTTTTGTTAATAAGATTTCCTCCCTGCAGTCTGTCATTCCACCTCCACCTTTCAATCCCTGTGTTTCTCCCTCGTGCCAATCTGCCTTTAACCAGTTTGAGCTAATCTCTCTTTCTCAGCTGCATGAAACAGTCTGCCAGGTCAAGTCTACCAACTGTTCCACTGACGCTATCCCCTCTCATCTTCTGAAGCAGGTCCTGGACTCAGTTGGACCTGTCCTTCTGGTCCTGATCAATGCTTGTCTCAGCTCTGGTTGTTTCACAACACTTTTTAAGCATGCTGTTGTTCAACCTCTCCTCAAAAAGCCTAACCTGGACCCATCTATACTCTCTAACTATAGGCCCATCTCCAATCTGCCCTTTCTGTCCAAAGTACTGGAGCGAGTTGTCCTCAGGCAGCTCCAGTCATTTTTAGACAACAACAGTCTCTATGAGAAGTTTCAGTCTGGTTTTAGAGCTCGTCACAGCACTGAAACCGCCTTACTGAGAGTTTTTAACGATTTGCTTTTAACTGTAGACTCTGGTTGTGCTGCTGTCCTAGTAACCTTAGACCTGACAGCAGCCTTTGATACTGTTGATCACAACATACTGTTATCCCGCCTAGAACACTGTGTCGGTTTGAAAGGTACTGTCTTAAAGTTTTTCCAGTCCTACCTGGATAACAGGAGTTTTTCTGTCCACCTCGGTGAACTGTCATCTCCCAGAGCTCCTTTAACTTGTGGTGTACCTCAGGGGTCCATTCTAGGCCCCCTGCTGTTTACTCAGTATTTGCTCCCTCTGGGCGATGTGCTGCGCAAACATAATGTGTCCTTCCACACCTTTGCTGATGACATTCAGATCTACCTCCCTCTGAGGTTAGACTGTAAGGACTCTTTGCAGCCGTTATTCTCCTGTCTGTCTGACATTAAGACTTGGATGGCTCTTAACTTCCTACATCTAAATGAAAGTAAAACTGAAGTCATTGTGTTTGGGCTTCCTAAAGACCCCAACCTTTCCTTTGATTTTATGGGACCCCTAACTTCCAAATGTACTTCCTCCATTAAGAGCCTCGGTGTTACTTTTGACAGTGCTTTTAGATTTGATAAACAAATCAGCTCCGTAGTCAAGGGATCTTTTTATCATCTACGGATTTTAGCTAAAGTCAAGTCCTACCTGTGCAGGAACGATCTAGAAAGGGTGGTCCATGCTTTTATTACATCACGGCTGGACTACTGTAACTCCCTTTATGCTGGTTTAGATCGTTCCTGTCTGCATCGCCTCCAACTGGTGCAGAACGCTGCTGCTCACATGCTGACCGGTTCCAAAAAGAGAGACCACATCACTCCGGTCCTCTGCTCTCTCCACTGGCTCCCAGTTGCTTTTAGGATTGATTTTAAAATTTTACTGTTGGTTTTTAAGGCTCTTAACGGTACTGCACCTCCTTACCTGGCAGAGCTTCTTAGCATTTACCGCTCCAGGAGCTCTTTGAGGTCAGCAGACCTGATGCTTTTAGATGTTCCCAGGTACAGATTAAAGACTAGGGGAGAGAGGGCTTTTGCTGTGGCTGCACCCAGACTGTGGAACAGTTTACCTCCTCACATCAGATTCTCCACAAGCCTAGGAACTTTTAAAACTGCTCTTAAAACTCACCTCTTCTCATTGGCTTTTAGCAAGGTTTAACTTACTGTATTAACATATTGTTTTATCAGTGAGGTGTTTTATGTACTTGTGTTTTATTGTATTTTATATTTGTATTTTATTGTACAGCACTTTGGTCAGCCTTGGTTGTTTTTAAATGTGCTTTATAAATAAACTTGACTTGACTTGACTTGACTAAGATGAGTCAGCACCAGAAATATTGGATCCGATCTCTGCTCAGGTTCTGTCTTCCCTTCTCTTGGCACTTCTCTTGCCATCAGAGCTTTTGCAGGGGCCTGGTGTGCACGTTCTTCCCATTCTTTCAGGAGATTCACATGGTAAGTCTGCTTCACTTTCTTCTTTTCAGGGTGACGACTCTCATAGGTCACTGGCCCCATTCTGCGAAGAACTGTGTATGGCTCTTGCCATTTCGCCAGACGTTTACTGTTGGCTGAAGGAATAACATCTTTTGACCAGGTTAAAATTCACGGTGCGAGGCCTGTTGGTCATACCAGGTCTTCTGGCTTCTTTGAGCGTCTCGCAGGTTGACTTCAGCCTCCTCATGGTATCTTTCCAACCCATCTCTCATTTTCAGCACAAATTGCACCACTCCTTTATCATTTGGAGCGGAAGGAGGAGCTGGTTGTGAAAGAGCTGCATCGACCTAGAGGTAAAGTTAGTCCCTTGGTCTGTCAAAATCTCATCTGGTATCCCCAACCTGGAGAACAGCTATACCAGTGCACGCAGAAAATTGGGTTTCGTGACTGCAGGCAGAGGGAAAGCTTCTGGGAAGCGAGTCGCATAATCACACACCACCAAAATGTACTGATGACCCCAACTACTTTTTACCAGAGGTCCCACAATGTCCATAGCTATCCTACGGAAGGGACTGGAGATGACAGGAAGTAGCTGTAGCAGGGCTCTGTCAGACTTGCGGGCTGGACAAGTTTTCTGGCAGGTAGGGCGTGTACGGCGATATTTCTGTATGTCTGTGTACAGTGACGGCCAAAAGAAACGTGAGCTAACTCGCATATAGGTTTTTTGGTGACCCAGATAATCTGCCCAGGGGAGGGTATGTGCTAGGTGCATAATGAGGCGCCTACAACTAGAAGGTATCACAAGCCCTTGGTGGTCACCGTCAACTGCATACAACACATTTTTGAACTTCTCTTTCCCTCCCCATTTTCCAGTTCCCCCTTCAGTCACATTAGCAAACAAAACTTTCAGCGTTTCATCCTCCCTTTGTAACAAAGTGAAATGCAGGTCCAACAAAAAAAAAAAAAAACAGACAAAAATAATGCAGTTCAAGTGACCTTTCCAAGCGCATGCGAACCCACTATTCGAACCCCGGAACAGAATACCATCGGCTTGCCCAACTACTCGTATAATCGGCGATTATGGAGAGTCTACACCAGCGGTCCCCAACCCCCGGTACTGGTCCATGAGTCGTTTGGTACCGGGCCGCGAGAGTAGAGGCTCAGGTGTGAAATGTATATGTATGTATGTGTTTTATCGGTTTTCAGCGTTATTTTGTTATCGTTTTTATTGTTAACTCGGTTTTCCTGGGTCTTTTCACGTGTGTTATGAATAAATTTTCTTTTTTTCGGTACCGGTACTAGTTTTATTTTGTTGGATTTATCCGCGACACCTTAAAGGCCGGTCTGTGAAAATATTGTCGGGCATAAACCGGTCCGTGGCGCAAAAAAGATTGGGGACCGCTGGTCTACACGACCGGCTTTATTAAAGGTAAGTAAAAAAATATGTTGGCTATCCTCTGTGCCGCTCAAAATATCTCACCCCTTTCTGTCATCTGCGCAACAAGTGTAGAAACTAATGGTGGTGGTGCGTGTATGCGCTCAAGTCAGCTGTCTGCGGCCCGGGACGGTGTAACTCCGTGACATGACTTGAACAATTTTTTCCCACGAAGGAATCCGATAAAAAACAATCTCTTTACCCGTTGGCTTCCTGTGGCTGTCATACGACTGGTTATGGCAGTTAATAATACAACAGCTTCTTGCCATTCTTTGTGTCTCTGTTTATCTCTGTGACTGTTGTCTTGTAATAGCCCGGGTGTGCTAGCCACTTGTACCTACAATCCTTTGCTGTTTTACCCCAGAAATGATGTCACATTTTCAAGCTCTATAAACTGCAAGGGATAGAACTCCTCTTGAACACTTGCCCGTCCACTCTCCATCATTGCTGCTGTGTGTAAAAGGCCTTTTGTCCCAGGGTTATTGTGGGGTTTGGTGCCTGCTGTGACTTTGTAATTTGGCTCATGGTCATAAATTAAGGAGTAAAGTACAGCTGTTGTAAACAAACTTTACGTGAAAGGATGTGATTTAAATGTCTAACATTCACGTTTAACCAAGTGAAACTAATTCTTACAATAACTGAGTAGCAACATGTTTTTTTTTTAATATAAGGTTAATATTGCTAGCTTAAGGGGAAACGCCAACTCTCCATCCCTCACCATCTGCCCATCAACAACACACAGACCCCTGACAATCAGCTGTGGGATAAAACCTGGCCAGACTCACACTTAACCTGCTAAGATTAACAAAGACAAGAGCGAGTACAACAGAAACACTGATTTCAATTATGGCAATTAGAAATCACAGTCTTTGCTCTAAAAGAGATGGTATTAACTTTTTTTAAGGATTTAAAGTAAAAGGCAACACCCAACTAGGCCTACAGATGCAAGATTTGGATGTTGCTCTCGTTGGGGAGAACTCAGTGTCAGCAGGATTGCTCTCTTATGTGTGTCATACTCAGGCAATATCTGGTCATCTTTCTTGTTTCACCTTTGTTCACCCTGACTGACACGTTTGCGTGTGGCAGCTGTGGATTGTTACCTTCATCCTTTGGAAGGAGCGAAGATCGTGATTCAACAGTGCAGATTTATGCAGGTCATAAAGGATAAAGAAAAATAAGGCTGAATTTAAAGAAAATGAAGATTTCAGGTTAGATATACAAACAGCTGCAGTGGTGGAAAATGTTAGAAAGCTTTTGGATTTATTAAAGCGGTTTCAACTTTGTGGCTAAAAGTTATGACAGGCAGGATGGTACGAGCCAGACTGTTCCTGTGCTTTGAAGGGAGCGTTGTCCAGCTAGCAGTTTGGCATTTTGAAATATTTCAAGGAAAATCCTAAACTTACCTCGTCTCAGACTAAACTCAAGCTTTTAGTCTCCCTGCTGGATGAGAAAACCCCTCGTGACAGTGACATGCACTGCTTGACTTTGTTTGGTATGTATGCCACTTCACCTTGTTAGAATGGGCGTCTAGGCCATCTTCTCTCATCTTTGGCTTGCTTTGCTGGAAGAGGTTAAGAAGCTATCGAGTAATCAGCACAGATGTACCATTGCTAATTGGAAGCACCCCGAGGGAACCGCTTGTTTTAGACAGGAAAGCCGTTGGGGCTCAGAAGGAAAGACATGCATGCTGTTTCAGTCTACGCATAGCTTCTTATTCTATTTGATCCATGTAAGAAAGCTTTCTGGGGCGCACTAGAAGAGTGCAGCAAACATTATAGAAGGATATTCAAGAGAGGGGTAAGTGCAGCGAACTAGCTGTCCTAACCACTAACTGTGGTTAGTTCAGCAATCCAGCAAAGACTGAAGATGATTCACCACCTACTTCTTAACACAGAATAACTGCTATGATGCCTTCCAGTCAGGTTTTAGACAGAACCACAGCACTGAAACCGCTCTGACCAAAATGTGTAATGACATATGTCTGAATACAGACAGTGGAAAAATGTCAGTCTTAGTTTTACTGGATCTCAGTGCAGCATTTGATACAGTCGACCACAACATATTACTCAAACAACTGGAGAACTGGGCAGGTCTTTCAGGAACTGTACTAAACTGGTTCAAACATACTTAGAAAACAGGAAATACTTTGTATCAATAGGTAACTTCACATCTGAGCAGACAAGTATCACATGTGGAGTTCCCCAAGGTTCCATCCTGGGACCCCTTCTGTTTAACATCTACATGCTCCCACTGGCACAGATTATAAAGAACAACAACATAAACTATCACAGCTATGCAGATGACACACAAATATATATCACAATGTCACCAGGAGACCGAGGCCCTGTACAGGCTCTTGGTAAATGCATTGAGGAAATTAATGACTGGTTGTGCCACAATTTTCTCCAGCTAAACAAAAACAAACTGTGCCAAAGAAAAACGATTACAGGTCACCAGAGAACTTCAATCTATACACCTAAAAACCACAAACCAGGAGAGAAATTTGGGTGTAGTGATGGATGCAGACCTAAACTTAGAAAAACACATTAAGACAATAACAAAATCAGCTTACTATCACCTCAAGAATATTTCAAGGATAAAAGATCTGATGTCTCAACAGGACCTGGAAAAACTAGTCCATGCATTCATCTTTAGTAGGCTTGATTACTGTAACAGCATCTTTACAGGTCTACCTAAAAAATCAGTCAGACAACTACAGCTCATTCAGAGCTCTGCTGCTCGAGTCCTCACTAAGACCAAACAAGTGGACCACATCAGTCCAGCTCTGAGGTCTTTACACTGGCTGCCTGTCCGTCAGAGGATAGACTTTAAAGTTCTGATGCTGGTCTATAAAGCTCTGAATGGTTTAGGACCAAAATACATCAGTGACCTCCTGACCCAGTATGAACCTTCCAGATCCCTCAGGTCATCTGGATCCGGTCTTTTATCAGTTCCCAGAGTCAGAACCAGACACGGAGAAGCTGCATTCAGCTTTTATGCTCCTTATATCTGGAACAAACTCCCAGAAAGCCTCCGATCAGCTGAAACACTCAGTTTATTTAAATCCAGGTTGAAGACTCACCTGTTCTCAGCTGCATTTGAATAAAGCACCAAATCCACACTTAAGCTTAAATTTCAAAACTTACATTTTAACTTCTGATTTTATCTACTGTTTGTTTCTTTTTTTCCCCCATTTTAAATATTTTTATTTGTTTTTGTTTTTTAATGTTTCTGTAAAGCACTTTGAATCACCTTGCTATTGAATTGTGCTATATACATAAACTTGCCTTGCCTTAAGTACTAGCAGGAGAAGAACTGATTGCAAACAGGTGAGTTCATTCTTAAATAATCAGGCCCCATCTTATCTTAATGACCTTGTAGTACCATATCACCCTATTAGAGCACTTCGCTCTCGCTCTGCAGGCCTACTTGTTGTTCCTAGAGTATTTAAAAGTAGAATGGGAGGGAGAGCCTTCAGTTTTCAGGCCCCTCTTCTGTGGAACCAGCTTCCAGTTTGGATTCGGGAGACAGACACTATCTCTACTTTTAAGATTAGGCTTAAAACTTTCCTTTTTGCTAAAGCATATAGTTAGGGCTGGACCAGGTGACCCTGAATCCTCCCTTAGTTATGCTGCAATAGATGTAGGCTGCCGGGGGATTCCCATGATGCATTGAGTTTTTCCTTTCCAGTCACCTTTCTCACTCACTATGTGTTAACAGACCTCTCTGTATTGAATCATATCTGTTATTAATCTCTGTCTCTCTTCCACAGCATGTCCTTTATCCTGTCTTCCTTCTCTCACCCCAACCAATCACAGCAGATGGCCCCGCCCCTCCCTGAGCCTGGTTCTGCCGGAGGTTTCTTCCTGTTAAAAGGGAGTTTTTCCTTCCCACTGTCGCCAAAGTGCTTGCT
This sequence comes from Neolamprologus multifasciatus, assembly GCF_963576455.1. Lineage (NCBI taxonomy): Eukaryota > Metazoa > Chordata > Actinopteri > Cichliformes > Cichlidae > Neolamprologus > Neolamprologus multifasciatus. The sequence continues at coordinate 37,069,761 of NC_140452.1, read as the reverse complement.
CATAGGGGGTCATATGATTGTTGGGCTTTTCTCTGTATCTATGAAGCGCCTTGAGGCGACTTTTGTTGTGATTTGGCGCTATATAAATAAAATTGAATTGAATTGAATTGAATTACGTCATTACAAGCATGCTTGTGTGATTGGGTGCTTTGCGCTCAGAGTAGAAAAGCGTTATATAAGAACCAGTCCATTTACCATTTAGGTTAACTGGATAGATGGGCATAAAGAATTAGATGGATTTCCCAGATGCAATAATATTAAAACGTAATGTATACTGTGGAACAACAGTATACATAATCATGAGATATGGCATTGGCTATGGTAACCCTTGTTAAATATTTCTTTCAAAATAAGACACACCACTACAACACAGGAAAAGACCGCGGGAAACCGAGTTAACAAAAAAACAAAACAAAACATGAAAACCTTCAATTTCACACCCGAGCCTCAACTCTCGCAGCCCAGTACCAAATGACTCACAGACTGGTACCGGGCTGTGGCCTGGGGGTTGGGGGCCGCTGCTTTACACTGTAATGTAAATGTAATGATGCTACAGTAGTACACAGAAAACCCCGACAGTCAGGCGACCCTCTTTTAGCAAGTACTTGGCAACAGTGAAAAGGAAAATCTCCCTTTTAATTTAAAGAAATCTCTGGCAGAATTAGATTATTATTATTACCATTAGTATATGGGGTGGCTGTAGCTCAGCTGGTAGAGCAGGTCATCTACTGATCAGATGGTTGGTGGTTCGATTACTGGCTTCCCCTAGTCTACATGCCAAATATCCTTGGGCAAAATACTAAACCCAAATTGCTCTCCAATGCATCCATCAGAGTATGAATGTGTGTGAATGTTAGCTATAAAAGCACTTAGAAAAATGTGCTTGTGTGAATGGGTGAATGCACAAGTTGTATAAAGCGCTTTGAGTGCTCAGATGAGTAGAAAAGCGCTTTATAAGAACCAGTCTATTTACCATTTATATTGTTTGTAACCACCACTAACAATGTTTCTGTACAGCAATGAGTTCTGAATCAAAACTCACCAAATAAACCATTTTAACACACAGATTCTTGGTCTGACCAACCGTCTCAGCTATTAGCAAAAGATGACAACCAATAAAACTCCAAAAGATCATTTATTTGGACAATGATCAATGAAAATGAAGGGATAAAACAATCTAGTGTCCCCCTCACAAAAGGGATATTTTGCCTCTGTGCAGGGCGGGCCCACTATATGCTACAGCCTAAAGGCAGAGGCCGAGGCAGAGGTGGGTCTTGAAGGACAGCTTCTCATAACTTTTACAACTGCTCTTTTAGGAACTTTTAGAGGCAATCTTAAGGCTGGAGATGACTCTATAATTAGCCGAGACAGCTGGGTCAGACGATAACTTTTAAAGTAGATGTTTAATTAGCACCACCTCAAAGGCCTGCGTAATAGAAACAGACAGATCATATTTAACATTGAAGCATTAATACACTGCAGGACCACAACGGTATGGTTTCACTGAACAAGTGTTTGCCTATATTTTTCTGTGTTTGCATATCGTTCTTGTGTGTACGTGTATACATAATAACTTTAAGCCTAATGATTTCAAATAGGTATTCTGTGCTGTACAGATACATACTGTAAAGTCACTGTAGTAAATGGAGTTTATTCACCCATTTATAGAGGTGGTCACACTTGCTGATGACTGGTGGAGTTTGATTAGCAGCACCTGGTTTCTACTTTCTGCTGTAGAAACGACCCACCCATTATTCCTATGGAATAGCGAGGGTATATTGCAATCCTGTGTAAAACTTTCCTGAAACTGTCCATCAGAATTAGTCAGCCATGGCCATAGGTGTATAAAATCAACATGCAGACTACTGCTGCAAACATTTCTGAAGGAATAGTTCACCCTCGGGAATTCAGTGAATTCCAGCATAGTTGCCAAGTGTGCAACAAGTCCAGTCATGCAGTTTCTTCACTGCTAAATATTCCACAGTCAATTCTTAGTAGAGTTATAACAAACTGGAAATCAAAGTTGACTTTGACTTTAAAGTGAATGAGAAAGACAGCAACTGGTAGGCGCATAAACTGACAGAGCATCGTCAGTGGATGCTGAGCTGTGTAGTGTGCAAAGAGTCAGACCTCCAAACTTCATGTGGCCTTCAAATTAGCTCAAGAACAGGCGCAGAGACCTTCGTGAAATGCGTTTCCAAGGCTGAACAGCTGCTTCCAAGCCTTACATCTCAGAGTGGAAAGCAAAGCATCGGATGCAGTGAAGCACACCGCCACTGGCTCCTAGAGCAGTGGAAACGTGTTCCCTGGAGGGATGAATCACGCTTCCTCCCCACACCAATCCGATGGATGTGTCTACGTTGGGACCAGGAGAACAGTACTTGTCTGGCTGCACTGTGCCAAGTGTAAAGTTTGGTGGAGGGGGGATTATGGTGTGGGGGTGTTGTTCAGAAGTTGAGCACAACCTGTTAGTTCCAGTGAAAGCAAAGGATGGGCGGTGGGAGTGTTAATATTAAGCAGCAAATATTTATATAGGTAAAATATACATGTTTCCCATTCAAATTATTATTTTTTTATTATAATTTTTAATAGTTTTAAATTATACTACAATCTGGTTATCAATGCTACTTTTTAAATCTGAGACCAACCAATCTTTAAACCCTCAGTGATGGATGGATGCGTTAGGGCTCTGCAGTGTTGCTGATGCATCCAGGGTGGATTTGCATAATTTCAGCAGCTTCAGTAAAAGCACAGGTTGCCAAGGACAGATTTCTTCAGATATCTGCAGGTCAGACACTTTGTACAGACGTATTTCTATCTCTGTTTGTCTTAAGAACAGGTTAGTTCTGTTTTTGAGAGACTGCCGTGCAGAAAGACTTGTAATAGTCTCTTTATTAAACAAAACAGGAAATTAGAAAGCTAAACATGATAGGACAGGGACAGGAATGGAAATAGTGACTGACCTGGAATAAAAGGGTTGAATTGGGTTGATACTTGTTTGGTTAATGTTAGTAACTCTTTAATAGAGTTAAAACGTTTGCTGTTATGCCACTAGCGCCAAACGTCAGGACATTTTTAAAGTTCAAATATAACCAGAGCCTTTGGGCGTCTCAGGAAACTCACAGCATTTGCAGAATAAACAACGTCACCTCCCGTCTTTCGGCCAGCTGTATGAAAAAAAGAAGCTTTTCTTCTTTGCTGGAAGTAAAAAGATGCGTCAGTCATTAGAGATAAGAACAGCGACTGATACCCTCGACCTGGAGAGGACACTGAGCTCCTCAGTGACAGAGTGGAGGATTTAAACAGAACAAGTGGCCAGAGGATTTGGTCGTGTGTGTGTCTGTGAGCATTATTTTCTAAAGGTTATGACTTGTATCGTAAACTTCTCATTGAAGATATTCAGAATGAAATTAGATTGATACTTTTTTTAAAAGTGGCTTTTATTATTCACTGACAAAATTCAGTTTTTAAGGTAGACCAGAGATCTTATTTTCTCCATATCGTACTTTTGTTTAGCTGACAATATAGCCAATGTTGCTCATTTTTCTATAAGTGGCTTCTTACCTCAGCACCTCGGCCTTTGTACCTCCTTCCAGAGGAGGCTGGCATTGTTGGACACATTTCCTCTTTTTATCATGACTCCCATCCGGTCTCACACTCCACAGGCTCCTGAGTAAATGTCTCCAGGGAATGCATTGTGCCAGCAGGCAACTATTTCCCCCCTGAGCTACCACTACATATGTGTGTAAATGTGTTACACCACCTCGAATGTGATGGATTTCATCAGTGGTGAAACGAGCCTCACGTGCTGCTCGCATTTCAAAGGACTGCAGCGAATAGTTTTTCCACTCTGTGCATTGTTACCCTGCTGCTGTAAATGAGTCTCGTGGGAAATGTGTGTGTTGGCCAAACCATATCATATCAAACCACTTGCTATGTTCCAATTAAGTCTGTGTGAAACTGACCGTCTTCTTCAGAGGCCGAAAGGTGTCAGCTGTCCACCGATGCTCCGTATATTTGGTTAGGATGGATCAATATATAATTAAATATTTAAGGCGTATCAGATAGACAGTTGTCTGATATGATGAAGGCTGCTGCTTGACTGCAGCTACACAGGACAACAAATATTGCAATTATTAAATTATTTTCACATTTAATATTTTAATTAACCTTGTCATTGAAGGAGAGTGTCTAATGATTTTAACACAAAAGGGTTAAAAATGTTTGTGCAACTATAAAATTCAGCACTGTCTGTCAAACCCTGCAGTAATGTTTGCTCTTAGTCTTTTCTGTGCCCACTCATATCAGCTAACATGCACTTTTGAACCCTGCTGGAGATGCTGAGTGCTGATCTCTGCTGACTGCTCACTGTGACTGAAACCAGAGATCCATAATAATGGCATCATTGATCATTGGACATCTTTTCTCCGTCATTGCCTTCAAAGCGTCCGCTGCCATGAGAAATATTTCTGAAGCACAGAAGCAATCTCCTCAGTGAGAGGATTAATCTGCCCTCTCAGGCTTGACGTGCTTTTAGTCCCAGAGTTTCGGTCTTTCTGTGACCTTGTTCACTTAGAGGTTTTTGTCTTCTGCGTGTCATACAGCGCCTACTTCACCCATATGAAAGACAAGAATGTGTATTCCTATAATAAAAACATAGAAATAGTTACATTTTGGCTTTACAACGTATTTGGATGTTAAAATTAAAGTTAGTGGTGCCAGGTGTCCTTATTTTAAACAGAATTACTTTGAATGATCGTTACGATAAACACTGAAATGCAAAGTAATAACAAAATCGTTATTTTTTAGAATAATTAGTAAATTAGTTATGCTACAAACTCTGTAGTTTTTAAACATCTAATCAAAATATGCCATGCTAATACAACAAATCAGAAGGTAATGTCACCCCTGTGGTAATAGTCATGGTGATATTATCTTCTCTATGCAAAATTAGGACATTACATAAATTTCCAGTTTATAAATCACGTTCTTAGCAGTCTTTAAAACATATTCTCTTATCTTGAAATGGCATTTATTTAAAGTAGCCATCATCCTCTGCACCCACACGTCACATTTTTCTTGTGAGGCACCTCAAACAACTGGCAGCTTCATTTAGAGATAACCATAAAACACATGTCTCAATGTAAACTATGACGTGGAGAGTATTGTTACTGTATGATATGTTATTATATACCACACAGCCATACTCTCCATATCATTGGTATTTGCTTATCAAATGTGTTCGAGACACTTTGGAAACCATGAGGTTGAATGTCTCCAAAGCACCTCTAATTTGGTTGAAAGCTATAATAACAAATGTCTGCCATATTGCGATGGGTGATTATTATTTCCATCTATTTATTTATTTTTACCTCTAAGGTCTTTGCTACATTTTCTATATTTCCTTTTGCAGTTCACTAGCAAATTTCCATCTTAAATAGGTTAACAGGTAGGCTTATATCATCCACACTCATGCATTCAAGATGTTTATAGAAAGAGCTGCGCAGGTATTGCAGGACAAGTAGTATTCTTCCCAACAGGTTCAGCTGCAGTTCAGCAGTTTACTTTACCCTGTGCTCATTCTGACACAGCAACATTGAGCATCAAGCTGTGCTTTAAAGTCGGGATGTTTTTGAACAGGGTAATCAAATTATATGTGGCAGAACAGCAGCCTCATCAGTTTCACATGCATTTTACGGTTTTGGTATTTATAGGGCACGCAAGGCTAACCGCAGATATGCAAAACACCTATTTTTCTATATTTATCGACAGTACATAGTCATTACGACAAGCAACCTAAGCTTTGTCTAAAAGTTTGAATTTTCTCTACACTTAAGATTCGTAAAAATCGTGTAATGTTTGCAAAAAATGGTTAAAATGTCTTCATATTCATATCTACAGACTTTATCACTGACTCGTTGAGGCTGCAGTGAAAGTCCGTTTGGCTGTACTGTGCTTTTAAATCTACTGTAGTTCCGCCCTATTTCGCAAGAGCCAATCAGCAGCTCTGAAACATAACCCTGTTAAAATTCTAGACTAATCACAACTGTTTTTTCAATACCAGCCGAGCTCCTCACTTTGTAGCAGGCTGGCTGGCATTTCTTGCCTCCTGTCTACCATCAGTCTAAGAACCGCGCTCCACATATCATGTATACCCACAGAAAATACTCGTAAACCGGCTCCAGGAGACGGCAAGACAGCCTGGACACCGACACCGGATTCGGTGGAGGTTTTGTGACCGACTAACCCGAGCCTCTTGTGCCGTGTCCGCAGCATTAGGTAGGTGTTTTTGGTGGTGTTACGGTGTTGTAACGTCCCGCTGCCTCTTCTCTCCTTCCCATTAGCTCGCGAGCTGCGACAGTTAAAGTCATATTTGTATTGGTTTATCTATTTTGGTGGTGTGGGGTTGAATAGGCGCGAACGTTTTGTCGCCGTCACAAACGTTAACGTTCGCCTTCTTAAACTGAGGTTACATAATTGCTGGTGTACGGCTTGTTAGCTATCAAGGCTGGAAAAATGACCGCGACTGATACGAGTACGGGCAGATTAAGCTCTTGTCAAATAAATAGGTGTAGCCAAGCTTATGTGCTGACAGATAACTCCGCCGCGTGCCGCCCTCGAGGGAAAATCACGCCGAACTGTATTAAAAACGAGCCTTCGTGATCATTGCAGTTACACATGTCAAAGACATTACATGCATTTTAAGACCCGCCAGGCTGGGTCAGCACTCAGCACTGCTCCAAGCACGTACTCGGTACTATACAACATTTCCCTTTTATGCTCGTTAAAGTTCACGGTTGATACACATCAGTAGTTCAGATAAGCTCCACGAATTACCCAGAAGAACCAAACATTAAAGGAACCATACAGTGACTTTGCCAGGTGAAGAGTCATTTAATTGCATGGTTTTAATAGAGCTTGGTTTTTGAGGCTATGTGTAACATTAATGGATAATTAATGAGGTTACGTGTGTAAGTGTTTCGACCTGAGAGTGCAGCCAATGTTGGAAAAAGATGTTCCACCCCGAGCTAATAGGGTCAGGCTAATTAGCCGGAAAAGTGTATTAAGATGTGGTTTTAATGGCTAACATGTTGTTGTTGTTAAGAAAACAGTTATTTACTTTATCCTGTTGCGGACCAGAGACACGTGATCTCCATTAAGCGCACAGACTGGATCGTCGCACTTTACTTTTCCGTTATTTTGAGACAGTAGTGTTGCTGTTTTCCGCTGCTCTGTCCCATATTAGTATCGAGAAGTTCATATTCATCTGCACTGCTTACTGCAAATGTAAGCCTAGCAATAATATAGGAAATACCAGACCAGCGCTTCAGTGAAATATCCCCTGGACCTGAAGTTCATAGATACACTTGTAGCCTGAAGGCTTGCGTGGGTAAATGTTAATAATAATACTTTGTAGCAGCCCTGGAAGGCTGAAAGGGAAAAAACAGGGAGGGGGGCATAGTATTTCATTGTGCTGCTAGCCAGGAACACATCTGCTGTGTGCAGGTGGTCTGGGAAGAGCAGCTAAAGACTAAAGTCCAGATGAAGAGTATTTTATCAATGCTTGGCCTCCACAGCTGCAGAGCTGGATCAGTCGGACTCCAGCTCAATTATTCTCTCATTTCCGTGTCTGAAAAGGACACCCACCTTTGCATCACAATTATTACATTCAGTCAAGCAGCTGCGTTGCTGCTGGGCTTAGTCAGGATTTCAACTGCAGAGCACCGTAATTCCTTACGGTCCGTAGTACTCACTCTCAAAAACTCAATCCTGCCGAGGGCCCATATTTATCCAAGGTGCTGTAATGGTAACACCAGTAGTGAGACCTGTCACTAGATGTCCCGCACCGATCCTCTTCACTGTGAAACGAGTGATGCAGCACAGTTTGTCATGGACAGGCTAACACCTTTGTAGCCGTCAGCAGCTTTAAAAGTTGTGAACTCTTCCTAGCTTTTCTTAACCTTGAGTCATTTGTGTTTTAAAATAAGTGTCAATGAAAAAACATTGGTGGAAAACAGATAACGTATCTACTGAAGAGAAGTCTCCAGCTTTGAAGCAGCAAGTTTGGTGAGCACCCACGCACTGCTCAGGTTTCCTTGGTGACATGAAAAACAATGGGCCTTTTCACTGTGGGTTTTATAGTTCAAATGTAGTGCGAGCGTGCACAGGCTTCCCAGAGTTTGGGATGTCTGATTTTAATTTGCATACAAATGTGTTCATCTAACAATGAATAGAAAATTAGATGTTTTGTGTGACTCCAAGCTAAAAATCCTGGGCATTAGTTTTACAATAAAGCCTGAAAGATTCTGTTAGTGATGCCTGAATTATTATTTAGCTGGAAATTATCACTGGAAACCACTCTTAATACCACACCTGTAACCTTCCACGGCAGTCAGGTTTGACCTGATTTCTCTGGAGGTGTATGGTAGGTTACATGGAAGATGATGGTGTAGGGTTAAAGGGATTTCCAGTTACAACGTAGATTTCCTGCTGAAGCATAAGCCTGCAGTCTGAGAGTAAACTGCTGTATTGGGGTGATATGGTACTATGAGGTCTTAAAGATTAGATGGGGCCTGATTATTTAAGACTATATCTGAGGAAGGATCTTAAATTAGAGTGCAGATTTAACAGGGTGCCAATGACGAGAAGCCAGTAAGGGAGAAACATGCTCTCTCCAGTCCCTGTCAGTACTCTCGCTGCAGCATTTCGGATCAACTGAATGCTTTTTACGAACCTGATAATAATCTATTACAGTAGTTCAGACTAGATGTAACAGGTTTTTCAGCATCACTCTGACAAAGGATGTTTCTAATTTTAGAGAGTGCACAAACGTAAAAAAAGCAGACCCACATTTGTTTGTTATGGTCAAAAACAACTCAGATTCTTCGGCGTTGCTGGAGGTGAGTATGTATCTGGCTAGACACCGTGTTCAAGATTTTTTGTGCCGAGTACAATAACCTCAGTTTTATCTAAATTAAATTCAGTTTTATTTACATAGTGCCAAGTCACAACAGTTGCCACGAGGCACTTTATATTGTAGGGTAAAGACTCTACAACTATACAGGAATTTTACAAGCAGGAAATCAGAGGCCATCCAGGGCTTGTCTTTAGGACATTCCTGCAGTGTAACTAATTGGTGTGTGTTATCTGGCTTCATGGACAGATAGAGTAGAGTATCATCGAATGATACTGGCTAAGGAAGGCATGTATAAACAGAATTGTTCCTAGCATTGAACACAGCGTCTGCAGTCTGCATCTAAAAAAAAAAAATCACTTTTAAACCCATTATAGTTTATTTTTAAATAGATTTTAAAATAGGTTGCTTTTCTGACTGGAGATAAAATTTCTCTTTGTCAGGAAGAACATCTGGTGTAAAGGTCTGCCAAGTATAAAGACACTTTCAAAGAGTTCAGCTTGACCAGCTTAATGACTCAAGCGCACACACAGATATTTGTACATATCTATTTAAAGTTTAAACTGTATTTATTTAGTAGAAACTCTTGTTTTTTTCCGTCGAGTTTTGCACTGAATGGGACAACATGCAATTTCGTTTTGCTTTTTGGCATCATCACAATAAAAGAATCTGAGATTCTGGAAATAATCAGCAGTGAAGAATTATTAAGGCTAACACCATCCAGAATATACCATGGTCCTGAACCATCCTCCTTCTACCGGTGGCCCTGGCAGCACGTCTGTGTGCTACTGCGTTCTAAATTGTATTCATACTGGTGGCTGCCAACTCCGTAATTTCATTGTACGTGTACCGTACAATGACAGTAAAGGGCTATTCTGTTCTATTCTATTCTCACAAGGTCAAGTCAGTGGCAGATTTACCCCTCAGTCTTTCTTGTCGTTCTTCGTACTGCTGCATGATGTTAGAGAGTGGAGTTGTTTCTCCACAGAGGTGAAGCTCAGTTACCTGAGGACTGCATTACTTTTGCAGAGAGCATTGAAAGCAGTGACAGAGCCGTTACTTTCTTCACTAAAGTGAGATTGTTGCGGTGTGAAGTGTGAATGCTTCCTGTGTGAATTGCATGTAGGACGCAGAATTAGAATAGAGGAAACTGGATGGTTTTGCTGACGTACTGTGGTGACATAAAATGCATCTTCACACATCTAAGCCAAAAACATGCACGTTTAAGTCAGCTTCATTGGGATTTACCATCTCTGTCGGTCTGCAATTAAACAATAAATGACAGGCAATCCAACAGTGTCAGTTACATTAATAAGGCTCAATGTTGTATTCGTGGTAAAGCACAGACGGAACAGCTGAGTTGTGTCAGGCTTGATACACATACAGCAGGTGATGGGAGATGCACAGACATGTCAGTTACTTTCAGCTGGACGGCCTGTAGCAGCAAACAGAACCAACCAATCAATTCACAGTTAATTTTGTTTATATTCAGCTTCCCATAATTATTCAGTGTAACTGGATGGGTGTACATCGAGCAGAGGAAATGGAAAGCAAAGAAATGCTGCTGCAGTGAAATCAGTGGTGTGTGAGAAAGGACGAACACAGCACAGTAGGAGTCGTACGGTGGTCCCTCGCTATAACGCGGTTCACCTTTCCCGGCGTCGCTGTTTCGTGCATGCTATTGTTTTTTTTCACAGCGCATTGTGTTCTGCGTCCTGATTGGCAATGGTCTACAGCCAATCAATCTCCTGCCGTGTCTCCTGTCCAGTACAGAGTGTGTTCAGCTTGTCAAATTTACACAAATCTCCGATCCTAGCAGTGTGACTCTGAAGTGCTCTGTAAGTTTGTAAGTAAGTAACAAACACAACAATGCCGATGAAAGATTTTGCACCGTCAAAGGCTCCTGCAGTAGCTCCCAAAAGGCAGAGGACGATGCTAACCATCACGCAGAAAGCTTCTGGACATGCTAAAGACAGGTAGAAGTTACCGTATTTTCCAGATTATAAGGCGCATTAAACAAAACATTCAAATAAGTCAAACTTTACTCATTTATTCTTCTTGCTTCCTCTACTTCCGTATCATTGATTCATTAATGTTGAATTCTCTGGCGGCTGCTCTATTCCCATGTTCTGGGGAAAAAACAGGGTTTGATCTTTGGTTTCATTCTATAATACTGAACTTATTTTTCTACGAAGGTTTGATGTTGAGAGTTTAAACAAGAGAGAAAAGTGTGTAAATGTTCATGCATGTCTGAGAAAAGAGTATAAAGTGTGTAGTGAGGAGTTTCTTAAAACATCTATAATAGTTGTAAAAAAATCCCGCGATAAACGAGGGACGACTGTATTTAAAAAGTGCTATATGTCAGTTAACAAGCTGGATCAGCCATTCAACTTGTTTGATCATCAAGGCCCCACAAAGCCTTTCTGTGACCCTCACACAGCATTGGTTTGGAGTCCTCTGTCAAAGTTTCTGTTAATGTTTCTAAAAAGCTGATGATTTTGTGATACTCTGCTCTGAGCTGCTCGGGTCTTATTTCCACGGTTTGCCTTTTTGACGCTTGTCAGAAGTAGACATGGGGCGTGGTTTTGGTACACGCCGATCTATTGGCTGAGAACAAAAGACCTACTGCTCTCCCTTCCTTAGAGCTTAGTGGAGCTCAAGGGTTGTAAATATAAGAGGAGAGGAAGACTGTTTACCCTCATTCCTAGTTTCTTTGTAGTGAAATGGCTGCAGGTAATACAGAGGTTAGCACGGTCTTATTTGGTTTTTGGCTAACTCCACCAGGACTTTCCTGTCTCGGGGTGAACAGAAACCCATCACTGGTCCCTGTCATGTGGTTAAGCTAGAGATTCATTGGGTTTGTACAGAACATCTGATTTATTACAGAGGTTGTGGGCAGGTTAAGCCGTGGTCCTGGTGATTGAGCATGCGGTTGTGTGGAAGTTTGGGAATGCACAAGATCACGGATCAGAAATGAAAGGATGAATCATTATCAGTAAGAGCCTGATGACCAACTCGCTGTTGTTTCTCTTTAACAGTGTAAACACGGGTAAGTTAAGTGACACCGTGTCCTTGTTGGACTCCGTAAACAAGGACACGGTGTTGTCTGTTAGCATGCAGAGCTACAGAACCTCAAGGATATTTGGCACGTAGACTGGAGCAACTAGGGATCGAACCACTGACCTCCTGATTAGCATATGACCCGCTCTGCATCCTGAACTGCAGCCGCTCCATACGTGCTTGCAAGCTTGTATTAGTAGATGTGGTGCAGCCCAGCTAGCTTCTATTTGTGCTGTGCTCCCATAGAAGGCAGCAGAGGCAGCACATTGAATGTGTGTAGCTTTGAGAGTGTTTGACAGATTGTTAACATCAGTTCATTTTCCCGTTTCTCTGCCAGGGAGAGTGAGAGAGAGGGAACATTTAATGGGAGAAAAACAAACTTTCACAAGGCTGCTTGTCTTATCGTCTGACTTGACAGACATATGAAAGGATCTTTGGCCTCTAACTTACTTTTTCTCACCGCTATCACAGACCTCTCCCATCAGGACTTCACGAGGTGCAGATGCCATCATTATTAAGTGTTTCATGTGGTTTGGTTTCACTGTTGCTCCGCTGAGAAAAGCCTTAGCCTCAGCTGCTCGCCCTAACAAATCAATGGGAAAATATCCTGCCAGCAGGATTAAATATCAGCAACAGGAGAGAAGAGCCTCAATTAATTTAGTGCAAACACATCTGAGCCTGGTGTGAGGTGTAACAGGACTCTGCTCTGAATATCAGCTGCAGTTTGTTATCAGCAATGCCACCGCCACCGTAAATCTTCGTTGTTTATTTTCCTGTCCCAGTAATGACAGGTTAGGCAGTCCCAAGACACAGAAATACACAAAATGACAGAATCTGCTACTTTTAAAAGAATTTAATTATTTGATAGTGCTTTGAATTGCTGTAAAAGAGCAGAGTCTTATTAATTATGTTCCTTATTTGGTATTTATCAGTACTAAAGTGTCTTATCAGGTTTGGTTATTGCAGCGACCTGTTTCTAGATAACATATACATTTGGGAGTTTTGACCATTCCACAAAGACAGGTGCTTTCTGTTTCATGTAAACTATCTTTTTTGAATTGGAGCTAGTTGTGTAAACGGCATTACATTTCAAAGGACACCTATCCTTAGATTTCATCTTCAGAATCAGAGTAATGGCTTCAAACCCAAATAATACTTTCTGCTGGCAGCGTCTCTAAACCACCACAAAGTTCTCGCTTTGTCTCTGGGAGACTGCAGATGTACAAGATGTGTGATAGTGTGTCTTTAAGCTAAACAGAGTGGTATTCATGAAGCACTTTTTTTGTTTGTTTGTTTTTTTGTTGGCTTATCGGAGCGGTTTATGAATCTGGGCGGTGTCTTTATGTCATGTGGAGATGCACATAAACGCCAGGTAACAGTATTGTTCCAAAACAAATTAGCATATTTTTTGCACTATAAGGCGCACTTAAAATCCTTAAATTTTCTCAAAAATCGTCAGTGCACCTTTTGTATGAATTCTGGTTGTGCTTACTGACCTCGAACCGATTTTATGTGGTACACGGCGCTCAAAACCTGACAAAAAATGTTCTTGTGCAACTTTGGTAGCTACGAAGCCGCACCGCTTGATGGATTGTCGGAGCATTATGGCTACCGTAGTCAGGAGCCTCGCGGACTAATCTGGGTCCTAAACTCCGTCACCTTCAGGTCCCAAAGTCAAACGAACACTGCAGCATCACTGAGAGTTAAAAACTGTCTAAATTCTTTCATCTTTAATAAAATGATCAGCGTTGCTGCTTTACCAGGTGTAACAATTACGTTTAACATCCAGGCATCCATGAAAACAGAATTTATTACATTTCATGGAGTTAGAAGTTAGCAGGAAGTTAGCGCGCTAGTTTCGCTAGTTTCCAGCTAAACATGATATAGCATGTTCTGACTGAGAGATTTCTGAAAACATTCAAACGTACAGCTCTGCTATCACTTCCAACATAAATGAAGACAGAAAACTAAACAGCAGTGACGTTTGTAGGGTTACTGAAGTTGGGCTAGCTGCTATATAATGATGTGCTACGTGATTGCTAGCGACACAGCTATGTTAGCATAACACAAACACAGTGAAGCTGCAGGATGAACCTAACTTTTTCCCACTCGATAAAAGTTAACGTGAGGGATTCTGATGGTTAGAGACAAATGTAATCGCATGGCAGGATGCTGTAAACGGACCAAACTTCAGTCAGGAGAACAACTGAGATAGGGCCTGCGCCTGTTAGTTTTAGTGCTTAAACTATGCAGAAAATAATATGTTGTTGTTTCTGGATAATGACAATGACCATAAATCATCACATAGTAGAAGTTAGGTGTACAGTTTTGGTTCATTAAATAATTCAGAACTCACTCAGTGTAGCCGTTTTATTAGCGGTACCGTGAGGATTTTGACAGTAAGGTGACTCATTTATTGTTTTTTCTCACCTTCCACGTCTTTAACGCTTCTCCATTTCTCACCCTTACTTCCTTTCAGCTCTTGTGAAACTTTTCTGGTCTGATTGTTATCAGTTGTTTAAACCAACTTTCAGCTGCTTCTCTCTCTGTGCCGCTCTGTCAATTTAAAGTGTCAATTTAAATTTATGCAACCTCAAATGGATTAATGCGATGATTTAGAGTTTTTGGTAAGGAGAAATCTCAGTACAACCTACACAGATTGGTAATGTTGAAATGCCAGTGACGATCAGTGGGAGAAATTTACCTTGAAGTGCAGTTGCAGCAGTCTTCAAAGGTGTTGGCCGCCTACGATGCTTTGTGACTTCCCCCTGACCTTTAACACTGAATCACTGAGCACACAGATGTGAGATTGTGTGGTAGTTATGAGTACCTGTCGGCAGAGTCACCTGCTTTAGAATATATGAACCTAATGTATGTTGTTTTCACAGCTGAGCTTATTTATCACCCTTTTCCACGTCCGCCTGCTCGGTTTGACTCGTACCCTAACTTGATAGTAGATTTTTTTTTTGTTCTCCCAAAGAGAAAAGTTTGAAACCTTGTAAATGAATGTACCCTGCCTGGCTCAGAATGGCACTACAGTGGGCACTGACTATGTCACTAAACGCAGCTGGCCTGCAGTGACGCCACATTGTTACTTTTACACATGAATTTAAGTAATTTTGTAACAATTATTAAATAGATTCCAGATGACTTGCACATGATGGTGAAGTGGTCCTTTACAAGCTCATTGATATATAATTTTTAATTTTGTATTTATTTAGTTTTTTGGGTGTGTGCAAGCTGCTGGGATTGCTCTGATATTTAAAAATGTTGTTTATCAATGTCCTTTTTCTTTCCGTGTGAACCTCCAGTTTGCTCAGAGAGTTGGCAGTTTGAAAATGAAGCAATGTTCGTTGCATTGAGCTGGCGTAATGCTCTGAGGAAATGTTGACCACAAGCAGTCAGCTTTAGTCTGGGTTCAGTCTTCTCCCCAAGTAAAGATTTTACATGTGAACGTAGTGGGAAATCAAAGAAAAGCTACAACCTCTCCTTGTTTGAATGAGGATTTTTATCGGACAGTTATGCCACTGTGAAACTGACTTCAGCCCTGGAGAGCAGTGGACCGGAAAATAGTTTGACGGCAGTGTCTCGGATGAACGGCACCGTTAAGCTCATACAGGGATGCGTTTGCTCGGGTCGTTCGCATATCTGCTGTTGCAGCATAGTCTGACTTTGGCCCGACGCTCGTAACATAAGTAAGACTGGCTGGGTGGGCATCGTATACCTGGAGTTGGGGTTTTGACCATCGCACAAAATTGTCTCTGAGTCTGTACGCGTGCTGTGGGGAAAACCTGTTCTAACGTTTGACTCTGTGGTTTATCTTGAGCTTTCTTTTACTTCACGTTCTTAAACTCATTTGCAACTTAAAACAGATCTGCAAGACAAACGTGTTTAAGAGCAGCGCGTGAATAAAAGCCCACAAAGCCCGGCAGAGCCGTTACCAGGACCGTGACCTCGGGTAAAGTGAAAGAAAACATGTTTCTAGTGTCCAAATCAGCAGCACTGTTCCTGTAATCAACATTTAAAGCTTTACTGGGAAACCGCAACCGCGGTGCTTCATCAAAGCACCAACAAACTTTGACATGAAGGAAAGCGAACTTTGTACCTGCTGCATCCACCACTGTTTGCTTTACATAGATAAACATCTGCAGGAAGTCTCCAGAAGTTGTGTTAAAATATGCAGATTAACTGTTAGCTTACCAGGGGGGCATGGCATGCACTAGACCATATTTATTTTGAAGTTTTCATAATATTTTTCAAACTGAAAGGGAAATAATATCAAACATTGTTAATTAAATTGCGTTAAAAATCTAAAAATTAAATCGACGAGAGGGATTTTAGGTTAGGCGGTGAGTTATTGTTGATATTAATGAACGTCTGCTCCATCATGTCTTGTTTTCAGCAGCACAAACTTTGCATCAAAGCACAGGGAAAACTTGAGTATGCTGCTATGCTCACATGCTCCTTAATAGGCTTACAGGCAGAAACTCACTCATTCACCTGCACACTTAAACACACAGCCAAACACGCACAATGACTCAAAGCTTTCCAAGAAGACAGAGTAAACATGCTTTTTTTTAAAGCCTCAGTTTAGATTTCATATTTATTTTACAGTTAATTTTGAAGGGGGCGTATTTTTTTTTCTATTCTGAATATTTATCATTGCTCATTAATAAGACAAAAGTATTTCTTATCCGATTAATCGATGGAATAATTGATAGATTAATCGATAGCTTCAGCATTAATTTCATAACCAAACCGCGTCCATGCTTCTCAGCTACCCCCACGTTTAGAAAAATGCTCCTCAATTTCCTTTGGCTGGTTCTTCTGTGTTGCCATGGTGACTATTGGAAACCGTCATGTAAAGCAATTAAAAAATATTGCGGTAAACGGCGTATTTTGCAACGGCACAAAATAAACGAGGAAACGAGAGACGTTTTAATACTGTCATCCACAACGTCATCACATCCCAGTCTGCAGTTGGTTTTGGGAGGAATGAAACCACTAATCAATTAGAGAAAGATGATGATGATGGTGTTGTGTCTGCTGTTCCAGACGATGATGCATCCAAATGGCACTGATGATGATGCAAATGTGGAGATGGCTGCATTGGGTTCCGCCTGTCCCATACTGGTGTCGCAGTCCCCGCTGTTCCACTGCTGTGGTCTGATGCTGTCATAGGCAGCTAACCATCGTGCTCATATGAGGTGGAATCTATGTAAACAGACTAAATAGTTAATACAGGTATGAGGCTAGGTGCTAAAGAGCATTGATCAAAAAATTTAATGGCAACCTGAATCTTCTTTGGCGTTAGACAAAACTGGAGCAGCCACAGGATGTTTCGGTGAACGTAATATGAATACATTATATATAAAAATCTCTGATGCAGAGTTTTTGCTTCAGTTAAGGTTTTATTGCATTAGGAGACAAAGGCATTTAGTATTGTATCTCCTGGATGAGGTAGATTTGGTGTATGTTCATCTGTATGTGCGCAGATGCACACAAAGATAGTAGGGGTGCAACGATACTCGTATCGATATTGAACCGTTCGATACAGTGCTTTCGGTTCGGTACGCATATGTATCGAACAATACAAACTTTTCTTCTGACGATGCTGTCTGTGTTGAGCGCTCAGTGGATCTGCGTTCGACTACTCTGCCTAGGCTGCACTGTCGAGTGCAGATCCACTGAGCGCAACGCAAGCTAGCAAGATAGAAGCTAAGCTCGTTGCAACATGTCAACTGCCTCAACGCTACCTGAAATTGAACCGCGTTTGGAACTATTTTGGTCTTCATGTGACGTATGACCCGGATGGTAAGCAAAAGTAAAACAGTATGTTGGATGTGCCACGCAATGCTCAATTGGTGGGAACTAGTGCGTTAGCGCAGTTAGCTTGTTAACGTGTTGACGCCGTCCAGCCCCGCGCACGGGGCGATCTGCGGTAGCTCGTTAACGGAGATTTGCCGTGTTGTGGTGTTAACGTCATTTCAGATTAACGCTGACAGCACTAGTGGGAACACAACGAATATGACTGCACATTTACTCCGACATCATCCTCGTGCAAAGACAAGTGGAAGCAGACAAAAACAACAAGCACGCATGCTACAAACTTTACCCGAGTCATTTAGACAGCCGTTAGCACATGATTCTCCTTATGGGGACCTGATATGTTTAATATGCTGCTGAGAATATAGCCCAGAAGAAGCGTATAGTATAGCTTTTATTTTGGAAAGAGCCATTTCTCTGTAATAAACTCTCTTTTCCAAAGATGAGTGATTTCTTGATCAGATAGATTTATTTTTTATTACTTTGTTGTTTCAGCAACATTAAATTTAAAAACTGTACTTTTGAGTTAAAATATATATTTATAATTTTAATAAATGACAAATTAAAAAAGCATGAAAAAAATTTTTGTATCGAAAAAATATCGAACCAAACCGTGAATTTTGTGTATCGTTGCACCCCTAAAAGATAGTGGTAGTGTTGGGTCAGTGTGTGTCTGTGTGCCTGAGCATGTGATGACGGCAATGAAGAGAGAGACCAGTCAGTATTCTCCGAGCGCAGATCTGAGGTTTGGCCTGTGCTTTGTTGCAACATTTCATTTCATATGTTTTGATTGTGTAGATATTAATAATTAGTGTTAATAATAATTCAGTGCCCAGCCTAACAGCCTCTGGTCAGTGGCTTACTGGCACGTGTGCTTTTATTGGCCCACAACAAAGAATGAGCTTTTTAAATACATGTTATTTGTTACTGCAGTTTAATATATTTTATATTCGTCTAAATCTACAAAATAATCTACTAAAGCCTTGAATTAAGACTCCATGCCCCCATTTAGATTCACCCTCTGCTTATCGCAGGTGACATATAAAGTAAAATAGCTGCTGTCAGCCTTCAGCAAGCTGCCTGATCAGACTACGTTAGCAGTTCAGCTGTGTATGCATGCTTTCATTGGAACAGCTGTGCTATGGATTTACTGCTGTGTAAAACAAATGGCAGAACGTTCACATGAGTTTGCACATGATGTTTCATGAAGGACCTGCATGAGCTTTTTCCCAGGAGTAAAGGTTTTGATGGTGATTACAGCGTAAGTGTGGGTGTTTTGGACGTTTCACATTCAATGCTGCTGTTGTGTTATCAGTGTCTTTGTGGGCCGCGTGAGTTTATGGTTGCCGTAGTTTTTATTCACATGCATGCTCCTCAATCTGTTTCTGCTGTAACACTCACGGTTACATGGACTAAACAAAACGTCAGTTAATTGATGAATCATTGCAGCTCTGCAATGCACCAACCGCACATGTGCACCGAGCAATGAACCTCAAGTAGACTTCAAAGAACCATAACAGGAATGACTACTCAGTCGTGTCTCTCCCTGTGTCAGCAGCAGAGTGTAGCTGAGGTGCTCAAAGCTCCTGTACGGGTTTGACGTTGATGTTTCCAGACAAAAGGTTCCTGAGGCCAAAAGTCCAGATACCTTGGATGCAAATGGCTTTAAAGACAGAAGATCATTTTATTTAGACAGTCTACCGGTATTGTTAACAAGACTGAATATGTGGTTTGAAAGAGAGGTGTCCCTTTGCCCCTGCCTGCTGTGGATTGCCTGAAACATCTTCCTCTTCCAGTACGGCCGACTGCGGCTGTTCTGCCAGCGCAGAGAAAACGCTCCAGCAAATATGCTGTACTCAGCCTGCAGCTTTCACTCGTCAAATAAAAACTGCCAGCCTGCCCACTGCAGTATGTATGAGCAGGATGTGTGTATTCACTGAATGCATGCACACATTGTCCTTTCTGCAGAATTAGCATGAGTGGCTGCCCATATCAGAATTCGAGGTTGACAGATAAATGTCGCAGATGAAATATGTGCCACCAGAAATTGAAGGCTGGGATGCAGCTTGGACACATTTGTTGTTGTGTATTCTTAGTCTGTTATTAGCAACTCGTTATTTCTTTCTACCAACTTTGACTTGCAACACTTTAAGGTCCACTAGAGTGTTGCAAAAACAGGCAGAGCTCATTTAGTTTTCTTCACCCTGCTGGTCGGCAGGACGTCGACCCCAAATTTGTAAATACGATACCTCGAGAACGAGGCGAATCTGATTCTTTTCAGTTCTGTCGTATCAGTGTTTCCTGTGGTGCGATCAGATCTCAATGTGTCTCTTCTCTCTTCTCTCCACCATGCAGGCCTCATGGAGCTGGAGACCAGACACCTGCTGTGCACCAGGGAGCTCGATCCATGCCCGGTTCCCAGTAAACAAACATAAAGGGTGGGAACCTTACTGGCCCTCTACTTCCTTTACCCCCATACCCAAAAATCGCCCCTGTGGTTATCTTGTCCTCTCCCTTCTGTGGCCCCAGCATGATTGGCAAGCTGAAACAGAACTTGCTGGTGGCCTGTCTGGTCATCAGCTCGGTCACAGTTTTCTACTTAGGCCGCCATGCAATGGAGTGCCACCATCGCATCGAGGAGTACAGCCAGCCAGGAGGCATCCTGCCTTTGTCTGGGCTGGGAGGCAGCATGCGGACCACCTTACGGACGGGCCAGAACCTCAGCATGCCGTTCATTTACAACAAAGACATGCCGCTCATTTTCATCGGTGGCGTACCCCGTAGCGGGACCACGCTAATGCGAGCTATGCTGGACGCCCACCCCGAGGTCCGCTGCGGTGAGGAAACCCGTGTCATCCCACGCATCCTGGCCATGAAACAGATGTGGAGCCGCTCGGGTCGGGAGAAGATGCGCCTGGACGAGGCCGGCGTGACTGACGAGGTGCTGGACGCCGCCATGCAGGCCTTCCTGCTGGAAATAATCGTCAAGCACGGCGAGCCCGCCAACTTTCTGTGCAACAAGGACCCATTTGCACTGAAATCTCTTTCCTACCTGGCCAAAATATTTCCCCGTGCCAAGTTTGTGCTCATGATTAGAGACGGTCGGGCGTCGGTCCATTCCATGATCTCGCGAAAGGTGACCATTGCTGGGTTTGACTTGGGGAGCTACAGGGACTGCCTGACCAAGTGGAACCGGGCCATAGAGACGATGTACACTCAGTGCCTGGACGCTGAAGACAAATGCCTGCCTGTGCACTATGAACAATTGGTGCTGCATCCTGAAAAATGGATGAGGACACTGCTGAAGTTCCTTGATATTCCCTGGAATGATGCCGTTCTCCACCACGAGGAGCTCATAGGGAAAGCTGGAGGAGTGTCCCTCTCCAAGTAAGTAATGCTGATGGCATTCCTACAATTTTCCTTTCCCAAACTCCAAAAGATTCCCAGCCCTGTGTTCTGTGCTTTTACTTTGAAAGGGAACGTCTGGTCTGGATAATGTCAATCTAACGTTGTTTTCCTTTTGTTGTTTTGTAAAAATTAAACTATAGACGTTTGGGAGGAAAACGGTGAATGTTTCATGGCAAATGTGATCAGTTGTAGCTCAACTTTGGTTACAGTTACAGTAACTAAAGTAAAATGTCGGAGTGACGCATCATTGGCTGATGTCAGCGTGTCTTTGATCCCTTTTGTTTGTGTCTGCAGGCGACCGTTTTGTTAACATGCAGGGTAAGCTCTGTCATTACAGCACAGCTCTATACGACGCCTTTTTGGGAAAAATCTCCTTTTCGTGCAGTTTGCTCAAACTCAAACGCCTCCTTTCTTCACTTGTGTGTCTGTTGTGTTAGGACCGAGTGCACTAATGTGTAAAATGGGTGTCTGTGGCCTCTTGTCTTATGCTGAAGACGCATTTTGGGGTAGCTGAGCTGCTTCCAGTGCTCTGTAGCTGTTACTAGCACAGCGCACGCTGAATCATCATCCATCTGTGTTATGTTACGATTCATTTCCAGCTCGCTGCTCTGAGGATCGTTGACGTTTTGGACATTTAACCCCGTCGGAATGTAGTTTATCAAAGCCGTTTCCCCCTTTTATCCATGTATGTAGCTACAGTTTCTACACAACCTTCTTTCTACAGCTGCATTGCTGAAGCTCTGAAGCTAAATGTTTGATGATGCAAGAAGCTGTAAATCGTGTCTGGCCCACAAGCTCCACTTGGTGAGCCAGGCTTGTCGTATATCACATTCCCACTGCAATAGAAATGCGCTTCGGAACGCCCATGTCGACTTGGCTTTCAACTACTTAGCCTTGAAGGAGAGAATGTATGCATTGACTATTAACCTTAAGGTTAAGGACTTGTTGGTGAGCAATGTGTGAAGTGAAATGTCATGTTCTGTATAATCTGAGTTCCTGATGGTGTTAAAAACAGGGCCTTGAAACGTATCCTCCCTGTTCCACTGTTATATTTCACTACAAATGAAACATCCTGCAGCTGCACACAGAGAGACTCATCATTAGTGACTTGAAACATGTGAGACGATGTCTGCATTGCTGCACATTTGCCTAATGGCCCTGCCTGGTGTCAGAGTTGTTTTGAATACTCTGCTATGGGAGGTTGGCCTCTGGACGTTTTTGAGGAAACTTTTCTCTGTCTGCTTCATATTACCCCCAACCCCCTTTGCTACCACGGTCTTCCTGCCACATGGCAGAAAACACTCCCTATTCTCCAGGAGATATTTAGGCCACATTTTGTTATTGTCCCTCTATGAGAACACTTCCAAGTTTCTGTTTAAAATGCTTTGGATCTATTGAGCAGTAGCTGCCCATCTTTACTGTAATCTTCTGTGAAGACATCCAACTTCCTCTGTCGTAAGATGTGAGGGCCGAGTTCTTTCTTTTAGGTTTTACATTTACAATAAACAATATTAGTTTTAAGGAATGGTGAACATGTAGACGAGAGGTCAGTAAAGTTCAGTTTTGAATTGGACAGGATCAGGTGGATCAGGCCTGCAGCTCATTTCCATTTGTGGACAAAACGCTGAATGCATTCAAAATAATTCATATTCTAAATACACATAATACATTACGTCTTATATTTTCTGTTCATACAGTTATTTCACACTGAAAGTTCTTTCTGTTGGAGGGCAGTTTTTTCCTCTGCCCTCAACCAGAGCCTTTAGAGCACTGGGATCGTTTATCCAGATCTGAGATGCACTGAACACCAAGTGTTTGTCTGAAGGGCTGCTGTGGCACAGTGGGTTGATCAGGTCACCCACTGATTGGCAGGTTATCGTGTGTGTGTGTGACATAAAATAAAGCGTTGTATGTATGTGCATCTGAATGGGTAAATTGATTATTACTCAATGAGGTTAGAGCTCTATAGAAACACCCACGCCTGCACCATTTACTTTACCAAGGAGTCCACACTACATGAGCAGGAGACTGACCTGGGGCCAGTGAGTGGGTGTGAAGCTCTAATGTGTGCTTTTAAGTGCTTTGGTCAGTGAGGCTGTAAAAACGCTATGTTCGTAAAGTTCAAATGAAGCCAGGAAGCAAAGCTGGAAGAACAAAAATGCCTACTATAATTTTTTGTCAGTGTTACTGCCCTGTCATTAAGATGAAGGGAGATCCACGTAACTAGGTTTGTATGCTCCATTATATTAATGTGGTGTTTAAATATATCCACGTTTCTCCTGCAGCTGCTCTAGCAGCATTTTTGTAAAAACTTGCAAGTGTCTTGTTAAAGTTATCCCGTCTATCTCAAAATGAAAAGACACTAATAGATGTATTAAAGGCCTGAAGACTAATTTGTAACTTTTTAAAAAGATTGATACAGTTGAACGTCTGGATTTAGGTTTCATCTTACATTATATCAGGTTATAAACAGAATAAACCAGGATGGATTCGTGCTTTGAACCAAGCAGTGAAACTGTAATGTCGGGTGCTTTCATGCGTGCTGTGACGCAGGCTTGGATGCAACAGAGACTCCCGAGTGTCCTTCAGCCCGACTGGTACAACTCTGATGACTAAATGACAAAGGCAGAGGTCCTCAGAAAGGCCAAAGTACCCGTGTCTCTCAACGACTTTCAGTTGTGTCCAGACGGTGGAAAAATTCTCCTCAGTGGTTACATCTGAGTTAAACAAGTACCGAGTGCTTAAGCCTGTTTATTACACAGGTACAGGAAGCTACAAAACCTGAATAGAAAGAAAAAAGAGGTCAGAACAGATCAAATGTCTGCACCAGGTAAGAGTGTGGTAAGACCTCTTTGGGGTTTGCTGATCTGCAGCCATTTAGAGCGCACATCAGCCCCTCACAAATTGATTCAGCATCAAATATTAATGAATGGGGACAGGAATTAGAGCCCTGGTGATAATGTGGAGACACTGCTTTGTCCTTTTCTTTGGAACAAACAAAATCAGGGACGAATCTACAGAGTTTACATCACTTTACAATATGATTGATTTAAATGATTTCTGTTGGTGTCTGTTAACTGCTAAATTTGTTTTTATCATCTAAACACGAGATTTCAGCTGCGTCTGTCCAGTGAGTAATGATCACGTTGCAGAAAATCACGTCAGTGAAAGAAATCAAAGCAAATGTGAAAAGTTGCTGCTGATTTGTTCTTGCCGTCATTGAACAGACGGAGAAAGCAAGACTGCAGACTGCTACATTTTAACTTTTTGTCAGCTACTTTTCAGAGAAAGTGTTACCAAATAGGTTATGATGAGTCACTAAATATAGTGACAAACTTGCTAATTTGGTAATCAAGGGATGAACTGATTATGAAGTGTGATGATCAGCAGGGTTGGCTAATGAACTCAGTGCTTTTTAGAGTACAACCGAGTTAGATGAATGCTTCCAAGCACTGCCTCACACTTGGCACTGAGGTCTAGCTTTTTCTGCTAGACCTCAGTGCAGCGTTCTTTACTGGCGACCATAATATTCTATTAGAGCGAATAAAGCATGCTGTAGGTATGTAGTTCCTAGAGTATTTAAAAGTAGAATGGGAGGCAGAGCCTTCAGTTTTCAGGCCCCTCTTCTGTGGAACCAGCTTCCAGTTTGGATTCAGGAGACAGACACTATCTCTACTTTCAAGATTAGGCTTCAAACTTTCCTTTTTGCTAAAGCATATAGTTAGGGCTGGACCAGGTGACCCTGAATCCTCCCTTAGTTATGCTGCAATAGGCTGCCGGGGATTCCCATGATGCTCTGGGTGATTCTTCTTCACTCACTATGTGTTAACAGACCTCTCTGCACTGAATCATATCTGTTATTAATCTCTGTCTCTCTTCCACAGCATGTCTTTATCCTGTCTTCCTTCTCTCACCCCAACCAATCACAGCAGACGGCCCCGCCCCTCCCTGAGCCTGGTTCTGCCGGAGGTTTCTTCCTGTTAAAAGGGAGTTTTTCCTTCCCACTGTCGTCAAAGTGCTTGATTATAGGGGGTGATAGGGTTTTGTTGATTGTTGGGTTTTTCTGTGGGCGCTGCATAAATAAAATTGAAAGAGTGAAGCAGGTTTTATGATGGGCAGAGCTAGCATGTTCAGGGCCTGCCAGTCTGCCTGCGGTGAGCTCTGTTGTCAGATGGAGGCATAAAATGTGTGTGAGCCAGCTGCAGAGGAGAGCAAAGTTCTCGCATACAAAGAGTTGAAGTGAAACAAACTGTCTTTGCTCTCATGCTTTATTTTCTGATCTTTGAAGGTTTTTTGCGGTTCTCCCGTTCCTCGTAAACTCTATCGCTCCCTGCTCTGTTTCTGACCACTTGTCAACCATTTAACATTGGGCAGTAGTAGAGCTGGGCGATATATCGAGTTTTTAAAAAATATCGATATATTTTTATACGAGATATAAGATGTGACAATATCCTTTATATCGATATAGTCTATGTTACGTTATAACTATACTTGTGGAGCCGCAAGTTTGCCTCTCTTTCGTCCACTTTTGTCTTTACGCAACATTACTCGGCCTCACCCCTCCTTCACTGAACACAACTCCCCCTCCTCCCCCATCGCTTCACCTGCAGGAAGCGACAAGATGGACACGGCAAATCTCCGTTAACGAGTTACTGCGCATCGCCCCGTGCGTGGGGCTGGACGCCGTCAACGTGTTAGCTAGCTAACCACGCTAACGCCATGCAGCCCAGAGGCGCTGCACAGCCTAAAATCCTTTCATTTTCTCAAAAGTTGACAGCGCGCCTTATGTATGAATTCTGGTTGTGCTTGATGGCCGCGAAGCGATTTTATGTGGTACACAGCGCTCAGCAATCTGTCAAAAAATGTTTTAGTACGACTTTGGTAAGCTACGGTGCTGCACCGGTTGATGGATTGTCAGAGCATTACGGCTACCGAGGAGCCTCGCGGAGTGATACGTACTGTGCTTCAACGTAATATTACCCTACTGTGTATAAGGACCATAAATGGCACCTGTTAAGAGACGTGGTTACGAAGAGGATTTCAAACTCAATGCTGTCAGTCACACAGTAGAAGTTGGGAACAGAGCAGCTGTGAAATCTGTCTTTGTTACTATGCTCTGCATCTTTTAGTTTACATTTTGACTGCACAATTGTGAGCTTTTTGTTGTGCACAAAAACAACATTGTTTTCTTTTATTTATGGAGCATTATTATTTGCATTATTAAATGCTCATAATTTATTTTTGAGTAAATTTTATGTACATCTATGCTCTATGTTAATAAAAGTGCCGTGTGACATCTGGGACACAGCTTTGACTAAGAACTCTCTTTTTGTTCTTACTTTATGGCTTAAAAAAATATCGAGATATATATCTTATATCGCCGTCCAGGTAAAATATATCGAGATATGAATTTTGGGTCATATCGCCCAGCCCTAGGCAGTAGCATACATCATCCACTTCCTGCGGCAGCGTGTCTCGTGTGGGTGTAAAGCCCCCCTCTGTGTGACGAAGTGTACACAAAAGGACACATTTGTGGGGACTATAAATCCCGCTTGAGACCATGTAATGTCAATCCTGCCATGTGTTAAAATCAACAACCACACAGGACTAGCCAAAAACAACCTCGGGTCGTGTCTAACGAGGTAACCATGAGCCCCCCCCCCCCTCCACCCACCCAAAAAAAAAAAAATACAACAAACAGGAGAAAAAAAGCAACGAAACAACAAAACACTCCACTGTGATTCCACTGTGATGTAAACTGCCCAACCCTAACGTGCATCCATGAGTAGTTTTTGTTTAGTACACAGTGTACACGTCTGCTGTAAGAGGCTTTGATCCACAGTCGTACCGCTCCCATAAATGGGTTCTGATACGATTTGATGGAAGATGCGGCCAGCCACAAGTAGCCTTCGGGGCAGCACAACTGCCTTTTACCATCACAAACATTTTGGCCCTCCTATCAAGTACTTTGCCCAGAGTGCATTAAAGTCAAGCCCCATGACACCTGGCAGCTAAAGGCTCTTTCCCACTCCAACCACCAACAATCCCATCCTCCACCACCCTACAGCATTTGGTCTCTATCTACACAAAAATCTCAATCAGTGGGCAGCCAGGCCCCAGACTGCCTTAGCATTAACATCAATTACCTAGCGTTGATTTAGTGGAGGCCCTGCCTAGCTAAGAGACCCACTCCATTACTTATCCCAGAGCACTGAACTGTCTGATCCATCCTCCCCAACTCTCCAACCGATTTGTGATCGAGATGTCTCTATCCGATTCTCTTATTGGCTTTTGGTGATACAGAACACCACCTTGGGTAAAGAGGGCCCAGCACTGAATAATTGACAAGCTGAAGGCCATTAAGAGCATAACAGGATGAAGGGGAGTGGTCATGTGATGGCCAGAAAAGGGTTTTGTCACATCTCATTTAAAGCTGAGAAGAGAAATGCGCATGCATCATTTGTTCATTAGTCAGAGTGCAAATGATTGAATTGTTGTCAATCTTCAGTTATACAAACGGGATATTTAAAACTGAACTGTCTGCCTCATTTATTGTGCCTGTGTCCTACTTATGTGCTCCTTTTGGGGGAAATTAAATTCTCAAGTTGCATAAAAAGTGCTAATTAATTGTAAATTGTGATAAGGAACATTTTCCAAAATAAAACAAGCATCTAAGTGAAAGCTTAGTTATTAACTGCATAAAATACTGGACATGAAAAAACCTCGCTGCATTAAATTACATTATTGTCTGTTGCTAGTAATAGTTTTCACTGGGGTTATGTAATGTGGATTAAAAAATGTCTTCATTACAATGTTGAGCTTTTAGCTTGGAGCAAGAACTAAAGTCAGAGTGCATCATGGTCGTCCTTACAGCAGGGAAACACAGAAAAGTCGGGCTAGCTAAAAGCACCTTAACCTTCAGAAGTAAAAGCCAATGGACTTCTTTTTCAGAAGGATTTTTTTTTTTGGGGGGGGGGGGGTTTATACACATATACACACTTTATAGCCATATAGTGAAGTGACCATATGACCATGCTGTTTTCTTTTACCATATACTTTCCTTCAGTTTATGGGATTTATATGGCAAACTGCACCATATGTGTTTTCATAATGCTTGAGTATTAATGTATGGCTGGTCTATATAAGTTTGAGATTTGCAGAACTTCAGCATGACTTCAGATGTACTTCTGTATATACTTGGCGCTTGTATTGGTATGTGTACTATAGGGACCTTTGGCTCTCTTGTCAACAAGGTTAGCTCCATCTAACCTGATGGTGAAGCTCAGCAGCCTTCCCTCTTTATCAGTTTATGTTCCACATCAACACTTAGCCGCCCCTTGGGTCTTGATGGAGTTACCTAAAGTGATTCCCTACCCATTTGTTGCAGAGTGGATGTTTGGATCCTAGCCCGTACCGTAGAAACCATCTCCACCGTCCTCCTGAGATGACAAAACCAGCTCAATCTATTAATCATGCAGGAGGCTATGTCTGCACAGTGTAAAGATTCAATTGCAAAGTAAATGGATTAGAGGAAAGTGAATTGCTGTATTGAAGTATAGAGTCTGACAGGAAACATAAGGATTGAGGGGCTGGACCCTGGATGGTAAATAGACATTGTGGTGTGAGCGTTCCTGCTCTTTAGGCATCGCTGTGCTTGACTGGGCATCAAACCAGTTACAATAATCTCATAAGAGAAGCCATTTTTAAATTTTTGTTGCATGAAAAAGTGATGAAGTGTGGTCAAAGCTGAAATTCTGTATTATATTTGGTCATCTGAGTGTAATCTAGCTGAGGCAGGAGAGACTGATGTCGGTGTGTTCCTTTTAGAATAAATGGATTGCTGACCCTGTTACAAAACATGTTCAACTAATCAATAAGGAGGCTGCTTTCACTGGTTTCACAGTTTTAGGCCTTTTTAAAAATGCATTTTGTTTTCTTTAGGTCGGTTGGCCGAAAAGTTCTACTGAAGCTCTACAAAGATGATATCTTTACAATGTAAACATAATGGACACGTTTAGTTGTGTAAAATCTTCTTTTTTTGTTCTTTTTAAAATTAGTTACATCTGCTGAATTCCAAGATTCTACAGGCAACGGGGAGAAATAGTAAGCAAATTCAGAGACAAAAACCTAAACGGTATGAGTTTAGTTGATCAACTAATCAGTTACGCAATCAGTTATAGTTATTCCCTTTAGCTTTGTACCTCAGCAGATCTGACCATCAGCCTTGTTCTTGACATCTGCCACCAGTACACTTCTTCATCCCTCAGGCATCCACTCACACTCCACGATCATTTTAATCAGTCTGGTTAAAAAGTCGACTGACCCCTCTCCTAAAAATCTCAATACCTCATCTAGACCCAGTGTGCTTCATCTTCTTTGTAGCTACCCTCACTTCCTCCTTACCGATCTTCTGCACTTCATGAGTCATGAACCTCTCTCTCAGTCCTCCTTTCTCATTTGCTGCCTTCATAAGCTCCTCATAAACTAAGGAGCTTGGAAAGAAAAGAGTCTAGATTTCTTTAAAGTTTCTTGAAGATGTTTCACCTCTCAACCATCTCTGTCCAAATTGTGAACATTGGGATCATCCAAAGAGAGTCCTTTAGATGCAGATGTACCTCTCTCTTTGCTGTATCCGTGACTCCACGGACTAACTTCTTTCTTTAACTCCATAAATATCCAAGAAGTTTCAACCATCTAGCTGTTATAGAATTTGGAGCTAGCCCCTCTCCTTCATTACTCCATCCTGTTGTGTAATGTACCAGTACCACGGTTAGCAAAACGGCTCCACAGCATGATGCTACCACCACCAAGCTTGACGGTTGGTACTGTGTCCTTAGATTTGAAATCCTCACCTTGACTCCCCCAATGATCTCTTGTAACTGTAGCCATGTAACTGTAACTCTTGTAGCCAGATGAGACGATGTATTTGGCCTGTCCAGCTGAAAATGTTATTTGATCTTTGGAGCAGGGCCTTCTTTCTTGGGTAACATCCACACCATGGCAATGCAAAGCTGTGGCTGGCAAGTGACAGTAGTGTTTCCAGTAATTCTCAGTTCATGGCAGGCTTGAGTCTTGAGGGTTCGTGGATTGTTCATCCTGATCAATTGCCTCTTATCTAAGGGTGACAGTTTGCCAAGATCTGAAAGACGACCCAAAGTAGTGACATTTTAAAAGTGTCAAAATGTGAATTTAAGGCACTAAATTCACATTTTGATGTATTTGTAGGGTTGATTGGACAGACAGCAGCTTCCTCCCTTTGCCCCAAAGAGTTGTGACAGATAGATTCGGGCTATCTTAGACGGTCTGTATGTGTACTGTAAACCAAAATAAATTCGAACTCGTTCACCCAGTTCTTCCACCCTGGAAAAAGAACATTTCGTAGAAACGATTAAAAGCGGCTCATATTACCACTTTCATGCTCCTGAGTTTGTATAAACCTCTGATTGGGACTGTACGTGTCATCTGTTAATGTGTGGTCCCATTCTTCATCCATTAAAGAAATAAAAGCTAACTGTATGTTATACATGCAACCTGTGTATTTTAATGAAAGTTTTTATTCAGTAACTACTGTGAAATATCCTATCTGTCCTTATGCAGAAGGAAAAAAGTCAGAATGCTGCTTTTTTCCACTGTGTACAATCTGATAGCACTGAGATTTATTAATTTGAGCAACTCTAATATCTAAATGTGTTTTCAGCTGATGCCTGTCAAACTGATTCAGGTCTCTGGCTAATGGTACAGTACTCTATACTAATTTTATTCATGTATCGCCCTTTGATTTGTTGTGTTTGTGATTTAAGAGAGCAGTTATCTACATCTCCATAGAGCTCAGTGTTCATCTCACTGCTCGTCAGTGCTAGTACACTTTGCTCCTTGCAGAAAATAAAAGCTGCAGTCCATCAAGTCCAATCCCCTCACCGGTTGAATATTTAATTTCAGACGATGAATAATTTACCAAGATAATGGTGGATGGAAGAAAAGGCTGAGTGGAGCAATTCATCTTCAACCTAAACAGCAGTTTAATGTTCAGCATCAACAAAACCTAAAATCCAAAAATCTGCCTGTATGGGTTCATGTTACCTAGAAGAGCTTTGCCGCTAAGAAGCACTTAAATATAATTCAGCATAAAGTCAAAGTATTGAGATGCTAAAAAAGGTCACAGCCTTTTTTTGTGATTCCATAGAATTAAGTTATTATGTGTTTATTGCTGCTTTTTTACTCTTAAGGTTTTCTGTCTGCTACAGAAGTTTTCTAAACAAAGTGAAACGGAGATGTTGGTGTAGAGCAGACATTAAGCCATTAGGGTTGATCCATGTGTCGTTTCCACTGCTGAAAACAGGCACATCAGTGATGTGGAGCAAATGAAATGAGATGGATGTCGGCTGGGTGATGAAGTAATGGTGTAAAAAGTTATTCCTTCATTGTGTTTAACGGGGACCTGCTGATGACGGAGGCCAGGAGTTCAGCTTTAACAGCGTTTTATAATCCGGTTACAGCCAATTAGATGCTTCCACTGAACAGAAGCGAGTGATGGACTGGTCTGTTGTGAAACTGGACGAGCCACGATGACAACCAGTGTAAATAATGCTGTGACCTGTGGTCAGCGTGGTTAAATGTGTGCTAACAGTCACTTTGTTGCAAAACGAGCTTCCAATAACGTGCGTACTTGAAATAACACTTCTTTGTGTCTTGTTAGGGTGGAGAGGTCCACAGACCAGGTCATCAAGCCAGTTAATGTGGAGGCCTTGTCCAAGTGGGTGGGAAAGATTCCAGCTGATGTGGTGAGGGACATGGCCGTCATCGCCCCTATGCTGTCCAGGCTAGGCTATGACCCACATGCCAATCCCCCAAACTATGGCCAACCTGACCCCAAAGTGCTGGACAACACTAGAAGGGTGAGTACTAAGCAGACACGTTCATTTATATTCAGTTGGACTTCCATTAGCATCTTAAAATTGTATTTCTAAGTTTTGTAGAGAAAAAGAGTACTTTTAGTGAATAATAATAATAATAATGGATTGCTTTTATATAGCGCTTTTCTAGGCACCCAAAGCGCTTTACAACTCCACTATTCATTCACTCTCACATTCACACACTGGATAAGAAGACCAAGTTACAGCAGCAAAGCTCTCTTGGCTGAGAAATGATGTGTTTACTGTTGAGCTTCAGTGACTGGATGAATAACTATTGCCTTTGAGCAACAGTAGTGCTATCAAATCTTTATGCTAAGATAAGCTGAGCTAAAAAGGTCCAACTAGCTTCTGGTTATACAGGGTGGGCCATTTGTGTGGATACACCGTAATAACATGGGAATGGTTGGTGATGTTAAAGTCCTGTTTGTGGCACATTAGTACATGTGAGGGGGAAAACTCCTCAAGATGGGTGGTGACCATGGTGGCCATTTAGAAGTCGGCAACTTCTGTTTTTTCAATAGGAAGAGGGTCATGTGACACATCAAACTTATTGGTAATGTCACAAGAAAAACAATGGTGTGCTTTAGGGATGCACCGATACCTGTATCGGGTATCGGCCTCGATACCACATTTTCTAAAGTACTCGTACTTGTTAAAAGTCCCCCGATACTGGGGACCGATACCACGGTCTGAGGAATTTCTATGTTTGAGTGGCGTGTAAGGGGTTAATCACAGGCTGCAGCTCAGAGCGGGGGAGAAGGGGAGGCGAGACAAGTCAGCCGTGTGGAACTATTTCAAAGTGAACGAAGACGACAAAACAAAGGCTGCAAATTGTGCTCAGCGAAATTGTCCAGAGGAGGCTCAAAAGGTAGCGCATTTAACACAAGCAATTTAATCAAGCACCTAAAATCCCAACACGACAACGAGTACAAAGAGTTTACCCATGCTTCTAAACCAACACAACCCACGCTGCAGAAAACTCTTGCAAGACGAGAGAAAATGTCCAGAGACAATCTACGTGCTGTGAAAATAACACAGGCAATTATCGAGTACATTGCATTGAGTGACCAGCCACTCTCGGAGGTAGAAAACATTGGATTCCTGCGTCTCCTCCATGTTCTGGAGCCCAGATATGTCCCAAGCTGCCACTACATGACTGACACGGAGCTGTCCGTGAAAACACATATCCACAGCCTACTGCAAGCCTCCTCTGCGTTTAGTTTCACCACGGATATTTGGACAAGCAGTGTTAGCCCCATGTCGCTGATTAGCCTAACCTCCCAGTGGATAGACGAGTTTCACGCCGCGGCTCGCACACCAGCCAGGCTGTAGCGCATGTGTTTGAGGAAATGCTCCAGACATGGGGTATACCTAACACATCAGTACATGTTGTGCTTTGTGACAATGCCAAAAACATGATTAAAGCCATGAATGACACAGGGCTCCCAAGTCTGACATATGTCGCGCACACGCTCCAACTGGCTGTTCACGAGGGCTTATTAGCACAGAGGAGCATAGCTGATGCTATAGGAGTGGGACGGAAAATAGTTGGGCATTTTAAACATTCCGCCTTCCGCCGACTCGGTATCGGCGAGTACTGAAATGCAAGTACTCGTACTCGTTTTCAAAAAAGTGGTATCAGTGCATCCCTAGTGTGCTTGGTTTCAACGTAACTTTATTCTTTCATGAGTTATTTACAAGTTTCTGACCACTTATAAAATGTGTTCAATGTGCTGCCCATTGTGTTGGATTGTCAATGCAACCCTCTTCTCCCACTCTTCACACACTGATAGCAACACCGCAGGAGAAATGCCAGCACAGGCATCCAGTATCCGTAGTTTCAGGTGCTGCACATCTCGTATCTTCACACCATAGACAATTGCCTTTAGATGATCCCAAAGATAAAAGTCCAAGGGGGTCAGATCGGGAGACCTTGGGGGCCATTCAACTGGCTCACGATGACCAATCCACTTTCCAGGAAACTGTTCATCTAGGAATGCTCGGACCTGCACCCATAATGTGGTGGTGCACCATCTTGCTGGAAAAACTCAGGGAACGTGCCAGCTTCAGTGCATAAAGAGGGAAACACATCATCATGTAGCAATTTCAAATATCCAGTGGCCTTGAGGTTTCCATTGATGAAGAATGGACCCACTATCGTTGTACCCCATATACCACACCAAACCATCACTTTTGTTGTTCCAACAGTCTTGGAGGAGCCATCCAATGTGGGTTAGTGTCAGACCAATAGTGGTGGTTTTGTTTGTTAACTTCACCATTCACATAAAAGTTTGCCTCATCACTGAACAAAATCTTCTGCGTGAACTGAGGGTCCTGTTCCAATTTTTGTTTTGCCCATTCTGCAAATTCTGTGCAGCGATCTGGGTCATCCTCGTTGAGATGCTGCAGTAGCTGGAGTTTGTAAGGGGGCCATTTGTGAGTAGCTAATATCCGCCGAAGGGATGTTCGACTAACGCCACTCTCCAGTGACATGCGGCGAGTGCTACGCTGTGGGCTCTTGCTGAATGAAGCTAGGACAGCCACTGATATTTCTTCATTAGTGACAGTTTTCTTGCGTCCACATTTTGGCAAATCCAACACTGAACCAGTTTCACGAAACTTAGCAAGCAGTTTGCTAACTGTAGCATGGGAGATGGGTGGTCTCGTAGGGTGTCTTGCATTGAAATCGGCTGCAATGACCCGGTTACTGCGTTCACCAGATATCAACACAATTTCGATCCACTCCTCACGTGTTAACCTCTTCGACATGTCAATGGCTGTGAACAAAGAGAAACTTGTAAATAACTCATGAAAGAATAAAGTTACGTTGAAACCAAGCACACCATTGTTTTTCTTGTAACATTACCAATAAGTTTGATGTGTCACATGGCCCTCTTCCTATTGAAAAAACAAAAGTTGTATCCAAGATGGCCGACTTCTAAATGGCCACCATGGTCACCACCCATCTTGAGGAGTTTGCCCCCTCACATATACTAATGTGCCACAAACAGGACTTTAATATCACCAACCATTCCCATGTTATTCCGGTGTATCCATATAAATGGCCCACCCTGTAGCATCATATTTAGCATCCAGTCACGTCTGTGTCATTGTTCTGATGTTTAGAAACTAAATTCCCTAAAAATGATTATATTCCCCGACAAATGCTTCACCTGACTTATTTTGAGTTTGTCTTTTTCCTTCTTTAAACTCTGAAACTCTGCCTTTGCTGTCCACTAAGTGATTTTCATGGTAGGAACAGTGTCTAGAAAGTGTGATCAAACACAATGAGCCTCAGTATTAACGATGTAAATGTGGACACAAACCCAGTATCTTGTCCAAAGACAATACGAAGATATAAGATGAAGTGTTACTACAGCACTCAAATACGGAAATATTTTATATTTTCACTGATTCTGTGATCTTAGTCAAGTTTTAAAAATTAACTGCAATAAAGACATAATGATGTCATCAGAGTTACTTTAGCTTGAGTGTATGGTCTACAGCTGGGGTGGGGAACTCCAGGCCTCGAGGGCCGGTGTCCTGCAGGTTTTAGATGTGTCCTTGATCCAACACAGCTGATTTAAACGTGTTAAGGTTCTCCAGAGGCCTGGTGATAAACTAATCATTGGATTCAGGTGTGCTGACCCAGGGTGAGATCTAAACCCTCCAACACACCGGCCCTTAAGGCCTGGACTTCCCCACCCCTGGTCTAGACAATAAATGACAATCTGCTTTTACCGAGGACAGTTTGCAGCATGCAAAACTAATTTCTTTGGTCAGTTTCAAATGAATAATTTACAAATGAAAGTAAAATCTAAAAACTGCACTGTAGCACATATCTATCTCTATATATCTATATAGATATATAGAGACAGATATATATATATATATATATATATATATATATATATATATAGAGAGAGAGAGAGAGATATATATAGATGTATAGAGAGAGCTACAGATGTATAGACAGAGATAGATATACATATATACACAACGAGATGTGTAGTTGAAGTATAAAGGGTATAGGATATAGTTGTATGGTTAAGCTTGACACTTGCTTGGGATTCAAAGTCGGGCGATGTTTTTGATCTATATCCATTTTGAATATTCTCCTTTCACATGTCAGTCTAATGCTCTTCCCTTTGCAGGCAGTCTGGTTTGTGTGATTAACTCTTGAATGTGGGATTGCAGTAGAAACAGACATTGCACTTTGGAGTACTTTATGTTGATAATGTAACTATTTTTATTACCATTAAAGCTGCTCCTACTTTACTGCATGAACTACTGCTGCTGTGCACTGTTCCAGTACCACTTTAAGCTTGTGTCCAGAGACACTTTTTTATGTCTGTACACGTCTGCTTTCACTGCCTGTAAACAGCCTGACCTGTGGGTAAGAGCAGGGACAGGAACACCACCAAACGAACAGTTCATGGCTGACATCAGATAAACGTGCTGCTGCTTAAGCACTTGCTGTCATAGACGTGTCCTTGGAGACGTGTAACCCTCAGCAGGATATGTTTTATTGAACCCCTTTTCTCAGGCAGTGCTATCAGCTGACGTGCTCTGCAGCCCCACTCTGAGTTTTAAACTGCACGTCTGGCGACAGGAATTAATTTTTATTTCAAGGTCTCCCTGTTACTTGGATACCTGTTTTCTCAGTGTGTCAGATTTTCTTTTTTCTAATAAGAGATGCTAACATCGAGTCGTCATGGAACTCATTTGAATTGTTGTAAGGCATTAGGACCACTGGGAAGACGTGCACTTGGTGCCTGTGGCGTCTGGTACTCAGAGTTTAGGGAGGCTGTAGTTTCCATTAGTGTCGAATTCCTTTCTGTGATTGATTGATGGTCCAAGCTGTCTGCTGCTGGTAGACTGGTGTTAGTAGAGTATTGTAATTACTGGTAAGAAGACAAGGTAGACAAGCCGTGCTCCTTGAACTCTTGTTCACAGTTGGATTAGTAGTTTAGTGCTGGAACGATGAAGAATGCCTCACATGGACGATTAGTGTGTTTTTCCAGGCTTGACCTCTCACCCTATCAGACTGCTGTCCAAACATTTTTGTCTGACTTGTTGCTTCCAAGCTGACAGCACAGAGCTTTTTCTTCACTGGGTGTTTTTTGTCTGTCCATCTGTGGAGGCTGTCGGCATCTGTGCCACATACTTGTTCATCTCTTCAAACAAACATCAAGGTATTTCCCAAAGTCTTACACCTGGCATTTAAAATGTGGAGTTTACCATAAAGTTAAGCTGCTGTGCATCTCATATGAGTATAAACTTTATACATGTGGTATACAAGTGTGTGTGTGAGGACTTGGGAAGCCTCTTAAGTAGTAGGTTTAATGTGTCATAAATTGGGAGATCATCTCTCAAGATAACCTGTGGCTACGTTCGAGCCAGCATCAGTACCGTTTCCCAAGTGTTTCCCTGGTCACGTCAAAGCGCCAGAGAGTGAGAATCTGACCTCTCAGTGAGACCTTAGCAGGTAGGCTGATAACTGAGATGCACTCAAAGTGGTGGCTTTGAAAAAGTTGCGTGTCGGGTTTGTGTTTAATGTTTGGATTGCTTTTCCATTTGTTAGAACAGGACTTGAAGGAGAGAAGGCGAAGAATGAATTCATCTTGATTAGGGCTGGGCGATATGACCCAAAATTCATATCTCGATATATTTTACCTGGACGGCGATATAAGATATATATCTCGATATTTTTTTAAGCCATAAAGTAAGAACAAAAAGAGAGTTCTTAGTCAAAGCTGTGTCCCAGATGTCACACGGCACTTTTATTAACATAGAGCATAGATGTACATAAAATTTACTCAAAAATAAATTATGAGCATTTAATAATGCAAATAATAATGCTCCATAAATAAAAGAAAACAATGTTGTTTTTGTGCACAACAAAAAGCTCACAATTGTGCAGTCAAAATGTAAACTAAAAGATGCAGAGCATAGTAACAAAGACAGATTTCACAGCTGCTCTGTTCCCAACTTCTACTGTGTGACTGACAGCATTGAGTTTGAAATCCTCTTCGTAACCACGTCTCTTAACAGGTGCCATTTATGGTCCTTATACACAGTAGGGTAATATTACGTTGAAGCACAGTACGTATCACTCCGCGAGGCTCCTCGGTAGCCGTAATGCTCTGACAATCCATCAACCGGTGCAGCACCGTAGCTTACCAAAGTCGTACTAAAACATTTTTTGACAGATTGCTGAGCGCTGTGTACCACATAAAATCGCTTCGCGGCCATCAAGCACAACCAGAATTCATACATAAGGCGCGCTGTCAACTTTTGAGAAAATGAAAGGATTTTAGGCTGTGCAGCGCCTCTGGGCTGCATGGCGTTAGCGTGGTTAGCTAGCTAACACGTTGACGGCGTCCAGCCCCACGCACGGGGCGATGCGCAGTAACTCGTTAACGGAGATTTGCCGTGTCCATCTTGTCGCTTCCTGCAGGTGAAGCGATGGGGGAGGAGGGGGAGTTGTGTTCAGTGAAGGAGGGGTGAGGCCGAGTAATGTTGCGTAAAGACAAAAGTGGACGAAAGAGAGGCAAACTTGCGGCTCCACAAGTATAGTTATAACGTAACATAGACTATATCGATATAAAGGATATTGTCACATCTTATATCTCGTATAAAAATATATCGATATTTTTTAAAAACTCGATATATCGCCCAGCTCTAATCTTGATGCTATTTTTACTCGTCAGGAGCGTAATGACCTGAATGGAAACATTTTGGAGTATAAGATGTGAGCGGAGAGAAGGCTTTGGCGTGTTTCTTGGGAATAATCTGTCTGACCACAGAGAGATGGAAACTTTAGAGAAAGATTTGCAAAGCTCGCTTCATGAAGTTTAAAGTGGAAATATTCTATCCAGTCACCAACTTGGTGCAACAGAGTATATAACTGGATCGTCATATTCAGCATATCGATGAATATTAACTGCAGCACACATCACAGATGTGGCTCATCGATGCTGATGTTTCCATGTTTGCATGCAGCTGCAGTGTTTTTTGTGACGCTCCATTGTGTTAGTGAACAGCTCCTAAAATCGCAACGTTTCCCGCTGTGTTGCACTGCACTCCTGCGTGTTACCAGTTTGCTGTCGAGGCCTGCATGCTCGGCTCTCCATGCTGTTTCCTCCATGTTGTCACTGTGCCGTACACGGTGGTCCTGTTTGCATAATTTGGATGCAGTAAATAATCATGTCTGTGTGGCGGTTCCTCACAGTGCTCACAGTAAACTTGCGTGCCTCGTTGTCAGATGTATGTTGTGTAAATCTGCACATGATCAGTGCGATCCCGAGCCAGCTGCAGAGGTTATGTTGTTTATTTGTCTCTGTGTTCCCTCCCTGTTGGCTCACAGTTCTTGTATACAAAGCAGGACCAGCTTTAGACAAACAAACAGACTGTCACAGTGCTCTGCGGTCTGTTTGCCTACAGATTTTACAATACATCAGGGGTAGGCCACTCCAGGCCTCGAGGGCCGGTGTCCTGGAGGTTTTAGATCTCACCCTGGGTCAACACACCTGAATCACATGATTCGGTCAATAGCAGGCCTCTGGAGAACTTCAGGACATGTCGAGGAGAGCATTTAGCAATTTGAATCAGCTGTGTTGGATCAAGGACACATCTAAAACCTGCAGGACACCGGCCCTCGAGGCCTGGAGTTGCCGACCCCTGCATTATAAATATATGATATTGTAGGGTTTCTTACAAGAATCCTATTTGGGAAGGCTACCCAGGTATGCCAGCTGTTCCCAAAGTATACTTGGTAACATATTTCTGAAAACATTGAAGTTGCTAGCTAGTGGGCCCTCTCCCTCCATCATTTGGCAGAGCACTTTCAACTTCTGTTCTCATGTTTCCTCTCAGCTGCCAGATTGATAGCAATCAGTAGCTTCTGCAGATGGATGTGTCCTGCAGGGAGTCTGATCCCAACCTGACTATTTTGGAGAGCAGCTGGAGACCATGGCCTCCATGCATTACCACACTAACCCAAACCTGCAGCAGATGAGCATGCCACAAAGAGCATGCTGGAACTGCAGAGCTCTTGTTGACGTGTGCATATAGATATAGCCACAATGATGATGGACTTTGGTTTAGCACTCTTTATTTCGAATCCTTGAGTTTAGGCATCGTCAACAGTACACACGTGCACTCTCCCACTCATGAGGTCCGGTTTGCTGGAGGTGAAGCCCAGCAGACACCAGCTGCAGCTCATTATCAGCACGCACTGAAAACAGTTGTATTCCTAACTTTACGTCTTACCAGCATCAAGATGAACAAGTTCTTTAAAAAGTTTACCCATCATACAGCTGTTATGACTGGGGAACCTTTAAAGGCCATAAGTAAGGATGGGTATTGATAAGATTTTCACTATTCCATTTTCGATTCTGTTTAACGATTCGATTCTTTATCGATTCTCTTTAAAAAAGGAGAACACTAAGGTCGATTAGCTTAGAACTTTGTTTTATATCTTCTCTTTGAACAAGATAGAAATTTAGGAGTAACATGGCCTTACAAACCCAACAGTGAGATCTTAAGACATCCAGAGCCTACGGCTCTTCAATGGGGTGTCACGGGGTCCCCGGGAAAAAAAATTGTAAATGTAAAATAATAAAATAAATATTCTTCTGCAGCATTAACAAAGTATAACGTAAATTATTCTGTAGCAATCACACAAGAATATCCAGTAATGTCCCTGCCTACAATTAAACACATTCACTTACTGAAAATCATCTGCTGTGGCAAATGGCTGCAAGCCTTTGACCACAAACTGAGTCACTGCTCGCTGACATTCGTCTATCCCGGCCTGAAAGGAGACGCTACGGTAGACTGCAGTGAGAACTGCCAGCATCTGACCCAGACTCTGTCTCATCATGGTCACCTAAACGCACAGTAATGGCAGGTTTGTAATAAGGCAGATCGCACTAACATAATCTGCACTGTAAGTTGATTAGTTACCTTTTGCATATTCATAGCGTTTCCTCCCTTTCATGCCACTTAGGCGCCATGTTTCCTGCCAGCTAAATGACGCTACACAACGTGGTGAATTCATTCGAGGAGGGAATAGAGGAATCATTTGCAAAAATGGCAAACAATTCCACGGTATTGATACAGTGGGAATCGGTTCTCAACAAGAACCGGTTTTCGATTCCCATCCGTAGCCATAAGCAAGTAATTGTGAAAGCAAGTGATCTGGAAAAACTTTGGAATCTGTGCCAATTTGACTATTATCTGAAACATCTTCGTTCCATCTCAGGATTTTCCGTTCCAGGATTTATCTTGTTGCTTCACCCATTAATGTTGGTGGATGAGAACAGTGAGGTTGTTTTTCCTCCTCTGCATCAGCGCAACCCTGTTTGTTTTCATCCATTCAGTTATTTGTTCTTCTGGCTTTTATCATTATTGTTATAGCCTTTCTCTTTTAAAAGAGATACAAAACAAAAAGTTCACCATGTCCTGAAGACATCCACCCCCTTAGACTATTAGTAATCGCCCCCCACCCAAATTTTGTGTTGCATTGCATAAGACATCTGGCAACCAGCCCCCAGCTACCTCACTGGATGATGAAGCTACATGTGGAAATGCTCTGTCTTCAATCTTCACCCAACCCCATCCAAATATTTACCCTCAGTTTCTTCTCCTCAGCCCCATTTCACCAGAGTGTGCAGCTCGGATCGAACTGCACAGCAGAGAAATGGTTTGGAAGGACTGGCTGAGCTGAATGTTTGCATTGTGCAGACTCGGAGGACGATGCAAAGGATTAAGGAAGCCTGACCTGTTAGGATCAGCCTTATCTCACTCGTGCTTTGTTGCTCTTACTGTGAGTGAGGAGCCCTGTGGATTATAGGTATAAGCAGGAGTGACTCTGTGGTTGATGTTTATCTCCCCCAAGCCTTTGTTTTTATTCAACCTTGGAAATATCAGGAACTTCTCGTGCAGCGTTTTATTCATTTTAGTTTCCATCACTTTATATGTATTGAGAACCAAACTAAAGTCATCCCTCCATCTTTTCATCCATCTGTTTTCTTCTGCTTATCTGGGCCCAGGTCACAGGGGCAGTAGCCTCAGCAGAGACCGGGGCCTCCC